>NC_048587.1:53446973-54046973 GCF_013265735.2 Oncorhynchus mykiss
GTTTGGAGGAAAACGAGAGGCTTGCAAGCCGAAGAACACCATCCCAATCGTGAAGCATGGGGGTGACAGCATCATGTTGTGGGGGTGCTTTGCTGCAGGAGGGACTGGTGCACTTCACAAAATAAATGGCATCATGAGGAAGGGAAATTATGTGGATATATTGAAGCAACATCTCAAGACATCAGTCAGGAAGTTAAAAGCTTGGTCGCAAATGGATCTTCCAAATGGACATTGACCCCAAGCATACTTCCAAAGTTGTGGAAAAATGGCTTTAGGACAACAAAGTCAAGGTATTAGAGTGGCAATCACAAAACCTTGATCACCTTCAGGTGTGCTTCAACACCTGCATTGCTTGCTGTTTGGGGTTTTAGGCTCGGTTTCTATACAGCACTTTGAGATATCAGCTGATGTACGAAGGGCTATATAAATAAATTTGATTTGATCTCAATCCTATAGAAAATGTGTGGGCAGAACTGAAGAAGTGTTTGTGAGCAAGGAGGCCAACAAACCAGTAACACCAGCTCTGTCAGGATGAATGAGCCAAAATTCACCCAACTTAGAGGTGGGAAGCTTGTGGAAGGCTTTCCAAAACATTTGACCCAAGTTAAACCATTTAAAGGCAATGCTACCAAATACTAATTGAGTGTATGTAAACTTCTGACCCACTGGGAATGTGATGAAAGAAATTAAAGCTGAAATAAATCATTCTCTCTACTACTATTCTGACATTTCACATTCTTAAAATAAAGTGGTGATCCTAACTGACCTAAGACAGGGAATTTTTACTAGGATTAAATAAATGTCAGGAATTGTGAAAAACTGAGTTTAAATGTATTTGGCTAAGGTGTATGTAAACTTCCAACATCAACTGTAGCTATTCAATTCAATCAACTCCTTTTAATTGGACACCTTAACTAAACGCCAAAGGATTTGATATATAATTTACTTAGCATAATGTCTGGAATGTTCATTTCACCCTATGTGTAATATCTCATATGTTTTATGTAATGTAAGAATATTATGAGAAGCCCAATACCTTTCATCTTTGTCCATCCGGATACATCCTTCGATGATCTCTTTGAGCTCTGGGACCTTGACTTTGTAGAAACTGTCTGGCTTCATCCCCTGTAAGGAGAAGTATTCTGGTTAGCATTGCTTATTTACATGCTTGGTTCAAAATAGAAGGCAATGGTAACCTAAGGGAACATAGTAGTACCACAGGGGAATGTACGAATACAAAGAAAAAAGGAATGTCCGCAACTCTGGTACCATGGCCTGACGAAGATCGGATGGAAACGTTTTCTTATTTGATGTGTCTGATTAAATCACCATGGAAACAGAATTGTGGACAAAACCTTTTTCTTTGATAAATTTTTCTGAAGTTGGGTGTGCATATCTTTATCTTTTTCTGCAGATACAGTCACAGTATGTGCTTCCTCAGATGTTGCCTGAGAAACTTTTTGGGCTCAGACTTTCCTCCCTCATGATGAGTACAGTACTACAGTACTGAACCCACAAAAGTCCTTTCCAGTAGCTGAACCCACAACAGTCCTTTCCAGGAGCTGGATAACCCCCTGAGGCCATGATGTCTGCCACCATGTAGACTGCCTGCCAGTCTGCCTGCATGGCACTGTGCTCTGCCTTCAGGTAAACACAGAGGGAGGGAGGGGACACTTGGCAACAGAAAAGACCAAAGAGACTGTCTATCTGTTCATGTTAGGTTGTTGTTTAAAAGGGCAGACCAAAGAGACTGTCTATCTGTTCGTGTTAGTGTTGTTGTTTAAAAGGGCAGACCAAAGAGACTGTCTATCTGTTCATGTTAGTGTTGTTGTTTAAAAGGGCAGACCAAAGAGACTGTCTATCTGTTCATGTTAGTGTTGTTGTTGAAAAGGGCAGACCAAAGAGACTGTCTATCTGTTCGTGTTAGTGTTGTTGTTGAAAAGGGCAGACCAAAGAGACTGTCTATCTGTTCATGTTAGTGTTGTTGTTGAAAAGGGCAGACCAAAGAGACTGTCTATCTGTTCATGTTAGTGTTGTTGTTTAAAAGGGCAGACCAAAGAGACTGTCTATCTGTTCATGTTAGTGTTGTTGTTGAAAAGGGCAGACCAAAGAGACTGTCTATCTGTTCGTGTTAGTGTTGTTGTTGAAAAGGGCAGACCAAAGAGACTGTCTATCTGTTCATGTTAGTGTTGTTGTTTAAAGGACAGCATGGCTACAGAAAGAATGCAGACCTCTCTCATCACCCACGCCGGTGCAACTCGGTGAGCAGTGCATTATGGGTTTGCAACTGTTTCAATAATAGAACAGAACAAATCCCCACGTTTTAAACAGCTAACGTGAACATCACAGCTGTCCTAAACTTACCCCATGTTTATTCAGACATTAAAATAAAAAGGTTTGATAAATCAAGGTTGTTTGGTTGGTTGGTTGGTTGGTTAACTGGTTTACATTGTTGTAATTGTGCAACAATGTTGACTTGTCATGTTTGGCTTCTGAGTTTAATATTTGCCAAGGGCCAGACACCTGCCTATGTTTCCTTGATAACCTATTTATTCTGAGACAGAGAATCGAACTGTGAGACTATGGATGGCAAGAATGGAGTGTATCTAAGGGTGTGATATTCTCATTTCACACCTTGAAGTAGTAACAACATGTCAATGGGTTCTCTATGTAAATGCATCAGCTACTGTAACACAGTTATTACATTGGAACAGCGTGACAGTGTGTTACATAACGCCAATGCTCTGAATTTCACTATAATCTGGAGATCATTGTGATTGTAAAGGACTCTTTTTCCACATCCCTTCAACTCTTCCAAATACTTGATAACAAGTAAGGAACACAAAGGATAGTGCTCTTCAATTGGCCTCCACTAGCATTACAATAACCCTATGGCTTATCTATTTAACAACGGAACAAGCAAGCAAACCAATTGAGTATTCTCTTTCGATCCGACTCTGTTATAATGCACTCTATACTTGCACAGTGGACATAATATCTCTGCCTGTGAATTGAACAGTTTATTATGTTAAAACGTGACATTATATTAAAAACGTGTTCAGACTAGCAGTGGTAATCTGACAGGTAATTGCCCCAGACTCCCCCGAGTAGGTTCTCTTAGTTGTTTATGGAACATTGACTTTATGGATGGTGAGTAGCGACCGATCAGCGACACCTACAGTAACCTGCACTTAGAAAGAGAGAGAGAGACGATGTTTGTGCAGAAGGCAGACGTCATTTTCAAAACACATCATTCTACCATCACCTGACCAAACCCACTGTGGCGTCACCACCCTGTATGCTCAAGCCCAAAGCCCAAGAACACAGCTTTCAATGTGGAGGGTCCCTTCATTACTGACTCCCTCTCTGTTTCACGCCTGCTCCCGCTCTTCCCCCCTGGCACTCAAGGGCGCCAGGCTCCCCAGCATTGCGCACTCCTGCCATCATCATTACGCAAAACTGCCTTCCCCCCGTCACACGAATCAGCGATTATTGGACTCACCTGGACTCAATCACCTCTGTCATTACCTTCCCTATATCTGTCTGGTTCCCCACTCTGTTTCCTGCTTCTGCATTGATTGTCATATGTCCTTGTTAACCCATGTGCTGAAGCTGTTCCTGTCCTGTTACCTGTCTGTTCCTCATTAAATGTTCAACTCCCCTTGCCTGCTTCTTATCCCCGGCGTCGGTCCTTACACTCTGAGAGGTAAAACGCCTCTGTCAGTGGGATGTATGCAATTTCAGCGAGTTACTTACTTCGAATCAAAAAAATGTAAAACCAGGAACAGATATAGCCCTTGGTTCACTCCAGACCTGACTGCCCTTGACCAACACAAAAACATCCTGTGGAGTACTGCATTAGCATCGAATAGCCCCCGCGATATACAACTTTTCAGGGAAGTTAGGAACCAATATACACAGGCAGTTAGGAGAACAAAGGCTAGCTTTTTCAAACAGAAATGTGCATCCTGAAGCACAAACTCCAAAAAGTTCTGGGACACTGTAAAGTCCATGGAGAATAAGAGCACCTCCTCCCAGCTCTCCACTGCACTGAGGCTAAGAAACACTGTCACCACCGATGAATCCAATATAATTGAACATTTCAATAAGCATTTTTCTACGGCTTTCCACCTGGCTACCCCTACCCCGGTCAACAGCCCCATAGCAACCCGCCAAATCCTCCCCATTTCTCCTTCACCCAAATCCAGATAGCAGACGTTCTGTAAGAGCTGCAAAATCTGGACCCCTACAAATAAGTCGGGCTAGATAATCTGGAACCTCTCTTTCTTTCAAAAATTATCAGCCGAAATTGTTGCAACCCCTATTACTAGCCTGTTCAACCGCTCTATTGTACCGTCTGAGATCCCCAAAGATTGGAAAGCTGCCGCGGTCATTCCCCTTTTCAAAGGGGGAGACACTCTAGACCCAAACTGCTACAGACCTATATCTATCCTACCCTGCCTTTCTAAGGTCTTCGAAAGCCAAGTTAACAAACAGATCACCGACCATTTTGAATCCCACAGCACCTTCTCTGCTATGCAATCTGTTTTCCGAGCTGGTCATGGGTGCACCTTAACCACGCTCAAGGTCCTAAACGATATCGTAACCTCCATCGATAAGAGACAATACTGTGCAAATGTATTATTTGACCTAGCCTGACTGGGCCGACTGTTTTTCTCTGTATACATCAATGATGTCGCTCTTGCTGCTGGTGATTCTCTGATCAACCTCTATGCAGACAACACCATTCTGTGTGCTTCTGGCCCTTCTTTGGAATCTTTGTTAACTAACCTCCAGACGAGCTTAAATGCCATACAACTCTCCTTCCGTGGCCTCCAACTGCTCTTAAATGCATGTAAAACTAAATGCATGCTCTTCAACCGATCACTGCCCGCATCTGCCCGCACCTCCAGCATCACTACTCTGGACGGTTCTGACCTAGAATATGTGGACTACAAATACCTAGGTGTCTGGTTAGACTGTAAACTCTCCTTCCAGACTCACATTAAGCATCTCCAATCCAAAATTAAATCAAGAATCGGCTTCCTATTTCGCAACAAAGCATCTTTCACTCATGCTGCCAAACATACCCTCGTAAAACTGACTATCGTACCGATCCTTGACTTCTGTCACGTTCTGACCATAGTTATTTTGTGTTTTCCTTGTTTTAGTGTTGGTCAGGACGTGAGCTGGGTGGGCATTCAATGTTTTGTGTGTCTAGGTGGTTTTTCTGTCTTCGGACTAGTATGGTTCTCAATCAGAGGCAGGTGTCGTTAGTTGTCTCTGATTGAGAATCATACTTAGGTAGCCTGGGTTTCACTGTTTTTGTGGGTGATTATTTTCTGTCTTTGTGTCTATGCATCAGATAGGAATGTTTTTCGGTTTCCACATTTTTTGTTTTGTAATTTGAAGTGTTCAGTTTGGGTTTATTATTAAATAAGATGAACACTCACCACGCTGCGCTTTGGTCCTCTCCTTCCCAGGAAGAAAGCCATTACAACCTCTACCTCTACAACCTCTACTCAGCAAATTGGATGCAGTCTATCACAGTGCCATCCATTTTGTCACCAAAGCCCCATATACTACCCACCACTGCCACATGTATGCTCTCGTTGGCTGGCCATCGCTTCATATTTGTCATCAAACCAACTGGCTCCAGGTCATCTATAAGTCTTTGCTAGGTAAAGCCCTGCTTTATCTCAGCTCACTGAGATAAGGCTGAACTCTGAACTCTTTCCCGATGACCTACATACAGTGCCTTAAGAAAGTATTGACACCCCTTGACATTTTCCACATTTTGTTGTGTTACAAAGTGGGATTAAAATGAATTTCATTGTCTTTTTCTAACGATCTACACAAAATAGTCTGTAATGTCAAAGTGGAAGACAAATTCTAACATTTATTCAAAAATTATGAAAAACAAAACAATAATAAATATTGAGTCAATACATGTTATAAAGTCCTTTGGCCTTTGATTACAGATGTGACTCTTGTTGGGTAAGTCTCTTTGTAATGACGTTCGTCTCTACGAGAGGCGGACCAAAGCGCAGCGTGGTTGTTTTGATTCATGTTTTAATAAATAACTTCACATGAACAAACTAACAAAAACAAGAAATGTCAAAACGCAAAACAGTCCTATCCTGTGACAACAAACACAGTGACAGGAACAATCACCCACAAACACACAGTGACACCCAGGCAACCTAAGTATGAGTCTCAATCAGAGAGAACTAATGACACCTGCCTCTGATTGAGAACCATACTAGGCCGAAACATAGAAATACCCAAATCATAGAAAAACAAACATAGACTGCCCACCCAACTCACGCCCTGACCATACTAACTACATACAAAACAAAGGAAATAGAGGTCAGAACGTGACAGTACCCCCCCCCCCCCCCAAAGGTGCGGACTCCGGCCGCAAAACCTTGACCTATAGGGGAGGGTCTGGGTGGGCGTCTGTCCGCGGTGGCGGCTCTGGCGCGGGACGCGGACCCCACTTCACCATTGTCCTAGTCCGCTTTATTGTCCGCCTCCGTGGCTTTCTCACCATGGCCACCCTTCTCAATGACCCCACTGGACAGAGGGGCTGCTTGGGACAGAGGGGCAGCTCGGGACAGAGGTGAAGCAGCTGCTCGGGACAGAGGGACAACTGCTCGGGACAGAGGAGCAGCTCGGGACAGAGGAGCAGCAGCAGCTCGGGACAGAGGGACGGCAGCAGCTCGGGACAGAGGGGCGGCAGCAGCTCGGGACAGAGGGGTGGCAGCAGCTCGGGACAGAGGGGCGGCAGCTGCTCGGGACAGAGGGGCGGCAGCTGCTCGGGACAGAGGGGCGGCAGCTGCTCGGGACAGAGGGGCGGCAGCTGCTCGGGACAGAGGGGCGGCAGCAGCTCGGGACAGAGGGGCGATAGCAGCTCGGGACAGAGGGGCAGCTGCTCGGGCGGCCCCTGGCTGACTGGCGGCACTGGCGGCCCCTGGCTTACTGGCGGCCCCTGGCTGACTGGCGGCACTGGCGGCCCCTGGCTGACTGGCGGCCCCTGGCTGACTGGCGGCACTGGCGGCCCCTGGCTGACTGGCGGCCCCTGGCTGACTGGCGGCACTGGCGGCCCCTGGCTGACGGGCGGCACTGGCGGCCCCTGGCAGACGGGCGGCACTGGCGGCTCCTGGCAGACGGGCGGCACTGGCGGCTCCTGGCAGACGGGCGGCACTGGCGGCTCCTGGCAGACGGGCGGCACTGGCGGCGCTGGGCAGACGGGCGGCACTGGCGGCGCTGGGCAGATGGGCGGCACTGGGCAGACGGACGGCACTGGCGGCGCTGGAGAGGAGGAAGGCTCTGGAAGCGCCGGACTAAGTAGCTCTCGTAGCGCCGAACAGGCGGGAGACTCCGGCAGCGCTGGACAGGAGGAAGGCTCTGGTAGCGCCGGAGAGGCGGGAGACTCCGGCAGCGCTGGAGAGGAGGGAGCCCCTGTAAGGATGGGCCGGAGAGACAGCCTGGTACGGGGGGCTGCCACCGGAGGGCTGGTGCGTGTAGGTGGTGACGGATAGACCGGGCCGTGCAGGCGCACTGGAGCTCTTGAGCACCGAGCCTGCCCAACCTTACCCGGTTGAATGGTCCCGGTCGCCCTGCCAGTGCGGCGAGGTGGAATAGCCCGCACTGGGCTATGCAGGCGAACCGGGGACACCGTGCGCAAGGCTGGTGCCATGTAAGCCGGCCCAAGGAGACGCACTGGAGACCAGATGCGTAGAGCCGGCGTCATGGCACTTGGCTCGATGCCCACTCTAGCCCGGCCGATACGCGGAGCTGGAATGTACCGCACCGGGCTGTGCACCCGCACTGGGGACACCGTGCGCTCCACAGCATAACACGGTGCCTGCCCGGTCTCTCTAGCCCCCCGGTAACCACAGGAAGTTGGCTCAGGTCTCCTACCTGGCGTAGCCATACTCCCTGTGAGCCCCCCCCCCAAGAAATTTTTGGGGCTGACTCTCGGGCTTCCATCCACTCTGCCGTGCTAGTTCCTCATAATGCCGCCTCTCTGCTTTTGCTGCCTCCAGCTCGGCCTTGGGGCGGCAATATTCTCCTGGCTCTGCCCAGGGTCCTTTCCCGTCTAGAATCTCCTCCCAAGTCCATCTCTCCAAATAGTGCAGCCTCTCCCACTGCTGCTGCTGCTGCTCCTGCTGCTGCTTTTTCCGTTGCCCATTACCACGCCGCTTGGTCCTGTTGTGGTGGGTGATTCTGTAATGACGTTCGTCTGTACGAGAGGCGGACCAAAGCGCAGCGTGGTTGTTTTGATTCATGTTTTAATAAATAACTTCACATGAACAAACTAACAAAAACAAGAAATGTGAAAACGCAAAACAGTCCTATCCTGTGACAACAAACACAGTGACAGGAACAATCACCCACAAACACACAGTGACACCCAGGCTACCTAAGTATGATTCTCAATCAGAGACAACTAATGACACCTGCCTCTGATTGAGAACCATACTAGGCCGAAACATAGAAATACCCAAATCATAGAAAAACAAACATAGACTGCCCACCCAACTCACGCCCTGACCATACTAACTACATACAAAACAAAGGAAATAGAGGTCAGAACGTGACACTCTTGTACAACATTCACCCATTATTATTTTTTTATAATTATTCAAGTTCTGTCAAGTTGGCTGTTGATCATTGCAAGAAAGCAATTTTCAAGTCTTGCTATAGATTTTCAAGTAGATTTAAGTCGAAACTGTAAGTAGACCTCTCAGGGACATTCAATGTTGTCTTGGTAAGCAACTCCTGTGGAGATTTGTCTTTGTGTTTTAGGTTATTGTCCTTCTTAAAGGTTAATTTGTCTCCCAGTACTTCATTCTATAGCTAGAGGACTCCTGATATCTCCAGCAGTGATAAATATCACTTTTGTCTTCTGTTGTTGTCTAATACTGTCTTGCTGCTAACTAGTGCTACCTGTCTTCCCAGGAGCCTACTTGGTGTGTGAACTGCTGACTGCTATTAACTTGCAGATGATTGTTGACACATCAACCAAGATTAAGGGGCAAGGCAATTTGTGACTGTTGTTGTTTTCGTAAACAGTGGCTGTATTAGAGGGGGAGTGGTTTATCCTCTTATAGGCAATCAGCAATAAGTACCAGGAGATGTGCTCTTCAACTTTGCAAGGCAATTAGCAATTAGTACTTGTGTTACAAAACTAAGACCGTCGCCGAAACAGAGACAGTTCTACCGAGTTGTTCTGTCGAGTTGTTCGAGGAAGGGAAGAGAGTAAGCTCCACACCACTCATTCACTTGAGTATTTTACATAGTTATTTTCAGATCTCAGTTAGCTCTTTTGTAGCATTGTCAACTATGTGTGTGTTTTCTATACCTGTTCGCTTCTCTCTCTGTAGGCTTTACAGACACTTGGCGGGGGGTGGGGAGCGTATACCCTGCCCGCACAACCCATGTGGAATTCCTGCTCCGTGGCAGCGCTTGGAACTGCCGATCTACATTCAAGAACGCCAAATTCATCTCTGCCCATGCTGCCCTTCAGTCCCTTGACTTTTTGCCCTGACAGAGACATGGATCACCACAGAGAACACTGCTGCTCTCTCCATCAGAATACATTTTCTCATAGTCCAAGAACATTGGTCGTCGCGGTGATGGCACAGGGCTACTCATTTCACCTAAGTGAATTTCATGCTGTCACTTGTCCACTCAAGCTTAACATTGTTGTCATATATTGCCCACTAGGTTCTCTTAGAGTTTCTCAATGAGCTTGAACCTTGATAAGCTAATTTCCTGATAATGGCTCACCGCTATACGTACTTGACGACTTCACCCTCCCGATGCTTGCCTTCAATTCAATTGCTTTCCAACTCTCTCTTTCCCCTCCTTGCCTTTCTTGACCTTACCCTTTCCCAGTCCCCTCCCACTCACAAGGCAGGCAATACGTGTGACCTCATCTTTACTAGAGGCTGTTTGCCTACTAATCTCACTGCAACCCCCTCCAGGTCTCTGATCACTACTTTGTTTTCTGTCTCCATTTCCTCCAACCCTAACCACTCAGATAGGCATGCACCATCACAATCTTGTCTCTCTCTCTCCCACTACTCTTTCCCTTCTGCTAAATCCTTCTCCCTCCTGTCTCCTAATTCTGCCTCTTTAACACTACTCTCCTCTCTTTTCACATCCTACGACTCCCACTGTCCCCTTTCTTCCCGGCCACCTCGGCCCTCCCCTCCTGCTCCTTGGCTGAGTGACTCATTGCGAGCTTACAGAACAAGGCTGCTGGCAGCAGAGTGAAAATGGAGTAAAACTAAACTTCCGAAGGACCTATCATCTTTCCACTCCCTCCTCTCTAAATCGTGCGACTAGTGAGGTCTGGCCGCCCGACAACCTTCCCGCTTGACCCCATTCCCTCCTCCCTTCTCCAGAGCATCTCTGGAGACCTTCTCCCATTCCTCACTTCCCTCATCAACACATCCCTGACCCTGCGCCCCCCCCCCCCCCCCCCCCGACTTAAAAATGGCCCGAATCACTCCCCTCCTCAAGAAACCAACTCTCTACTCCTCTGACATCAAACTAAAGACCAGTATCCCCTCTTTATTTTCTTTCCAAAACACTTGAGCGTGCTGTCTCTGACAAACTCTTATCACTATCTCTCACAGAACTTTCTTCTTGACCCTTAAAGGATATGTGCTGTTCATGTATTCTCACTACTGGTGTCCCCCAGGGCTCAGTTCTTGGCCCTCTCCTCTACTGTAAATCCACAAAGTCACTCAGCTCCGTCATATCCTTACTTGGTCTCTCCTATCATTGCTTTGCAGATGACACTCAACTACTCCTAGTTGACAACTCCAGTGTCCCCCTCCCAAAGTGCAAAGAACCTTTACGTGACCCTGGACAACACCCTGTCATTCTCTGCAAACATCAAAGCAGTGACTCGCTCCTGCAAGTTTATGCTCTACAACATCCGTAGAGTATGACCCTACCTCACACAGGAATCTGTGTTGGTCCTAATCCATCTTCCTTCTGGACTACTGCAACTCGCTGTTGGCTAGCCTCCCCGCTTTTGGTATCAAACCCCTAAAACTTATCCAGAATGCTGCAAGCCCACCTGGTGTTCAGACTTCCCAAGTTCTCCCATGTCACCCCACTCCTCCGCACACAATCCACTGGCTTCCAGTCGAAGCTCGCATCCACTACAAGACCCTGGTACTTGCCTACAAAGCAGCAAGAGAAACTACCCCTCCCTACCTAAAGGCTATGCTCAAACCCTCCACCCCAACCCAAGCCACCTCTGGTCTCTTGGCCCTCCCACCCCTAAGGGAGGGCAGCTCCCGCTCAGCACAGTCCAATATTTTCTCTGTCCTGGCACCCCAATGGTGGAAGCAGCTTCCCCCAGAAGCTAGGACAGCAGAGTCCATGTCCATCTTTTTCTGAAAACATCTGAAACCCTACCTCTTCAGAGTTTTTTCAATAATCCCACAGAATGTCCCCCTCCCCCCAGAAACAAGGAACACGAAAGCCTGTGGTGAAATAATACTTCCAACCCTTTCTAGCTCTGACTTTGATGATAGCTACTTTATTAAGGAACATTTTACTTACTGTGATATGTGGTTGTCCAACCTAGCTATCTTAAAATGAATGCACTAATGGTAGGTAGCTCTGGAAAGAGCATCTGCTAAATTACTCAAATGTTGGAAAGAAGACTGAACCCGTTTTTTTCATTGGGATTTTGCCTGTGCTTAGCTGTATTCCATTTCTTATCGTAAACTCCCTAGTCCTTGCCGATGACAAGCATACCCATAACATGGTTACATTTACCGCCATGCTTGAAAATATGAAGAGTGGTACTCAGTGATGTGTTGGATTTGCCCCAAACAAAACACTTTGTATTCAGGACAAAGAGTTCATTTTTTGCAGTGCCTTAAACAGGATGCATGTTTTGGAAAAATTTTATTCTGTACAGGCTTCCTTCTTTTTACTAGCCTTAATGACAGTTTGTGGAGTAACTACAATGTTGCTGGTCCATCCTCAGTTTTTTCAAATCACAACCATTGAGCTCTAACTGCTTTAAAGCTTAATAAATAGCTTCACCATGCTCACATCTACCAATCAGTGCCCTTCTTTACGAGGCATTGAAAAACATCCCTGGTCTTTGTGGTTTAATCTGTGCTAGAAATTCACTACTCGATTGACAGACCTTATAATTATCTGTATGTGTGGGGTACAGAGATGGGGTAGTCATCTCTGAAAAATCCTGTTAAACACTATTATTGAACACAGAATGCAACTTGTTATGTGATTTGTTAAGCACATGTTTACTCCTGAACGTATTTAGGCATCCCTTAACAAAGGGGTTGAATACTTGACTCAAGACATTACAGCTTTACATGTCCTATTTATTTTAAATATTTTATTATTATGTGTAGATCAGTGACACAACATCTGAATTTAATCAATTTTAAATTCAGGCTGTAACAGAACAAAATGTAGAAAAGTAAAGGGGTGTGACTGCTTTCTAAAGGCACCATTAGCTGCATCTCTCTGGTAGAAGGGAGAGGTCTTTAAGTTCTATTGTATGTTTCATCTGCTATAAAATTACTGATAATATGTTGGAATCAGAGTCAGTTAGAAATGTCTTGACTGTGAGCTGCTCTGAAAAGGTAATCTGCACCATGTCATCTGTCTTGCTGGTAACCAGCACCATGTCATCTGTCTCCCTGGTAACCAGCACCATGTCATCTGTCTCCCTGGTATCCAGCACCATGTCATCTGTCTCCCTGGTAACAAGCACCATGTCATCTGTCTCCCTGGTAACTAGCACCATGTCATCATGGTCTGTAGGAAATGGAATCTTCTAATAAAGCTCATGTTGAGTGTGAGCAGCCAGTCAGATCTTTGGAAAGGTAGAAGCGTAGAACGAGCTCAGAATCACTGAGTTAAATATCAGATATTATGAGTCAAAATTGCAGATGAGAATAGAGATGGTGGTAAGGCTACAACATGATAATGCACACAACTTTAAATTAATAAAGCATTTTAAAAATGGTGCTTTCATAAATTGGTGTATGAGGAGAAGTATGATGCAGCTGTGGCCATAGGGGTATGTATCCTGGAGATGGCCACCTCAGTTCCATCTGGAGAGTGGAGTCTAACATCAAGGCTTCTTCCAGGGTTAGTGCAATCCAGAATCCTTGGGACGTCCTTACCTTAACGTTAACCCCAACCCTTACCTAACCTTTACCTTAACTTTTAAATATCAACTTCAATGGGGTGACATCAAAGTTGGGACATCCCAAGGAAACCCGTGTAGACTTTTCCCTTTCTCCAGACATCTAGGACATTCATATAGTTATTTTCTCTCTTCCATGGTGCAAGAGGAAGAGAGTGAACAGGTGTGCACAATTACGTTATTGACTAACCCTGCATGGAGAGAGGAGAGTCCCAGTCTATGTAGGACCATGGTCCTGTGTTGCAGGATTGTAGAGCATGGCATTTGCAACACCAGGGTTTTGAGTTTGAGTCCCACTGGGGCCACCCATACCATAAATGTACACTCTTAGGAAAAAAAGGATTGGTTCTACCTGGAACCAAAAACGGTTCTCCTATGGGGAAACCTGAAGAACCCTTTTGGAATCCTTTTTCGGAGAGTATATGCGAAAGTCGCTTTGGATAAAAGGGTCTGCCTAATGGAATATATATTTCCACTCACACTGGTGACTTTGCGGTAGATCTGGGCTGCGTTCTGACACTCGGAGTAGGGGTACTCTGAGGTGGCCATCTCCAGGATACACATCCCAAAGGCATAGACATCCACAGCTTCATCATACTTCTCCTCGTACATCTCTGGAGCCATGAACTCTGGGGTACCTGGAGGAGAGGAGAGAGACAAGTCAACACCAGTCACAAGAACACACACACACGCACACACACACAGATGTACACACACATCTTCTCTAGGAAAGATACGTTTGATTGCACAGGACATGCCTCATAGGGTTGTAATCTGTGGCACAGTGATCTAATAATGATTATATAGTTAGAGCACTGGAAGGCCCTAAACTAGAAAAACCCAAAACATGAAATTAATCCATAAAAATAGATGACTGCAGTTAGTTAATAAACTCTTAAACACTCACCAATGACACTTTTAGCAAAGGAGGCACTTTTGAGTGTGGCCAGGCCCAGGTCTCCTATCTTGACGGAGCCGGTGGGGCCGGTGATGAAGATGTTGTCACACTTGAGGTCCCTGTGGATAATGGGAGGGGTGCGGGTATGGAGGAAGTGGAGCCCCTTCAGGATCTGCCGACTCCAACGCTGCAGCAGCTTCAGCTTCATCTCCTTGAACCTCTTCAGGTACCTGCAATAAACACATGTTATCAGGATGCATTACCAAAAGAGTACAGGCCAGACCAGTACATTCCAAACCAGAGAGGACTGTCAGAAGTTCAGATAGAAAACAAGGATGGGTGAAAAAAAATTATATCAAGATTCTATAATCACGATAAAATATAGAAAATAATATAGAAAATATTGAAATGGTATTTGTAGAGGAAATAAAACAAATGGGACAAAACAGGCACAACAGTCTCCTCTACTACAACGATGATTGAGGCCAGGTTGGGGCAGGAAAGACAAACTCACGTTTTGAGGGTGCCTGATGTCATGAGCTCGGTTACCAGCAGGATGCACTTGAGGCCCTTGGAGTTGTCCTTCCAGGAGTCGTAGAAGCGGACGATGTTAGGGTGCTGCAGACCCTTCAGCATCTCCACCTCCTCGCTGAACCTCTGCCGCTCTAACTTGGTCAGCTTACGCGTCTGCACGGAGCACAACATAGATATATTCTAGAATTATTAAATACGACACAGTCAGAACCATCCTAGAATTCCATTTCTATGGGCAGAGCATATTGCCAGGGAACACCCCCCCCATCCCTCAGGCCTGATTTTATGACTATTGTTTATTATCACACAATACAGAATAAATAAGCTTATCAAGATGTGTGAAAAATATGAAAATGTGTGTGTCCTACAGGGAGAGAACAGACAGAACCACTGACGGAGATATTTTACTGTGCTAATTAGTTTTTTTGTGTGAATAACCACAGGTTGGTTGTCCATCTTGTCACAGTATAATCACAGTGGGTAGGTGGGTCACAGTATAATCACAGTGGGTAGGTGGGTCACAGAATAACCACAGGTTGGTTGTCCATCTTGTCACAGTATAATCACAGTGGGTAGGTGGGTCACAGTATAATCACAGTGGGTAGGTGGGTCACAGAATAACCACAGGTTGGTTGTCCATCTTGTCACAGTATAATCACAGTGGGTAGGTGGGTCACAGTATAATCACAGTGGGTAGGTGGGTCACAGAATAACCACAGGTTGGTTGTCCATCTTGTCACAGTATAATCACAGTGGGTAGGTGGGTCACAGTATAATCACAGTGGGTAGGTGGGTCACAGAATAACCACAGGTTGGTTGTCCATCTTGTCACAGTATAATCACAGTGGGTAGGTGGGTCACAGTATAATCACAGTGGGTAGGCGGGTCACAATCACAGTACAGTGGGTCACAGAATAATCACAGTGGGTAGGTGGGTCACAGAATAATCACAGTGGGTAGGTGGGTCACAGAATAATCACAGTGGGTAGGTGGGTCACAGAATAATCACAGTGGGTAGGTGGGTCACAGTATAATCACAGTGGGTAGGTGGGTCACAGTATAATCACAGTGGGTAGGTGGGTGAACAAATCCATTTTTGTGCAGAGGGAGGTATGAATGGCTTGATTCAGTCTCGGGTCTCTGAGTAAAGCTGCCAGGAGGCTGCAGTGGGTGCCTAGCTGGCGGACAACTCTGGAGAGACCTCTAGACTTCTACAACCATGAATCCTGCATTCAGGCGGTTCTGGGAAAAACTTGGAGGGTATGTTTATGTTTACAATTACTTGACCACTATACCTTCCTCCCCTTTAGAGAAGGGGGCTGACACTCACGTTACCAGGCCCTACACCCTATTCCCTTTATAGTGCACTAGTTTTGGTAATTCCCTGGTCAAATGTAGTGCACTAGGGAATAGGGTACCATTTGGGACTTCAAGCCCTATCAAGCATGGGAGGGCCTGGCTCAGGATCTGGACTATCTTAGAAAGCAAGGTACATGAGGGGAGCCCCAACGTCCATCAACTGCCAAACACTAATTAAATAAGAATAAAATCACTTTTGACCAAGGAGTTTGTATGTATACTGTATGTGGAGAATTAGTGTAACAGAGACAGGAGTATGATGTAACTACAGGCGATACATTCTAGGACTCGTATGTTAAGATTACAGTATTGATGGGAGACTGAGCTTCAGTGTCCTTGAAAGTAAACTCTGAGTAAACATCTAACAATCTAAAAAAGATCCCTCTCTGATCTGATTGGGTGCTTCCACTGCCTCTGTTTTCTGACTGACGACCTGACTCACGGTCTGATTGGGTGCTTCCACTGCCTCTGTTTTCTGACTGACGACCTGACTCACGGTCTGATTGACCTGACTGACGACCTGACTCACGGTCTGATTGACCTGACTGACAACCTGACTGACCTGTTTAACTTGAAGGTCCTCTACAGTACAGCTCAATGTGGTGTGTACGTGCATTTAGCCTCATGGTCAACCAGCCTGCCCTGGAAACCTTGACAGCTCCCTAAACCATTGAGTTTACGAGAGAGCTCACTCACTGTACCACATGACAAGCACAACACATTCAAATACAGAATAATGAGATTTTGGCAACTTCAGAAGCGATCCTGGAATAGCCAATGTCTTATTCAGGCATTCCTGAACTAAAACAAGAGTAAGCATAACATTTTCTGCTAGCGTGTGTCTGATTAGGGACTGATTATTATTATTATGTTGACTCATCCAAAACCTGTTTCCTGTAACGGAATTCGTCGTCCTCTGACGAGGAGTATGAGAGATCGGACCAAAAAGCAGCGTGGTAAGTGTCCATAATATATTTTAATGAAATATAACTAGACACAGAAAACAAAAGGAACAAGAGAAATAAATGAAAACCGATACAGTCCAGTGTGGACCAAACACTGACACGGAAAAATAATCACCCACAAAACACAGGTGGGAAAGGCTACCTAAGTATGATTCTCAATCAGAGACAACGAATGACACCTGCCTCTGATTGAGAACCATACTAGGCCAAACACGTAGAAAATAATAACCTAGACAAAAGAACATAGACAACCCACCCCAACTCACGCCCTGACCAACCGAACACAAAGACATAAAAAAAAAAGAAACTAAGGTCAGAACGTGACATTTCCAATAAAGACCTATTGTTCAATTTTGGATTGCATCTGCTTTCCAGATGACATAAATATCACTAAATGGTTGAATTTAACACTGATACAACACAAGTAACAGACTTAACTTGGTCTGAACATAAAGAGAAACCAACAATAAGTGCTCACACATGAAAGCTGCCAGAGCGTATTGTATTACATCCGCTATGACAGGCTCATTGTCCACCCTCCCTCCCAAAAGCCTGGAAGGGGTGAGAGAGCAAAGCCTATGGGTTCATAGTGCCAACCTCGCAGCACACACACACTTACACACACCAACTGATTCATGGACTGCTGAATTCTTTTTTTTAAATGATCTTGTTTTGTTTGCTATTTTCCATATTATGTCTATCTCTGATAATCTACCCAGGAAAGGGCTGAAAATATCCCATTTTAATATTCAGTATGTAGCCTTAGAAATTATTTTGGTGAAATCAATAACTTGCTAACATCAGATAACATTAATATATAATATATAGCTATTTCTGAGACTCACTAAGATAATTAATTTGATGATACAGCAGTAGCAATACAAGGATATAACATCTATAGAAGAAACAGGAATGGTTATGGGGGGGCTATTCAGAACCATATCCCTGTACTACTTAAAGAAGATATCATTTGAAGTGTTATTCAGGTGTTGTGGTTGCAGGTTCACCTGGCACATCTAAAGGCTTTTCCTTTTGGATCTTGCTATAGGCCAACAAGTGCTAACAGTCAGAATCTAAAAAATATCTGTGAAATGCTTGATAGTGTATGTGATGTAAACACAGAGGTCTACTTTCGTGGGGACCTGAATATTGACTGGTTTTCATCAAGCTGTCCGCTTGAGAGGAAGCTTCTCACTGTAACCAGTGCCTGTAATCTGGTTCAGGTTATTAATCAACCTATCAGGGTGTTTACAAACACTACAGGAACAAGATCATCCACATGTATTGATCACATTTTTACTAATTGTAACATTTACGCTGGGAGTCAGGAAGCAAGTTCAGGGAGTGACTTTTAATAGTAAATAACACAAGGACAAAACAGGAAACACAAGTAGCGTACAAACAGAAACAATAATGCCTAGAGAAAGAACCAAAGGGAGTGACATATATAGGGAAGGTACTCAGGACGGTGAAGGTGTCCAGGTGAGTCTGATGAGGCGCTGATGCGAGGAACGATGGTGACAGGTGTGCGTAATAATGAGCAGCCTGATGACCTCGAGTGCCAGAGGGGGAGTACCCCTTCCCTGGCGAGGGGCTCCACCCGCAGGACGCCGGCCAGAAGGACGATCCCGGGGACCAGGAGCAGGCCGATCACTTCTGCTGAGGAGTGGGAACCTGATGAACCGGTTGAAGCGCGGGGGCCTGACAAGCCGGCTGAAGAGCAGGGGCCTGGCGAGCCGGCTGAGGTATGGAGAGCCTGATGAACCAGCTGAGGCATTGGGAGCCTGATGAACCGGCTGAGGCAAGGGAGCCTGACGAGCTAGCTGAGGTGTCCTCGGTAGACACGGCAACGGACACTTTACAGGGCAACCGGGTGTTGTAAACCTGACGACCTGGCTGAGACATTGTGTTACATCTGCTCCTGCCACGTCCTCTACTTCTCATCCTGTGTCTCCCTAACCTGCCGCCTCTCCTCCAGTGCTTACTCCCTCTTCCTCTCTGTGTGGGTGTGTGTGATTGTGTGGGAGGAGACAGGTGTGCTGGAGGCAGAGCAGATGCCCACCAGCTGCAACCTGTTCCATAATCAAGACCTCAACAAATACTCAGCCCTGCCACTTCCACGCTGCCAGGTCCCTGCTCAGTCAGTCTGCGGTTTTTAGTCGTTTGGTCCTGCTTAGATCCTGTTTTCGTGTTATTCCTGTTTTCCCTTGCTTGACGCTGTTTTCCTCTCCACTACAGTTCTGCCCACTTTGACTTTGGCCCCAGTCCCATGTCTCGTCAGTGGACCCCCCACTCCACTGCGTCCTTAGATTCCTCTCCGGACCTGCTTACCCAGTCCCAACTCCCCTCGCTCCAGCCTCAGCCTCTGCACCTGGCTTCCTGGCTTCCTGCATTCCGCCCAAGCTTCACTTGGCCTGCATCCCATCTTCCCCCTGTTTTTCAATTAATACCTTGGTTACCTCATCCCAGTCTCCTCGTCTGAGTCTGCTCTTATGTTCACCTGTTCCACTCCGCATGACACGTGGAAACCTGACGAGCCAGCTGAGGCATCCCAGTTGCTCCGGTAGCGACACCCGGATGCTACAGTAACAAAAAACACTCCCATTGGGATGCTCCCATTTGGTGAGGCGTTATTCTGTAAAGTGTACGCTGGGAGTCGGGAAGCAAGTTCAGGGAGTGACTTTTAATAATAAATAACACAAGGACAAAACAAGAGTAGTGTACGGACATGAAACAACGTAACAGAAACAATGACGCCTAGGGAAAGAACCAAAGGGAGTGACATTTTTAGGGAAGGTAATCAGGAAGGTGAAGGTGTCCAGGTGAGTCTGATGAGTCTGATGAGGCGCACGATGTTGACAGGTGTGCGTAATAATGAGCAGCCTGACAACCTCGAGCGCGGGAGGGGGAGTATACATGACTAATACTGTAGAACTTTGTTCTAAAGCTGTATCCGTACCCATTGGATGCAGTGATCACAATATAGTGGCTATATCCAGAAAAACTGGGCCTAAAATAGTGTATAAGGCATCATACAAAATATTTTGCTGTGACTGTGGATGTGGTAAAAAATATTTGTTGGTCTGATGGAATTAATAAGGAGCATCCAGATGCTGCACTTGATGAATTTATGAAATTGATGCTTCCAATTATTGATGAACATGCACTTGTTAAGAAACTGACTGTTAGAATTGTTAAGGCTTCATGGATTGATGAGGAATTAGCATTAACTGCTTAAATGGAAAGCTACTGAGGATGGTAGCTGACTTTATAGCCCCTCCTATCTGTCATATCTTTAATCTGAGCCGAGAGGAAAGTCTTTGTCCTCAGGCCTGGAGTGAACCCAAAGTCATTCCGCTACCCAAGAGCGGTAAAGCAGCCTTTACTGGTTCTAACAGCAGACCTATCAGCTTGCTGCCAGCTCTTAGCAAACTGTTGGAAAAAATGTGTTTGACCAAATACGATGCTATTTCTCAGTAAACAAATTGACAACAAACTTTCATGCTTATATAAAACAGCACTCAACATGTACTGCACTGACAAAAATGATTGATGATTGGTTAAAATACATTGATAATAAGACGATTGTGGGAGCTGTACTGTTAGATTTCAATGCAGCCTTCAAAATTATTGATCATAACCTGTTGTTGAGAAAACGTATGTTTTATGGCTTTTCAACATCTGCCATATTGTGGATTGAGAGCTATCTATCTAATAGAACTCAAAGGGTTTACCTTAATGGAAGCCTCTCTAATGTCAAACATGTAGGGTGTGGTGTACCGCAGGGCAGCTCTTTAGTCCCTCTTGTCTTTTCTATTTTAACCAATGACCTGGCACTGGCATTAAACAAAGCCTGTGTGTCCATGTATGATGATGATTCAACCATATATGTGTTAGCAACCACAGCTAATGAAGTCACTGAAACCCTTAACATGGAGTTGCAGTCTGTTTTGGAATGGGTGGTCAGTAATAAACTGGTCCTGAACATCTCTAAAACTAAGAGCATTGTATTTGGTACAAATCATTCCCTAAGGTCTAGACCTCAGCTGAATCTGGTAATGAATGGTGTGGCTGTTGAACAAGTTGAGGAGACTAAATTAATTGGTGTTACCTTAGATTGCAAACGTTCATGATCAAAACATATAGATTCAATGGTTGTAAAGATGGGGAGAGGTCTGTCCATAATAAAGAGATGCTCTGCTCTCACTCCAAAAAGCAAGTCCTGCAGGCTCTAGTTTTCTCTTATCATATTGTCAAGTGCACCGATCTTGACAAACCATTTCTGCATGGACCTTGCACGGGGGGCATTGTCATGCTGAAACAGGAAAGTAACTTCCCCAAACTGTTGCCACAAAGTTGGAAGCACAGAGTCGTCTAGAATGCCATTGTATGCTGTAGCGTTAAGATTTCCCTTCACTGGAAATATTCCTCCTCAACCAAACTTTACAGTTGATACTATGCATTGGGGTAGGCAGCGTGTTCCTGGCATCCGCCAAACCCAGATGGTGAAGCGTGATTCTTCACTCCAGAGAAAGCGTTTCACTGCTCCGGTGATCTTATGATTGTAGGCGGCTGCTCGGCCATAGAAACCTATTTCATGAAGCTCAACGAACAGTTATTGTGCTGACGTTGCTTCCAGAGGCAGTTTGGAACTCGGTAGTGAGTGTTGCAACCGAGAACAGAAGATTTTAACATGCTACGCACTTCAGTTCTTGGTGGTCCCGCTCTGTGAGTTTGTGTGGCCTACCACTTCGCAGCTGAGCCGTTGTTGCTTCTAGACGTTTCAACTTTACAAGAACAGCACTGAATCTGCATGGAAAGGCTGCAGGAACTATTATGACCCTGTGCCAACTCCCTCCACAGTTACATAAGTAGTGTTGACGGTTGGACCATTGGTATTAAGAACCTCTTGGTTATCAGCAGCACCCCTATATGACAACTGGGAAATGGATGGACAGCCAACCCAGCACTAAAGGAGGCGTAGACTTTACTTTACAGGTCAGGAACATAACACTGTCCTCATATAACATCCAAAATGCAAGCAGTGATATGTGTGTAAGTGCAGTATATGGAAGACTAGGTTGGGATCGAGAGAGAGAGAGACAGAGAGAGAGAGATGTAAAAATAGAGAGAGAGACAGAGAGAGAGAACATCAGCGCCACAGGTAACTTCCACAAAGCTGTGAACGATCTGAGAGACAAGGCAAGAAGGGCCTTCTATGCCATCAAAAGGAACATAAAATTCAACATACCAATTAGGATCTGGCTAAAATTACTTGAATCAGTTATAGAGCCCATTGCCCTTTATGGTTGTGAGGTCTGGGGTCCGCTCACCAATCAAGATTTCACAAAATGGGACAAACACCAAATTGAGACTCTGCATGCAGAATTCTGGAAAAATATCCTCTGTGTACAATGTAGAACACCAAATAATGCATGCCGATACCCACTAATTATCAAGATCCAGAAAAGAGCCGTTAAATTCTACAACCACCTAAAAGGAAGCGATTCCCAAACCTTCCATAACAAAGCCATCACCTACAGAGAGATAAACCTGGAGAAGAGTCTGCTAAGCAAGCTGGTCCTGGGGCTCTGTTCACAAACACAAACACACCCCACAGAGCCCCAGGACTGCAACACAATTAGACCCAAGCAAATCATGAGAAAACAAAAAGATAATTACTTGACACATTGGAAAGAATTAACAAAAAAACAGAGCAAACTAGAATGCTATTTGGCCCTAAACAGAGAGTACACAGTGGCAGAATACCTGACCACTGTGACTGACCCAGACTTAAGGAAAGCTTTGACTATGTACACACTCAGTAAGCATAGCCTTGCTATTGAGAATGGCACCGTAGGCAGACATGGCTCTCAAGAGAAGACAGGCTATGTGCACACTGCTCACAAAATGAGGTGGAAACTGAGCTGCACTTCCTAAACTCATGCCAGCTGTATGACCATATTAGAGACACAAATTTCCCTCAGATTACACAGATCCACAAAGAATATGAAAACAAATCACATTTTGATAAAACTCCAATATCTATTGGGTGAAATAGCACAATGTGCCATCACAGCAGCAATATTTGTGACATGTTGCCACAAGAAAAGGTCAACCAGTGAAGAACAAACACCATTGTAAACACAACCTATATTTATTTTCCCTTTTGTACTTCAACTATTTGCACATCATTATGACACTGTATATAGACATAATATAACACCTGAAATGTCTCTATTCCTTTGGAACTTTTGTGAGTGTAATGTTTACTGTTCACTTGTGTTGTTTATTTCACTTTTGTTTATGATCAATTTCACTTGCTTTGTCAATGTAAACATATGTTTCCCATGCCAATAAAGCTCTTTGAATTGAATTGAGCGGGGTGGGGGAGACATCATGGCATGTTTGGTCTAGAAAGAATGCAGTAGCAGTGCTGTGGCTAACTTAAGCAGTTAAAGCGGTTATCTTGTTTCTCTCCTTCTGTATGTGTCTTTAACCCATCACTACAAGGAGGTCCCACATGCTCTCCAGAGGCTCCTTCAGATAGAGATCTGTGGCACAGACATACACTGAGAAACAGACAGACAGTGCAGTGTGAGGAACTGAGGTACCAGTGTATACTTTCCAAGGAAAACCTGAGCTGTTCTATGAATGTAGGGGGGGAGAGGGGAGATTCAGCCCGCCCTCTCTCTCACCGGGGCTAGCAGTCCGAAAACCTGGCTCCCGCTTTAGTGGCGCCTAAAGCAATTAACTACACAAGCAAAAGACTACGCTGGACACAGATTCAAGATTTCTGTCTTCCTGTGCATCCTATTTCACACAAGCATACTATCTAGCAAATCCTCCAACCAGGCCAAACTTCCAGGTCAATGGCAGCCTAAATAGTTCTGCAAATCTGCGTCCCAAATGGCACCCTATTCCCGATATAGTGCACTCATTTTGACCAGTGCCCAGTGCATCCCAAATGGCACCCCATTCCCTATATATAGTGTCAAAGGTAGTGCACTAAATAGGGAAACGGGTGCCATTTGGGGCGCAGATTTTGCAGAACTATTTAGGCTGCAGTTGACCTGGAAGTTTGGCCTGGTTGGAGGTTTTGCTAGATAGTAGGCGTGTTTGAAATGAAGAACTGCATTTGTGACTGACTGGCCTTGGAACTGAAATAATTGTGTCATAAAACATTGTATCATCTTTTAAAGTCATGAATTTCTCAAAACAATGTCAGCAACTCTTCCCAATCTTCATTTGTGGGGTAAGAGTTGATAAGATGTTTGTCTCATGTAACGCATGCTTCCAAAAAATAGTAAGCACGATTTATTGTACAGGAGTTAGTCATGTCCATCCTGGAACAAGTCAGGATTCTCAGAGATGTGAAAATCATGAACAGGTATCAAGTGTGCGAAGGAACTCTCTAGTCTTCTGTCTCTATATCCTCCTGGGTTAGTTTATAGTAGGGCTGATGTGTCTATATCCTCCTGGATTAGTTTATAGTAGGGCTTATGTGTCTATATCCTCCTGGGTTAGTTTAGAGTGGGGCTGATGTGCCTATATCCTCCTGGATTAGTTTAGAGTGGGGCTGATGTCTCTATATCCTCCTGGGTTAGTTTATAGTAGGGCTGATGTGTCTATATCCTCCTGGATTAGTTTAGAGTGGGGCTGATCTCTCTATATCCTCCTGGGTTAGTTTAGAGTGGGGCTGATGCTGCCCTGATGACCACTCTGACCTGTGAGGTAACTGGGTCTGCGTTACAAATCAAATAAAAAATCTAATCAAATCAAATTTTATTGGTCACACACAAATTTAGAAGATGTTATTGCAGGTGTGCGAATTGCTCGTGTTCCTAGTTCCTACAGTGCTGTAGTAGCTAACAATTTACAACAATACACAAATCTAAAAGTAAAATAATGGAATTAAGAAATATATAAATATTAGGACAAGCAATGTCAGAGTGGCTTTGACTAAATGCAGTAGAATAGAATACAGTATATACATATGAGATGAGTAAAGCAGTATGTAAACATTATCTTCTTGCCCCTGCCCGGTAGTTTCTAAGTGCCGTGTTTCCCACTCGCCTAGCGTAGTACTACTGAACGACTCCCTGACTCACCTATTGCTGTTCTTTGGACCCTATGAACACTCGGCTACACAGCTGATGCCCCCTGGACTGTTTCAATAACACGGTACCTCATTTACCTGTCAGCCCCAGTCTCGAACTCAGGTCCTGCATGTACCTAACTGACCCGCTCTGCCCATTCATCACCATTTACCCGTTGTTTTCTTAGCTCTCCCGATCAACACCTGTGACTGCTTTATGCCTCTCTCTAATGTCAATATGCATTGTCTGCTGCTGTCTGGGCTAGTCCTCATTGTTTTATTTCACTGTAGAGCCCTCAGTCCTGCTCACCTTGCATTAGGTAGCTTGTTTGTCCCACACCCCACATATGTGGAGACCTCACCTGGCTTAACGGGTCCCACCAGAGGTGAAACCTCTCTCATCGTCACTCAAGGCCTAGGTTTATCTCTGTACTCACATGCCCTTGTCTGTACATTACGCCATGAATCTATTCTACCACGCCCAGAATTCTGCTCCTTTTATTCTCTGTTCCCAACGTACTAGACAACCAGTTCTTATAGCCTTTAGCCATACCCTTATCCTACTACTCCTCTGTTCTTCTGGTGATGTAGAAGTTAACCCAGGCCCTGTAGACATCAGTACCACACCTATTCCCCAGGAGCTATCATTTGTTGACTTCTGTAACCGTAAAAGCGGGAGGCATCAGCTGTGTAGCCGAGTGATCACTGAGGAGGCCGGGAGGTGGGCCTGACTCATAGCTAGCTTTGGGGCTGGGCCACTCGGTGGCAGCTAGCTAGCTGTGATGATCTTTGCTTTATCTTGGCCAGGTCACAGTTGTAAATGAGAACTTGTTCTCAACTAGCCTACCTGGTTAAATAAAAGTGAAATAAAATAAACAATAACGACCACCGCTTTGTCTCCAGCCATATCCTTCCCTCCACAGTACGCCACACAAACTTATGAAATCTGAAATGAGCCCATACTTGGCAAACACAGGAGGAAAATGTTAGCAAAACATTTTTTTTGACTATTCTTCAAAACACTGTGTATGTGTGCAAGCTAATGTTAGTAACCTATTTCCACTGGCTTGAGAGACCAAATTTCATGAGGCTCCTGTGTCAGAATTCAATAAACAAGTTATGTGTTACGTGAGGTTTCTTACACCTCTGGAGCTACTGCAGGTAAGAAACACAGGTTTAGCTGTTTTTTCAGTGTTTTGGTACATAAATAATAATATTCTGTGTTTTGTGTACTGGAGCAGAAAACTTAACAGGCTGTGATGTTCCTTCACGGTTACATCTTACACCACTCGTTAAGGGCCGGAGAGGAACACAGAGTTCTAAAACTGGAATTTAAGGAGTCTCCTGCATGGTATTGGCCAGGTAACAGTGGGCCTGTCCCAAATGGCACCCTATTCCCTATACAGGGCACTACTATTGACCACAGCCCCATAGGCTCTAAACGTACTGCACCATGTAGGGAATAGGGTGCCATTTGTGGTGCAGCCTCAGTCTCCTGCATGACACTGCCCAGGTGACTGTGTTTGCCAA
The DNA here is from genome assembly GCF_013265735.2 of Oncorhynchus mykiss. Classification (NCBI taxonomy): domain Eukaryota; kingdom Metazoa; phylum Chordata; class Actinopteri; order Salmoniformes; family Salmonidae; genus Oncorhynchus; species Oncorhynchus mykiss. The sequence continues at coordinate 53,473,580 of NC_048587.1, forward strand.
CAACACTGAGCCATTACTTCCCTAAGTAGTGAGTCCATGTTGTTTTGTCTGGTATAAAGAATTCATGCTCTGTTCACATATAATGTGAGCGAGGTACAGTGCATTTGGAAAGCGTTCAAACCACTTGACTTTTTCCACATTTTGTTACATAACAGCCTTATTCTAAAATTGATAAAATATTTTCTTCCCTCATCAATCTACTACACACAATACCCCATAATGACAAGGCAAAAAAAAAGTTGTTTTAATTTTTGGCAAATGTATTAAATAGGAAAAACTGAAATATCGCATTTACATAAGTATTCAGATCCTTTACTCAGTACTTTTTTGAAGCACCTTTGGCAGCGATTACAGCCTTGAGTCTTCTTGGGTATACACGCTTGGCACACCAGTATTTGGGGAGTTTCTCTCATTCTTCTCTGCAGATCCTCTCAAGCTCTGTCAAGTTGGATGGGGAGCGTCAATGCACAGCTATTTCCACAAAATGTGGAAAAAACCAAGAGGTCAGAATACTTCCCAAATGCATTGTATATCCCAGTGATTACAGAGGGCAATAACAGACGCATGAATCCATGCTTTGTTCATATATAATGTGAGCTAGGTATACCCCAGTGATTACAGTGGGCTGAATAATAGACACATGATACAGCATAGCCCACAAATCAGGCCACTCAGTTGCTTTTCCACGAAACAGTGTGTTGTCTAATGCCCATTAGTAGTGCCCATTAGATTAGCAAGAGGCAATGACATTTCTGTTATAGCAAAACATGAAAGCACACTGTGTGTACACACAGGTGCCCTACTAAGCATGAATGCAATCAGGTTTACATCAAGTAGTACCCTGTAATCAAATCAGAGGAAGCTGGAGGGGGGAGCTATAGGAGGACAGGCTCATTGTAATGGCTGGAATGGAACAGAACAAAGTCAAACATGTGGTTTCCATAAGTTAGATCTGTTTGGTACCATTCCATTTATTCCATTCCTGCAATTACAATGAGCCTCCTATAGCTCCACCCACCAGCCTCCTCTGAATCAAATATTAGATCAAGCTTTTTCCTGGAATGATCTACTAGGCACTTTCTAAGAACAAGGATGTACAGTGCATTCATAAAGTATTCAGACCTCTTGATCTTTTCAAAATGTTCTTACGTTGCAGCCTTATTCTAACATGAATTAAATAGTTTTTCCCCTCATTAATCTACACACAATACCCCATAATGAAAAGCAAAAACAGGTTTTTTGATTTTTTTATCAAATGTATTACAAACGGAAATATTGAATTTACATTCAGTTTAAGTCAGAAGTTTACATACACCTTAGCCAAATACATTTAAACTCGGTTTTTCACAATTCCTAACATTTAATCCAAGTAAAAATTCCCTGTCTTAGTTCAGTTAGTTATCACCACTTTATTTTTAAGAATGTGAAATGTCCGAATAATAGTTGAGAGAGTGATTTATTTCAGCTTTTATTTCTTTCATCACATTCCCAGTGGGTCAGAAGTTTACATACACTCAATTTGTATTTGGTAGCATTGCCTTTAAATTGTTTAACTTGGGTCAAACGTTTCAGGTAGCCTTCCACAAGCTTCCCACAATAAGTTGGGTGAATTTTGGCCCATTCCTCCTGACAGAGCTGGTGTAACTGATTCAGGTTTGTAGGCCTCCTTGCTCGCACGTGCTTTATCAGTTCTGCCCACAAATGTTCTTTAGGATTGAGGTCAGGGCTTTGTGATGGCCACTCCAATACCTTTGCTGTTGTTCTGGGATTGATTTGCACTTTCGCATCAAAGTACGCTCATCTGTAGGAGACAGAACTTGTCTCCTTCCTGAGCGTTATGACGGCTGCGTGGTCCCATGGTGTTTCTCCTTGCGTACTATTGTTTGTACAGATGAACGTGGTACCTTCAGGCGTTTAGAAATTGCTCCCAAGGATGAACCAGACTTGTGGAGGTCTACACATTTGTTTCTGAGGTCTTGGCTGATTTCTTTTGATTTTCCCATGATTTCAAGCAAAGATGCACTGAGTTTTAAGGTAGGCCTTGAAATACATCCACAGGTAAACCTCCAATTGACTCAAATGATGTCAATTAGCCTATCAGAAGCTTCTAAAGCCATGACATCATTTTCTGGAATTTTCCAAGCTGTTTAAAGGCACAGTCAACTTTGTGTATGTAAACTTCTGACCCACTGGAATTGTGATACAGTGAATTATAAGTTAAATAATCTGTCTGTAAACAATTGTTGGAAAAATTACTTGTGTCATGCACGAAGTAGATGTCCTAACCGACTTGCCAGAACTATAGTTTGTTAACAATACATTTGTGGAGTGGTTGAAAAACAAGTTTTAATGACTCCAACCTAAGTGTATGTAAACTTCTGACTTCAACTGTAAGTATTAGGACCCAAAGTTGTTGAAACAACTTTGGCAGCGATTACAGCCTTGAGTCTTCTTGGATATGTCTTGCTTGGCACACTTGTATTCGGGGAGTTTATCACGTTCTTCACTCTAGATTCTCTCATGCTCTGTCAGGTTGGATGGGAAGAGTTGCTGCACACCTATTTTAAGGTCTCAGAGATGTTCGATCGGGTTCAAGTCAGGGCTCTGGCTGGGCCACTCAAGGACATTCAGAGACTTGTCCCAAAGCGACTCCTGCATTGTCTTCCCTGTGTGCTTATGGTCATTGTCCTGTTGGAAGTGAACCTTCGCCCCAGTCTAAGGTCCTGAGAGCTCAGTCCCTGTCACTGATAAACATCCCCATAGCATAATTCTTCCACCACCATGCTTCAGGTGCCAGGTTTCCTCCAGACATGACACTTGGCATTCAAGACACAGAGTTCAATCTTGGTTTCATCAGACCAGAGAGTCTTGTTTCTCATGGTCTGAGATTCTTTAGGTGCCTTTTGCTGAGAAGTGGCTTCAATCTGGCCAATCTACCATAAAGGTCTGATTGCTCAGTTTGGCCAGTCTTGGTTGTTCCAAGCCTCTTTCATTTAAGAATGATGGAGGCCACTGTGTTATTGGGGACCTTCAATGATGCAGCAATTTTTTTATGTAAATATGGTTTTCCTGTTTTACATTTCTTATAAATGTGCAAAAAACTCTAAAAACCTGTTTTCACTTCGTCATTATGGGGTATTGTGTGTAGATTGCTATTTTTTTTTTATTTAATCCATTTTAGAATAAGGCTGTAACGTAACAAAACGTGGAAAAAGTCGAGGGGTCTGAGTACTTTCCGAAGGCACTGTATGTATGTACAATATTTGTGGGGAGGGACTGAAAAATAGTCCGATTAAGAACAATGGTGTCTGCAATTCTTTAGTGCAGGCAATTCACCTTACTACATGTGGAAATGTCCATATTCCACTGTCAATTAGATGTATTTTTAATTTGTAGAAGTAGAATTTAAACTTCAGAAGCCTTTTAAACCTCAAATACACTACAAGTTTAAAATGTCCTTAATTGAAGGAAAGTTCTCCTGCAAGAAGGTTATCAAACAAAGATCCTACATCTGTGTTTGCATCCCAAATGGCACCCTATTCCCTACATAGTGCACTACTTTTGACCGAGTCCCTTAAAAGTAGTGCACTATGTAGGGAATAGGGTGCCATTTGGAATAAAAACCTATGTGTTCTGTTTACAGAGAGAGGACAACACTGTATTGTGCGGTGCCAACCATGACTACCAGATATACAATAGTTAACGACGTGATAGTATGCAAGAGGTGAGGAGAGCTCTTTATAGTGCCCTTCAAAGCCAAAGGGGATTCAACTCAATCCAATTATGTGTCCAACCAATGAGATAGTGGAAATAACTACCAGCATTGTGTCAGTATCATAATCTCATACTCAGCTAAAGTAAAATCTGACCCTATCCCTTACAAGGCAAAGAAGAAAATAAAACTTTGGAACTTAAGCAGGAAAAATATATTTCACTTCTGAAGAGAACCAACATCTACAGGTTAAACTCAAATAAAGCATACTACTTAATGGCAAATAAACCTGGTAAATATCTCTCAGCTCTCACAAAATGAATGAATGCTAAACCAGTTATCATTTTTAAAGATAAAGATACAAAAGTGGTCATTAGGAACAACAATGAGATTAATTACAATTTTAAAAGCTTCTATGAAAATGTATATGAATCAGAATTAAACAACAGTGGCACTGATCCCACAGCCTTCTTAGACTCAACAACTCTGAAGCAATTATCAGAAGACAAAAAATATTCACTAAAAACAGATATTATCTAATATTAGATACTGTTAAAACATTCACATGGAGAAAAGCTTGGGACAAAGTAGTCCCCCTATTCACTCAATTCAGTACTTCCTAATTCCATGTATAAAATAGTTATATTTCAGTTATATTAAAACCAGGAAAATCTGTAGAGTCCCCTGCTGATTATCGCCCCTTAAGTTTAATACATTGTGATAAAATAATAACAAAGCTTATAAGCAAGAGAATGGCAAAAGTCTTACCAGACCTGATACATATCAATCAAACAGGGTTTATAAAAAATAGACACAAACAATTACAAGAACATGTTTCAGTTTAATGCAATATGCAAAAAAGAATACATACTGTATATAGAGATCAATAATGGCTGTTGACGACAAAAAGGATTTTGACCGTCTTGAATAGCCTTTTCTATTCAAGACTTTGAAAGCATTTAACTTTCCAGGTGAAATAATACATTTAATAAGAATAATGTATAAATGGTCTAAGGCACTGCATTGCAGTGCTAGCTGTGCCACTAGAGATCCTGGTTTGAGTACAGGATCTGTTGCAGGCGGCCACGACCGGAATACACAGGGGCGGAGCACAATTGGTACAGTTTCGCGAGGTTAGGGGAGGGTTTATCAGGCAGTGATGTTCTTGTCGCATCGCGCTCTAGCGACTCCTGTGGCGTGCCGGGCACAATGCACTCTGACATGGTCGCCTCTTTAGAATGGAATGGCTCCCAAAGTTTTTGTCTTTATTTATTTTCGGTAATACCAATTACTCCATCAAAGACATTCTTTAAAAAAGTATACTCGGTCATCAAATCAAATCAAACTTTTTTGCCACATAACTTTCCAGACTTGAAATTGTATCAACTCACAACCCAAAGCTTTTAAACTCACTACCCCATACAGTTAAATGCACTAAAGAGGAACAAGTAACCGAAAGTTTGCAAGTTCATATCCCCGAGCTGACAAGGTACAAATCTCTCGTTCTGCCCCTGAACAGGCAATTAACCCACTGTTCCTAGGCCGTCATTGAAAATAATTTGTTCTTAACTGACTTGCCTAGTTAAATAAAGGTTACATTTGAAAAAAATAAAAATCCCCAGAATCTTTTGCGTGTCTATTTTCAAAGGGTAAAGCTAAGAACATGAACAACTTCCTACAGTAGTTAAACAGCATGATCATTACACAGGTGTACCATGTGCTGGGGACAATAAAAGGTCACCCGGACAGCTGATGAACCTGAGGAGTATTTCTGTCTGTAATAAAGCCCTTTGTAGGGAAAAATTCCTTCTGATTGGCTGGGCCTGGCTACCCAGTGAGTAAACATGGCTTCCAAGTGGTTGGGCCTATGCCCTCCCAGGCCCACCAATGGCTGTGCCCCTGCTAAGTCATGTGACATCCATAGATTAAGGGCCTAATTAATTAATTTATTTATATGATCTGTAACTCAGTAAAATGGTTAAAATTGTGGCATGTTGCGTTCATATTTTTGTACAGTACAGTATACATTTATTTCCATGACAGAATTGAAAAGTAATATTGGACTCACCAATGTAGATAGTTTCATACAAGCAACATAAGAGTTACATATCATGACATTTATATTTTAAATCTTTTGGACATCAGAGCAACTTTGAGGGAATCTTATTTGAGTCAGAAAAGGATTGGAAATCAATTAATCTGACCATCATTAACACAATGGATAACTCAAATGATATATTACTGAAATATTGAAATAGCATTGGTGACTGAGAAAAACGAATTGGTACAATTTAAGGCCATGTGGCAAACAATAATGCAAGCAATAAGAATGTGAGTGTGAGCATGTGGGTCTCGGCAGAGGAGATGTAGTCAGTGTTTTTATGTTTGTAATTTGGTGTAAAAAAAAGTGAGAAGGAAATGACAAACAATTAATATTTAAAAAATAAAGTATGGGCATGATATATTTGACTTTTGTTTAGATGTCCAGTTGGCCACCCTTCCACACTCTAAAACAGGCTGGGTTGATTGGAAGACCCAGCTGCTGGGTTGCAGGCATTTGTTTCCTTTAAAAAGAGCACGGTTGGGTTGTTGATGCTGGGTTATTGAGATATGACCAAGCGAGTCAGATCAGAAGACTGGAGACGTGGCTTAGTAGAGGCGTGGCTTTCAGATAGTTACTTTTGTTCCCTCGTGTGAGTAAATGTGATTCTGTTTAATCCGTTCTGTTGTATTGTTATCACGTGTTAAGGCTGAACACTGACACTTTTCTAGCTTTTATTAGTGTATGAGTGTGTTGAGTTCCTCAAGAGTCTATTCATATCCCAATGTTTGGATAGTCACCACGTTGTTATAATATGGAGAAAATAATGTTATTAATTTGATATAAAATATTTAATGTGCAAAAAAATACAAGGACAATTAACATTTGTGGTGTACAAACTTAACATGATGAACAGAAATGACTCTCAAGGGTGGCCCCTAACAAACCACGCCTCCTAAAAATAAGATGAGGATTGCATTAAAAAGGCCCAGCTGCTGGGCCGACCCAGCATGAAAGTGATTAAAAACCCAACGGATTGTTAAATTAACCCATGTTTGGTAATCCAAACAACTCAATTTATTGGGTCAAAATAACCCAGCTGTGTTTTGTCGAATAGCACAGTGTTACCAAATAACCTCAATTGGGTTGTTTTTAACCCATCTTTTTTAGAGTGCAGTTTGAGCAGGAGGGGCTTTAGTAACCCTAAAGGGGTGTCTTGCTCTATTAAAGTACATACTATAAGCTGTTGACTGAGAAAACACGTTTGAATGTTTGTTGTTCTGTTTGACCATGTGGTGTGAGGTGCTGATCCTAAATAGGTTATAGCCATTAGTGTGTCCAACACTCGTTACGCCATTAACCCATTTATCACTGTAGTCGCAACATTGACAGAGGATTAACTGTGTGGTGGGGTGGTGGTTATTTAACGAGGCAAGTCAGTTAAGAACAAATTATTATTTACAATGACGACATACCCTGGCCAAACCCCGACGACGCTGGGCCAATTGTGCGTCGCCCTATGGGACTCTCAAACACGGTCGGATGTGATACAGCCTGGATTCGAACCAGGTACTATAGTGATGCCTCTTGCACTGACATGCAGTGCCTTAGACCGCTGTGCCAATCTAGACCTCCAAGCCCCACACTCCTCCGGAGTGACCACACATGACCACATGTTTTCCCCCAAAACAGACCATGGTACACTGTCAATACCATGCAGCTGTGGTGTGATATTGTTTTTTCCTAGAGTTTAAACCAGTTTCTCTACTGATGTGGATCTACAGCACCATGCTAACATGTTACAGCACCATGCTACCATACCACAGCACCATTCTACAGCGCCATTCTACAGCACCATTCTACAGCAGCATACTACCATGTTACATCACCATGCTATAGCACCATCTACAGAACCATTCTACCATGCTAAAGCGCCATGCTACAATGCTACAGCACCAATTCTACAGCACCATGCTACAACACAGTTCTACAGCACCATTTGACCATGCTACAGCAACATGCTACAGCCCCATGGTACCATGTTACAGCACCATGTTAAAACACCATGCTACCATGCTACAGCACCATACTACCATGTCACAGCACCATTCTACAGCACCATGCTACCATTCTACAGCACCATGCTACCATTACACAGCACCATTCTATAGCACCATGCTACCATGCTACAGCACCATGCAACAGCACCATGCTACCATGCTACAGCAACAAGCTACCATTCTACAGCACCATGCTACAGCACAGTACTACAGCACCTTTCGACAGTGCTACAGCAACATGCTACAGCCCCATGCTACCATGTTACAGCACCATGTTAAAACACCATTCTACCATGCTACAGTACCATTCTACAGCACCATGCTACAGCACATACTACCATGTTACAGCACCATGCTACCATGCTACCATTCTACAGCACCATGCTACCATGATACAGCACCATGCAACCATTCTACAGCACCATTCTACAGCACCATTCTTCAATTCTACAGCACCATGCTACCATGCTACAGCACCATTCTACTATTCTACAGCAACATTCTACAGCACCATACTACAGCACCATGCTACAGAATCATCCTACAGCACCATGCTACACAACCATGCTACACAGCCATTCTACAGCACCACACTACAGAACCATAGCACCATGCCACCATGCTACATCACCATTCTACAGGACCATTCTACTGCACCATGCCACCATGGTACAGTGCCATTCTACAGCACCATGCTACAGCACCATAGCAACATGCTACATCACCATTCTGCAGGACCATACTACAGCACCATGCCACCATGCTACAGTACCATGCTATAGCACCATGCTACAGCACCATACTACCATGTCACAGCACCATTCTACAGCACCATGCTACCATGCTACAGCACCATGCTACAGCACCATGCTACCATTATACAGCACCATTCTATAGCACCATGCTACAGCACCATGCAACAGCACCATGCTACCATGCTACAGCAACAAGCTACCATTCTACAGCACCATGCTACAGCACAGTACTACAGCACCTTTCGACAGTGCTACAGCAACATGCTACAGCCCCATGCTACCATGTTACAGCACCATGTTAAAACACCATTCTACCATGCTACAGTACCATTCTACAGCACCATGCTACAGCACATACTACCATGTTACAGCACCATGCTACCATGCTACCATGATACAGCACCATGCAACCATTCTACAGCACCATTCTACCATCTACAGCACCATGCTACCATTCTACAGCACCATTCTACCATTCTACAGCACCATGCTACCATGCTACAGCACAATGCCACCATTCTACAGCACCATGCTACAGCACCATAGCACCATGCCACCATGCTACATCACCATTCTACAGGACCATTCTACCGCACCATGCCACCATGGTACAGTGCCATTCTACAGCACCATGCTACAGCACCATAGCAACATGCTACATCACCATTCTGCAGGACCATACTACAGCACCATGCCACCATGCTGCAGTGCCATGCTACAGCACCATGCTACAGCATCATTCTACAGCCCAATTCTACAGTACCATGCTACCATGCTACAGCAACATGCTACAGCAACATTCTACAGCACCATTGCAGATGGAAAGAAAACGAAAGACAGATCAAAATAATGAGCACCGTAAGTGGTGGGAGCAGGAAGAGGGGGCAGCCAATCAAAAAACAGGATTATGCCTACTGTTTATGCCTACTATTATACCTAACCTCTCAGAGATTGGGTAATAGGCAAGGAACAAACCATCCAATCAGATTCATTTTAAACAAAGATAGCTAATCATCCAATGAAATGTGGGTCACCAAACCATTTTTATTCACATATTTTTATAGTCTGGAAAAGTTAATGATATGGATTCTGGCCCATTGTTGAGTCCAAAAAGAATATGAGTCCCACTGAAGTATTAATACACAGAGAGTGTCTCCTGTAATGATAATGGCATGTGTCATGTGCATAAAAGCAGTAAGAACAATAGCTCAATCATTTCTATGGCACAGGGAGATATGATTTTGGTCTGTTATGTTCCACTGAGTGTTCTATGAGCGGTCTCTCTGGTCTCCCATTGGTCAGAGCCAGGTTCTACCTCCAGGAGAGAGGCTAGGCAGCAACACAGGTAGAAAATGTAGCTAACACTCAGCACAGTCATCAACACGTTCTCTCCATTCGCTCATTCTCATCAACTGAAGCGGAACAATGGCATATTATGATGACTGAGGGAAACTTTTTGTAATCATTTTAGATGTTTTTTTTTTTTCAATGGAATAGAAATGAATTAGGTTAGGGATGTAAAATGAACTGAAGAGGAAGGGCATCGACCATAGAAATGAATTTGGTTAGGGATGTAAAATGAACTGAAGAGGAAGGGCATCGACCATAGAAATGAATTTGGTTAGGGATGTAAAATGAACTGAAGAGGAAGGGCATCGACCATAGAAATGGATCAGAATAGGGATGTAAAATGAACTGAAGAGGAAGGGCATCGACCATAGAAATGGATCAGAATAGGGATGTAAAATGAACTGAAGAGGAAGGGCATCGACCATAGAAATGGATCAGAACAGGGATGTAAAATGAACTGAAGAGGAAGGGCATCGACCATAGAAATGGATCAGAATAGGGATGTAAAATGAACTGAAGAGGAAGGGCATTGACCATAGAAATGGATCAGAATAGGGATGTAAAATGAACTGAAGAGGAAGGGCATCGACCATAGAAATGGATCAGAATAGGGATGTAAAATGAACTGAAGAGGAAGGGCATCGACCATAGAAATGGATCAGAATAGGGATGTAAAATGAACTGAAGAGGAAGGGCATCGACCATAGAAATGGATTAGAATAGGGATGTAAATGAGCTGGAGAGGCATCCACACTGGCCCCCTCCACATCACAATGACGTGTTGGCATCTACACTGTCCCCCTCCACATCATCATGCCGTGTTGGCATCTACACTGGCCCCCTACACATCATCATGACGTGTTGGCATCCACACTGGCCCACCTTCACATCATCATGACGTGTTGGCATCTACACTGGCCCACTACACATCATCATGACGTGTTGGCATCTACACTGGCCCTCTCCACATCATCATGCCGTGTTGGCATCTACACTGGCCCACTCCACATCATCATGCCGTGTTGGCATCTACACTGGCCCTCTCCACATCATCATGCCGTGTTGGCATCTGCACTGGCCCCCTCCACATCAACATGATGTGTTGGCATCTACACTGGCCCCCTCCACATCAACATGATGTGTTGGCATCTACACTGGCCCCCTCCACATCAACATGATGTGTTGGCATCTACACTGGCCCCCTCCACATCAACATGATGTGTTGGCATCTACACTGGCCCCCTCCACATCAACATGATGTGTTGGCATCTACACTGGCCCACCTTCACATCACAATGACGTGTTGGCATCTACACTGGCCCCCTCCACATCATCATGATATGTTGGCATCTACACTGTCCCCCTCCACATCATCATGATGTGTTGGCATCTACACACACACACACACACACACTAGTCCATGGTTTACTTTAGCATGATATAAAACAATAGTAGAAATTAATGATTTGTCTTTTGAACATTGATGCAACTCATAATGAAAAGTGTATACAGTGGGGCAAAAAAAGTATTTAGTCAGCCACCAAGTTCTCCCACTTAAAAAGATGAGAGAGGCCTGTAATTTTCATCATAGGTACACTTCAACTATGACAGACAAAATTAGAAACAAAATCCAGAAAATCACATTGTAGGATTTTTTATGAATTTATTTGCAAATTATTGTGGAAAATAAGTATTTGGTCACCTACAAACAAGCAAGATTTCTGGCTCTCACAGACCTGTAACTTCTTCTTTAAGAGGCTCCTCTGTCCTCCACTCGTTACCTGTATAATGGCACCTGTTTGAACTTGTTATGAGTATAAAAGACACCTGTCCACAACCTCAAACAGTCACACTCCAAACTCCACTATGGCCAAGACCAAAGAGCTGTCTAAGGACACCAGAAACAAAATTGTAGACCTGCACCAGGCTGGGAAGACTGAATCTGCAATAGGTAAGCAGCTTGGTTTGAAGAAATCAACTGTGGGAGCAATTATTAGGAAATGGAAGACATACAAGACCACTGATAATCTCCCTCGGTCTGGGGCCTCACGCAAGATGTCCAGGCCCGTCTGAAGTTTGCTAGAGAGCATTTGGATGATCCAGAAGAAGATTGGGAGAATGTCATATGGTCAGATGAAACCAAAATATAACTTTTTGGTAAAAACTCAACTCGTCGTGTTTGGAGGACAAAGAATGCTGAGTTGCATCCGAAGAACACCATACCTACTGTGAAGCATGGGGGTGGAAACATCATGCTTTGGGGCTGTTTTTCTGCAAAGGGACTAGGACGACTGATTCACGTAAAGGAAAGAATGAATGGCGCCATGTATCGTGAGATTTTGAGTGAAAACCTTCTTCAATCAGCAAGGGCATTGAAGATGAAATGTGGCTGGGTCTTTCAGCATGACAATGATCCCGAACACACCGCCCGGGCAACGAAGGAGTGGCTTCGGAAGAAGCATTTCAAGGTCCTGGAGTGGCCTAGCCAGTCTCCAGATCTCAACCCCATAGAAAATCTTTGGAGGGAGTTGAAAGTCTGTGTTGCCCAGCAACAGCCCCAAAACATCACTGCTCTAGAGGAGATCTGCATGGAGGAATGGGCCAAAATACCAGCAACAGTGTGTGAAAACCTTGTGAAGACTTACAGAAAACTTTTGACCTCTGTCATTGCCAACAAAGGGTATATAACAAAGTATTGAGATAAACTTTTGTTATTGACCAAATACTTATTTTCCACCATATTTTGCAAATAAATTCATTAAAAATCCTAAAATGTGATTTTCTGGATTTTTTTTCTCATTTTGTGTCATAGTTGAAGTGTACCTATGATGAAAATTACAGGCCTCTCTCATCTTTTTGGTGGCTGACTAAATACTTTTTTGCCTCACTGTATATACAATACAAAATGTATAATACCACCATACAACAATATTACACCACTACATATATACAGTACAACATGTATAATACCACCATACAACAATATTACACCACTACATATCTACAATAGAAATTGTATAATACCACCATACAACAATATTACACCACTACATACAGTGCCTTGCGAAAGTATTCGGCCCCCTTGAACTTTGCGACCTTTTGCCTCATTTCAGGCTTCAAACATAAAGATATAAAACTGTATTTTTTTGTGAAGAATCAACAACAAGTGGGACACAATCATGAAGTGGAATGACATTTATTGGATATTTCAAACTTTTTTAACAAATCAAAAACTGAAAAATTGGGCGTGCAAAATTATTCAGCCCCCTTAAGTTAATACTTTGTAGCGCCACCTTTTGCTGCGATTACTGTAAGCTGTAAGTCGCTTGGGGTATGTCTCTATCAGTTTTGCACATCGAGAGACTGAATTTTTTTCCCATTCCTCCTTGCAACATGTAACATTATACAACATGTATAATACCACCATACAACAATATTACACCACTACATATCTACAATACAACATGTATAATACCACCATACAACAATATTACACCACTACAATACAACATGTATAATACCACCATACAACAATATTACACCACTACATATCTACAATACAACATGTATAATACCACCATACAACAATATTACACCACTACAATACAACATCTATAATACCACCATACAACAATATTACACCACTACATATCTACAATACAACATGTATAATACCACCATACAACAATATTACACCACTACAATACAACATCTATAATACCACCATACAACAATATTACACCACTACATATCTACAATACAACATGTATAATACCACCATACAACAATATTACACCACTACATATCTACAATACAACATGTATAATACCACCATACAACAATATTACACCACTACAATACAACATCTATAATACCACCATACAACAATATTACACCACTACATATCTACAATACAACATACAACATTATTACACCACTACATATATACAATACAACATGTATAATACCACCATACAACAATATTACACCACTACATATCTACAATACAACATGTATAATACCACCATACAACAATATTACACCACTACATATCTACAATACAACATGTATAATACCACCATACAACAGTATTACACCACTACAATACAACATCTATAATACCACCATACAACAATATTACACCACTACATATCTACAATACAACATGTATAATACCACCATACAACAGTATTACACCACTACATATATACAATACAACATGTATAATACCACCATACAATAATATTACACCACTACATATCTACAATACAACATACAACAACATTACACCACTACATATCTACAATACAACATGTATAATACCACCATACAACAATATTACACCACTACATATCTACAATACAACATGTATAATACCACCATACAACAATATTACACCACTACATATCTACAATACAACATGTATAATACCACCATACAACAATATTACACCACTACAATACAACATCTATAATACCACCATACAACAATATTACACCACTACATATCTACAATACAACATGTATAATATCACCATACAACAATATTACACCACTACATATATACAATACAACATACAACATTATTACACCACTACATATCTACAATGCAACATGTATAATACCACCATACAACAATATTACACCACTACATATCTACAATACAACATGTATAATACCACCATACAACAATATTACACCACTACAATACAACATCTATAATACCACCATACAACAATATTACACCACTACATATCTACAATACAACATGTATAATACCACCATACAACAATATTACACCACTACAATACAACACCACTACAATACAACATGTACAATACCACCATACAACAATATTACACCACTACAATACAACATGTACAATACCACCATACAACAATATTACACCACTACATATCTACAATACAACATGTATAATACCACCATACAACAATATTACACCACTACAATACAACATGTATAATACCACCATACAACACTATTACACCACTACATATCTACAATACAACATGTATAATACCACCATACAACAATATTACACCACTACAATACAACATGTATAATACCACCATACAACAATATTATACCACTACATATCTACAATACAACATGTATAATACCACCATACAACAATATTACACCACTACATATATACAATACAACATGTATAATACCATCGTACAACAATATTACACCACTACATATCTACAATACAACATGTATAATACCACCATACAACAATATTACACCACTACAATACAACATGTATAATACCACCATACAACAATATTACACCACTACAATACAACATCTATAATACCACCATACAACACTATTACACCACTACATATCTACAATACAACATGTATAATACCACCATACAACAATATTACACCACTACATATCTACAATACAACATGTATAATACCACCATACAACAACATTACACCACTACAATACAACATGTATAATACCACCATACAACAATATTACACCACTACATATCTACAATACAACATGTATAATACCACCATACAACAATATTACACCACTACATATCTACAATACAACATGTATAATACCACCATACAACAATATTACACCACTACATATCTACAATACAACATCTATAATACCACCATACAACAATATTACACCACTACAATACAACACCACTACAATACAACATGTACAATACCACCATACAACAATATTACACCACTACATATCTACAATACAACATGTATAATACCACCATACAACAACATTAAACCACTACAATACAACATGTATAATACCACCATACAACAACATTACACCACTACAATACAACATGTATAATACCACCGTACAACAACATTACACCACTACAATACAACATGTATAATACCACCATACAACACTATTACACCACTACATATCTACAATACATCATGTATAATACCACCATACAACAATATTACACCACTACAATACAACATCTATAATACCACCATACAACAATATTACACCACTACATATCTACAATACAACATGTATAATACCACCACACAACAATATTACACCACTACATATCTACAATACAACATGTATAATACCACCATACAACAATATTACACCACTACATATCTACAATACAACATGTATAATACCATCATACAACAATATTACACCACTACATATATACAATACAACATGTATAATACCATCACACAACAATATTACACCACTACATATCTACAATACAACATGTATAATACCACCATACAACAATATTACACCACTACATATCTACAATACAACATGTATAATACCACCATACAACAATATTACACCACTACAATACAACATGTATAATACCACCATACAACACTATTACACCACTACATATCTACAATACAACATGTATAATACCACCATACAACAATATTATACCACTACATATCTACAATACAACATGTATAATACCACCATACAACAACATTACACCACTACATATCTACAATACAACATGTATAATACCACCATACAACAATATTACACCACTACATATCTACAATACAACATGTATAATACCACCATACAACAACATTACACCACTACAATACAACATGTATAATACCACCATACAACACTATTACACCACTACATATCTACAATACAACATGTATAATACCACCATACAACAATATTACACCACTACATATCTACAATACAACATGTATAATACCACCATACAACAATATTACACCACTACATATCTACAATACAACATCTATAATACCACCATACAACAACATTACACCACTACAATACAACATGTATAATACCACCATACAACACTATTACACCACTACATATCTACAATACAACATGTATAATACCACCATACAACAATATTACACCACTACATATCTACAATACAACATGTATAATACCACCTTACAACAGTATTACACCACTACATATCTACAATACAACATGTATAATACCACCATACAACAATATTACACCACTACATATCTACAATACAACATGTATAATACCACCATACAACAATATTACACCACTACATATCTACAATACAACATCTATAATACCACCATACAACAATATTACACCACTACATATCTACAATACAACATGTATAATACCACCATACAACAATATTACACCACTACATATCTACAATACAACATGTATAATACCACCATACAACAACATTACACCACTACAATACAACATGTATAATACCACCACACAACAATATTACACCACTACATATCTACAATACAACATGTATAATACCACCATACAACAATATTACACCACTACAATACAACATGTATAATACCACCATACAACAATATTACACCACTACATATCTACAATACAACATGTATAATACCACCATACAACAATATTACACCACTACAATACAACATGTATAATACCACCATACAACAACATTACACCACTACATATATACAATACAAATGTATAATACCACCATACAACAATATTACACCACTACATATCTACAATACAACATGTATAATACCACCATACAACAATATTACACCACTACATATCTACAATACAACATGTATAATACCACCATACAACAATATTACACCACTACATATCTACAATACCACATGTATAATACCAACATGCAACATTATTACACCACTACATATATACAATACAACATGTATAATACCACCATACAACAACATTACACCACTACATATCTACAATACAACATGTATAATACCACCATACAACAGTATTACACCACTACAATACAACATGTATAATACCACCATACAACAATATTACACCACTACAATACAACATGTATAATACCACCATACAACAATATTACACCACTACATATCTACAATACAACATGTATAATACCACCATACAACAATATTACACCACTACAATACAACATCTATAATACCACCATACAACAATATTACACCACTACATATCTACAATACAACATGTATAATACCACCATACAACAATATTACACCACTACATATCTACAATACAACATGTATAATACCACCATACAACAACATTACACCACTACAATACAACATGTATAATACCACCATACAACAATATTACACCACTACATATCTACAATACAACATGTATAATACCAACATGCAACATTATTACACCACTACATATCTACAATACAACATGTATAATACCAACATACAACAATATTACACCACTACATATCTACAATACAAATGTATAATACCACCATACAACAATATTACACCACTACATATCTACAATACAACATGTATAATACCACCATACAACAATATTACACCACTACATATCTACAATACAACATGTATAATACCACCATACAACAATATTACACCACTACATATCTACAATACAACATGTATAATACCACCATACAACAATATTACACCACTACATATATACAATACAACATCTATAATACCACCATACAACAATATTACACCACTACAATACAACATGTATAATACCACCATACAACAATATTACACCACTACATATATACAATACAACATGTATAATACCACCATACAACAATATTACACCACTACAATACAACATGTATAATACCACCATACAACACTATTACACCACTACATATCTACAATACAACATGTATAATACCACCATACAACAATATTACACCACTACATATCTACAATACGACGTCACCGGCTTTCCAGCCATCGCCGCTCCATTTCTCAGATTCCATTGGTTTTGTCTTGTTCCATTACACACCTGGTTTTCATTCCATGATTACTGCATTATTTAGTCCTCTGTTTCCCCTCCATGTCTTTGTGTGTAATTGTTTGTTTGTGCTGTGGATTATTGTCGGGCGCTTTACTTTTGTCATGTTCCGTGTTTTTGGCACGTTATTGTTTTTACACGCTGTATTTTGTGGAACGGAATTAAAGTGCGCCTGTTCACTACACTCTGCTCTCCTACACCTGACTTCGCCTCCCGTACACACCCTTGACAAATTCAAAATGTATAATACCACCACACAACAATATTACAATGTACGTGTGTGTAGAGTGCGTGTGCTTGTGTGTGTACCTTTGTGTGTCTCTTGACAGTCCCGGCTGTTCCATAAGTTGTATTTTTACCTGTTTTTTAAAATCTGATAATACTGCTTGAATCAGTTACCTGATGTGGAATAGAGTTCCATGTAGTCATAGCTCTATGTAGTACTGTGAGCCTCCCATAGTCAGTTCTAGACTTGGGGACAGTGAAGAGGCCTCTGGTGGCATGTGGCATCGGTGTCTGAGCTGTGTGCTAATCGTTTAAACAGACAGCTCGGTGCATTCAACATTTCAATACCTCTTACAAACACAAGTAGTGATGAAGTCAATCTCTCCTCCACTTTGATCCAAAGAGATTGACATGCATATTATTAATTTTAGCTCTCTGTGTACATTTAAGGGCCAGCCGTGCTGCCCTGTTCTGAGCCAATTGTAATTTTCTGAGGTCTTTCTTTGTGGCAACTGACCACATGACTGAACAATAGTCCAGGAGCGAGGTCCTTCTTTGTGGTACCTGACCACACGACTGAACAGTAGTCCAGGAGCGAGGTCCTTCTTTGTGGTAACTGACCACATGACTGAACAGTAGTCCAGGAGCGAGGTCCTTCTTTGTGGTACCTGACCACACGACTGAACAGTAGTCCAGGAGCGAGGTCCTTCTTTGTGGTACCTGACCACATGACTGAACAGTAGTCCAGGTGCGAGGTCCTTCTTTGTGGTACCTGACCACACGACTGAACTGTAGTCCAGGAGCGAGGTCCTTCTTTGTGGTACCTGACCACATGACTGAACAGTAGTCCAGGTGCGAGGTCCTTCTTTGTGGTACCTGACCACACGACTGAACTGTAGTCCAGGAGCGAGGTCCTTCTTTGTCGTACCTGACCACACGACTGAACAGTAGTCCAGGTGCGAGGTCCTTCTTTGTGGTACGTGACCACATGACTGAACAGTAGTCCAGGTGCAAGGTCCTTCTTTGTGGCACCTGACCACACGACTGAACAATAGTCCAGGAGCGAGGTCCTTCTTTGTGGTACCTGACCACACGACTGAACAGTAGTCCAGGTGCGAGGTCCTTCTTTGTGGTACGTGACCACATGACTGAACAGTAGTCCAGGTGCAAGGTCCTTCTTTGTGGCACCTGACCACACGACTGAACAATAGTCCAGGAGCGAGGTCCTTCTTTGTGGCACCTGACCACACGACTGAACAATAGTCCAGGTGCAAGGTCCTTCTTTGTGGCACCTGACCACACGACTGAACAATAGTCCAGGAGCGAGGTCCTTCTTTGTGGTACCTGACCACACGACTGAACTGTAGTCCAGGCGCAAGGTCCTTCTTTGTGGTACGTGACCACATGACTGAACAATAGTCCAGGTGCAAGGTCCTTCTTTGTGGTACCTGACCACATGACTGAACTGTAGTCCAGGTGCGAGGTCCTTCTTTGTCGTACCTGACCACACGACTGAACAGTAGTCCAGGTGCGAGGTCCTTCTTTGTGGTACGTGACCACATGACTGAACAATAGTCCAGGTGCAAGGTCCTTCTTTGTGGTACCTGACCACACGACTGAACTGTAGTCCAGGCGCGAGGTCCTTCTTTGTGGCACCTGACCACACGACTGAACAGTAGTCCAGGAGCGAGGTCCTTCTTTGTCGTACCTGACCACACGATTGAACAGTAGTCCAGGTGCGAGGTCCTTCTTTGTGGTACCTGACCACATGACTGAACAGTAGTCCAGGTCCGACAAAGCTACTGATAAAACCAAAGCAGTACTAAGAGAGGCGGAGCAATTAAAGAAGCTTCCCCCTGAGGTCAGAATAATCTAATCAAAATCAAACTTTGTCACATGCGCCGAATACAACAAGTGTAGACTTTACCGGAAAATGCTTACTTATACAATCCCTTAACAAACAGTGCAGTTCAAGAGTAAAGAAAATATTAACCAAATAAACTAAAGTAAAAAATTATCAAAAGTAACACAATAAAATAACAATAACGAGGCCATATTACAGGGGGTACCGGTACCGAGTCAGTGTGCAGGGGTACAGGTTAGAGGTCATTTGTACATGTAGGTAGGGGTGAAGTGACTATCCATAGATAATAAACAGCGAGTAGCAGCAGTGTACAAAACAAATGGAGGGGGGGGGTTAATGTAATAGGCCAGTTGCCATTTGATGAATTGTTCAGGAGTCTTATGGCTTGGGGGCAGAAGCTGTTAAGGAGCCTTTTGGTCCTACACTTGGCACTCCGGAACCGCTTGTCGTGTGGTAGCAGAGAAAACAGTCCACGACCTGGGTGACTGGAGCCTCAGACAATTTTATGGGATTTCTTCTGACAATGCCTATTATATATGTCCTGAATGGCAGGAAGCTTGGCCCCAGTGATGTACTGGAACGTACACACTAACCTCTGTAGCGCCTTACCGTCAGATGCCGAGCAGTTTCCATACCAGGCGGTGATGCAACCGGTCAGGATGCTCTCGATGGTGCAGCTGTAGAACTTTTTGAGGATCTGGGGACCCATGCCAAATCTTTTCAGTCTCCTGAGGGGGAAAAGGTTTTGTTGTGCCCTCTTCGCGACGGTCTCGGTGTGTTTGGACCATGACAGATCGATGGTGATGTGGACACCAAGGAACTTGAAACTCTCGACCCGCTCCACTACAGCCCCGTCGATGTTAATGGGGGCCTTTTCGGACCGCCTTTTCCTGTAGTCCACAATCACCTCCTTTGTCTTGCTCACATTGAGAGGGAGGTTGTTGTCCAGGCACTACACTGACAGTTCTCTGACCTCCTCCCTATCTCATTGTTGTTGGTGATCAGGCCTACCACTGTTGTGTCATCAGAAAACTTGGTGATGGTGTTGGAGTCATGTTTGGCCGCGCAGTGGTGGGTGTACAGTGAGTACACCCACCAAGTACACACCACTGACTGGCCCCAGTGTTGAGGATCAGGGGCCCCAGTGTTGAAGTCTAGGATCCAGTTGCAGAGGGATGTGTTTAGTCCCAGTGTCCGTAGCTTAGTGATGAGCTTCGTTGGCACTATGGTGTTGAACGCTGAGCTGTAGTCAATGAACAGCATTCTCACATAGGTGTTCCTTTTGTCCAGGTGGGAAAGGGCAGTGTGGAGTGCGATTGCGATTGCGTCATCTGTGGATCTGTTGGGGCGGTATGCGAATTGGAGTAGGTCTAGGGTATCCGGGAGGATGCTGTTGATGTGAGCCATGACCAACCTTTCAAAGCACTTCATGGCTACCGATGTGAGTGCTATGGGGCAGTAATCATTTAGGCGGGTTACCTTCGCTTCCTTGGGCACAGGGACTATGGTGGTCTGCTTGAAACATGTAGGTATTACAGACTCAGTCAGGGAGAGGTTGAAAATGTCAGTGAAGACACTTGCCAGTTGGTCTGTGCATGCTTTGAGTACATGGCCTGGTAATCCATCTGCCCCTGCGGCTTTGTGAATGTTGACCTGTTTAAAGGTCTTGCTCACATCGGCTACCGAGAGTGTTATCACACAGTCATCCAGAACAGAACAGAATAATATAGTGGTAACTACACCAACAACGGCCACCTTAAAGCTCATTAGAGGTGATTAGGGGCCTTAACCCAGCTAAAGCCTCGTTGTCATATAGAGAGAGAGAGGAGAAACCAAACCACCATGAACAACTGAACATGGCAGCTAGCTAGAGTAATGCAGGTAACCAACTGGCCTCTAAACCAAACTAAACTATAATCTGACAGATGTAGGTGAAGAAAGGGGAATAAGAATCAGGTAAAATTGCCTTGTCTACATCCCAAATGCCACCTTTTTCCCTTTATAGTGGACTAAATAAGGAATAGGGTGTCATTTGGGATACACACCTTGTCTCTCAGCTCCTTGAAGGAGATCCAACTGTGTCCTGGCTGCTGCTGTCCAGGCCTGGGCCTCTGTTGCTCAGTAGCCTCCACCCTCCTCAGTGGGAGATTATTTGTATGGGATGTGTTTCAAACAGAAACAACACTTGGGATTTCTATACAAACAATGTTTTCAAAGATTTGATTTACCACAATACACAGGAGTGGTCCCAAGATGAAGCGGCAGCCCTTCTCTATCTCTCAATGTAAAATAAAGGAACATTCATCACAACTTCTCCCTATAAGAAGTCTTCCCTGACCCACCTCCGCTCAACATACGGTTAGAGGAGGTGCCACCCTTGGATTGGTAAAAAAAAGTTAGATAAAAAAAAATGTAGTATATATACAGTGGGGCAAAAAAGTATTTAGTCAGCCACCAATTGTGCAAGTTCTCCCACTTAAAGAGATGAGAGAAGCCTGTAATTTTAATCATAGGTACACTTCAACTATGACAGACAAAATGAGAAAAAAAATCCAGAAAATCACATTGTAGGATTTTTAATGAATTTATTTGCAAATTGTGGTGGAAAATAAGTATTTGGTCAGTAACAAACGTTTATCTCAATACTTTGTTATATACCCTTTGTTGGCAATGACAGAGGTCAAACGTTTTCTGTAAGTCTTCACAAGGTTTTCACACACTGTTGCTGGTATTTTGGCCCATTCCTCCATGCAGATCTCCTCTAGAGCAGTGATGTTTTGGGGCTGTTGCTGGGCAACACAGACTTTCAACTCCCTCCAAAGATTTTCTATGGGGTTGAGACTGGCTAGGCCACTCCAAGGCCTCGAAATGCTTCTTACGAAGCCACTCCTTCGTTGCCCGGGCGGTGTGTTTGGGATCATTGTCATGCTGAAAGACCCAGCCACGTTTCATCTTCAATGCCCTTGCTGATGGAAGGAGGTTTTCACTCAAAATCTCACGATACATGGCCCCATTCATTCTTTCCTTTACACGGATCAGTCGGCCTGGTCCTTTTGCCGAAAAACAGCCCCAAAGCATGATGTTTCCACCCCCATGCTTCACAGTAGGTATGGTGTTCTTTGGATGCAACTCAGCATTCTTTGTCCTCCAAACACGACGAGTTGAGTTTTTACCAAAAAGTTATATTTTGGTTTCATCTGATCATATGACATTCTCCCAATCTTCTTCTGGATCATCCAAATGCTCTCTAGCAAACTTCAGACGGGCCTGGACATGTACTGGCTTAAGCAGGGGGACACGTCTGGCACTGCAGGATTTGAGTCCCTGGCGGCGTAGTGTGTTACTGATGGTAGGCTTTGTTACTTTGGTCCCAGCTCTCTGCAGGTCATTCACTAGGTCCCCCCGTGTGGTTCTGGGATTTTTGCTCACCATTCTTGTGAACATTTTGACCCCACGGGGTGCGATCTTGCGTGAAGCCCCAGATCGAGGGAGATTATCAGTGGTCTTGTATGTCTTCCATTTCCTAATAATTACTCCCACAGTTGATTTATTCAAACCAAGCTGCTTACCTATTGCAGATTCAGTCTTTCCCAGCCTGGTGCAGGTCTACAATTTTGTTTCTGGTGTCTTTTGACAGCTCTTTGGTCTTGGCCATAGTGGAGTTTTGAGTGTGACTGTTTGAGGTTGTGGACAGGTGTCTTTTATACTGATAACAAGTTCAAACAGGTGCCATTAATACAGGTAACGAGTGGAGGACAGAGGACCCTCTTAAAGAAGAAGTTACAGGTCTGTGAGAGCCAGAAATCTTGCTTGTTTGTAGGTGACCAAATACTTATTTTCCACCATAATTTGCAAATAAATAAAAAATCCTACAATGTGATTTTCTGGATTTTTTTTCTAATTTTGTTTGTCATAGTTGAAGTGTACCTATGATGAAAATTACAGGCCTCTCTCATCTTTTTAAGTGGGAGAACTTGCACAATTGGTAGCTGACTAAATACTTTTTTGTCCCACTGTATATATTATAAAATTCACGGATTATATTTTAAATGCTCATAAAAGTGTACTGTGTACATTTTCCTGTTTCAAAAATATATTGTTCAAAACAAGCTGTTCAGTTACTTACTACTCTGCCCCTCAGTGATTCTGCCAGCAGGAGCTCCGTGGGCACATAGGCGTGCTAACATTGCTTGGATTGTTTTCAACCTAATCTCAGAGCATTTCCTTATTGCACTGTATGTAAATCTAAGACACACCTTTTAGTATGATATGGTACATTTCAAAAAGGAAGGTATTAATCTGTGGATGTCTATCACCCATTTCGTATGATACGTTATGAATTACAATTTGTATTATAAGTTTAAATTGCAAAATGTACAATATGTTACAAATTTGCAAAATGTGCAATATGATACCAATTCGCTAAACGTATGAAATGCTACGAATTCTAGCTAGTTGGCTAACGTTAGTTAGCTGGCTATCGTTTTCTAGGCTAGGGATTAGGGTGAGAGGTAGGAGAAGTGTTAGCTAAAAGGATTAAGGTTAGGGTTGGGGGAAGGGTTAGCTAGAATGCTAAGTAGTTGCAAAGTAGCTAAAAAGTTGAAAAGTTGCTAATTAGCTAAAATGCTGTCTGTGATGAGATTCGAACTCGCAACCTTTGAGTTGCTAGACATTGTGACATCACGTTGTACACCCACTAACCCATCCACCTCGACCAACCAACCAACCACCCTACTTTTGTTTTTGACTTAAGTAACCATCTGTTTTACGTAACCATACCAAACGTAACATATCATACTAATTTGAGTGTCCCAGATGTACAATTACTTTGTTATGTCTAGTCTATGAGACCAGGCTGTTTTTTCCCCAGCTATTTGCTATGAGGAGGGACTGCCCCAATCAAATCGCAGGATTTCATAGCATAAATTATAACAGCACATAGTAAATGGACCATCCTGTGCCACTTAAATGTGCATTCAGTCAGAACTTCTTTATCTGCTCTAGTCTCCCTCCCAGTCTCTCGTGCCAGACGACTTACTTCTGGAAGCGAGACTAGATCTGCTCTATCAGGTGGTGCTAAAGCTAATTGTAATTAACTTGTAAATAACAGTCATGGAAGCCTGGGACCTGATAAACCGGACATCTACATCCAACAAGAGTTGAAGGAAAGAGAGATACACTAGCTAGAACCTTCTCATCGGGGATCTGGTAGGACAAAAAAAGCATAACTGTGGCTGGCCAATTTGATTGTTTCCCCCCATGTTCATCAGGTTCTACTGTAGGTGATAGGTCAACTAAAACAGCATGCTCCCCATGACCATTTCAAGATGATCTAAACTAATATCTGACTAATTCGGAAATATGAAGTTATTTCAGAATGAAAGTTAACTGGCTAGTGAGCCATACTTTGTGACATTGTGTTAGCTATCCCTAGTTAGATAATGTATTTTCAAAGGTAGATAACTGGTTCATTTGACCAATGAATCATCCCAAATATTTCTCAAAATTGCAATTCATTGAGCGTGTGGGGAGGGGTTCAGACAGACACCATAAAAGAACCCTCAATACAAATGATTCATACATAACAGTGAGTGAATAATCTAATAGCACAGTCAGTCAGTCAATAGGCTTCTCTTGTGGGATTGAGAATTTGTAGTTGAGTGATGGAAGAATTAAAATCCTCTGCGACTTTGGCAGTTCCTAGTTTACATGTGAGCAAGGCTGAGAGAGAGAGAGAGAGGCAGGGAGCTGGTGTTACTGGTTGGTACTGAGAACACAGCTTAGAGGGGATCACGGCAGGCAGGCTGGCCGGCCAGGCAGACTGGCTCAGTTGGAGCAGCAGACCGTTGAGAGGTTAACCTCCTGGCATGCAAGAGCCACAGGAGCCAGCTCAATGTCACTGAGAATATGGATTACCAACCAATGTCACAGATTGCTCTGAAACTTTCACCACAGGGAGACCCATGAGGTTGTTGGGGTTTTGTACTGAGAGTGTAGGCCTATGAAGTATGAATTAGGCCTATTCTAAGGTGAAGGTGAAAAGTATGGGCCTAGGACTCTGAGGTGTCTATGTCCCACCTGGTCCACTGTCACTACATAACCTACTACTGGCACTAGGACAGGAGCAGTTGGTAGTGTCATAGCAGTGTCACCAAGCATCAGGCTAATTATCCCCATAGACTACATCACATGCACAAAAATAAAGAAGGATAACTTCTATGGTGCCAATAGATTAAAATTAACTATGTTTATCATATTAGCAATTCAGCACAAAAAATGTCTGATGACATCATGATCACAATTGTTTCATGATAATAATGTAAAATGATGTCTATCACTCACCTGCAGCTCGCACCATGCCACTTCCACAGTAGTCTCTGTGTCCAGTCCTTTATAAACGGTCTTAAACGAACCCCTCCCAATCTCAATGTTGAATTTCAGGTATCTTCCATCAGGTGAGGTGGCCACAGCTTTGGTCTCAATGTCCTCCCTCTCCTCCTGTTCCCATTTGCTTTCATACGGACTGCGTGACAACACGTTGTGAACAAGCTCATTGTCTGAGTCCGAGCTGGCATCTTGTCTGTTGGGGCTCTGGATCGAGCTCCAGTTGTTCACCAGAGGGGTGACCGGGTCCTTGACTTGGGTAAAGGGGGACTTGCTGCCGGTGATGCACGCGCCCGGGATGGAGACCGGAGATGGAGACGCCCATGGAGTCTCCGTTTTGTCGTCCTCCTCAACTCTGGCCTCCGTCAAAGTTAAAATATTCTCCGCGGACCCGGAAAGAGCCTTTGAAAGCGTCCCACCATAGAGTTGTGGGTCGATGTCCATGTTAATTTTGTGAAGTCCATAAGAGTTTCTCCTGGCACCCAAGTTGTTCCTCAGTGGCATCGACGGGACCCGGCCAGATAAGCAGTCATCTTTCAGTTCGACCGAAAGGCTTGGGAAGCCGCGTCCAGCTACCTCAAACTCAGTGTGTGACATTGTAACGGTTCGTATTCTGATTTCCGAGACTTAAAAAAAAGAAATAAGAAAATTAAACCCGGCCGTTACCTTAATAAAACAGCATGCTATTTTACATATATCTTTCAGCAATTGATGCTACTTTCCATTGTAGCCTAGTTATACATTTTACACATTAGTTTAGTTGTGGAACATAGGGTAAATTGTAGCCTTGTACAAGACAATTAACTTAGGTCAATATAGACTGACAAAACCAAGTATTCTCAATTTTGCAATTGAATTGAAATAGCTTACCTGAAAAGGTGTTCAAATTCGGAAAAAAATCACATAATGCATGTCAGATAATCCGAGTCGACCGGACCGTTCATTGCTCTTGTATGTGTGAGTCGTCAACTCAGCTGTAACCTCTAGTGAAGAAATGAAAGCCTCTGTCTATATCGACCGAGACCCGCGGGCGCTCTCAACTCCGCCCCCATAAACAGTCTCCTGTAGTTTACCTGGGCAATGTGACGCAGCATGCAGCGCTTGATTCACAAACAAGAGCCTCTTCTCAAATGACTGACTTCATGAGGTATATGTCCATTCGTGTGTATATTCCTTATTTTCTTTGGAATCGTTGATAACATGATTTTCCTGTTCTGAGTTAGGTTATGTGGATAAAAAGCATTTAAATTACAATACAATCTCTGTCTGTGTGCATGTGTTAAACAACAACCCCAAACACAGAGCTCCTATGAATCAGTTATGTAATTAATGAATCAGTTATGTAATTTTGTTTTGCTGCTTTTTGTTTTATGTTGCTCTGTCTGTATGCTACCTCTTGCTTGTCCTATGTTGCTCTGTCTGTATGCTATGTCTTGCTTGTTCTATGCTGCTATTGTCTATATTGTAATTGTTTTTAATAACCTGCCCAGGGACTGCGGTTGAAAATTAGCCGGCTGGCTAAAACCAGCACTTTTACTGAAACGTTGATTAATGTGCACTGTCCCTGTAAAAATAAAAAATAAACTCAAACTCAATTATATTACCAAATACCATAGAACCAAGTAAATGGTTCCACTCATGGTGAGGTGAATCAGAGCAGCATGGGATTAACCTCATTGCCTAGTGGAGGTCAGTAATGTCACAGGGGCATGTCTCCCTTTCTTGTATCCCAAATTGCACCCTATTCCATATAAAGGGCTCTCTCTAGCTGCTACTTTTACACTGAACAAAAATATAAACACAACATGCAACAATTTGTAAAGATTTTACTGAGTTACAGTTCATATAAAGAAATTAGTCAATTGAAATAAATTAATTAGGCCCTAATCTATGGATTTCATAACTGGGAATACAGATATGCATCTGTTGGTCACAGTTACCTTTAAAAAAGGTAGGGGAGTGAATCAGAAAACCAGTCAGTATCTGGTGTGACCACCAATTGCCTCATGCAGCAAGACACATCTCCTTCCCATAGAGTTGATCAGGCTGTTGATTGTGGCCTGTGGAATGCTGTCCCACTGGAGACTTATATCTCCCTCACTAACTTTAAGCGTCAGCTGTCAGAGCAGCTTACCGATCGCTGCAGCTGTACACAACCCATCTGTAAATAGCGCATCCAACCAACCAACCACCTACCGCATCCCCATATTTGTTTTTCTGCTCTTTTGCACACCAGTATTTCTACTTGCACATCCTCATCTGCACATATATCACTCCAGTGTAAATTGCTAAATTGTAATTACTTCACCACTATGGCCTATTTATTGCCTTACCTCCTCACTTCATTTGCACACACTGTATACAGATTTTTCTGTGTTATTGACTGTACGATTGTTTACCCCATGTGTAACTGTGTTGTTTTTGTCACACTGCTTAGCTTTATCTTGGCCAGGTTGCAGTTGTAAATGAGAACTAGCCTACCTGATTAAATAAAGGTGAAATATATATATATATATATATATATATATATATAAACTCCTCTTCAATGGCTGTGCGATGTTGCTCGATATTGGCGGGGACTGGAACACGCTGTTGTACTTGTCGATCCAGAGCATCCCAAACTTGCTCAATGGGTGACATGTCTGGCGAGTATGCAGGCCATGGAAGAACTGGGACATTTTCACGTTCCAGGAATTGTGTACAGATCCTTGCGACATGGGGCTGTCCATGCATTATCATGCTGAAACATGAGGTGATGGTGGCGGATGAATGGCACAACAATGGGCCTCAGGATCTCGTCACGGTATCTCTGTGCATTCAAATTGCCATCGATAAAATGCAATTGTGTTCATTGTCCATAGCTTATGCCTGCCCATACCACAACCCCACCGCCACCATGGGGCACTCTGTTGACAACAGCAAACCGCTCGCCCACACACCGGTACAATTGAAACCGGGATTCATCCCTGAAGAGCACACTTCTCCCGCGTGCCAACGGTGGAGACCCTGGTGAGGACAACAAGCAGATGAGCTTTCCTGAGACAGGTTTTGACCATTTGTGCAGAAATTCTTTGGTCCCAGTTTCATCAGCTGTCCGGGTGGATGGTATCAGACGATCCCGCAGGTGAAGATGCCGGATGTGGAGGTCCTGGGCTGGCAGGGTTACACTTGGTCTTCGGTTTTGAGACGTACTGCCAAATTCTCTAAAATGGCATTGGTAGAGAAATTAATATTAAATTCTTCGGCAACAGCTCTGGTGAACATTCTAGCAGTCAGCAGGCCAATTGCACGCTCCCTCAAAACTTGCACATTTTAGAGTTGCCTTTTATTGAACCCAGCACAAGGTCCAGCTGTGTAATGATCATGCTTTTTAATCAGCTTCTTGATATGTCACACCTCTCAGGTGGATGGATTATCTTGGCGAAGGAGAAATGCTCACTAACAGGGATGTAAACAAATTTGTGCACAAAATCTGAGAGAAATAAGCTTTTTGTGCATATGGACAATTTCTGGGATCATTAATTTCAGCTCATGAAACATCGGACCAACACTTTACATGTTGAGTTTATATTTTTGTTTGGTGTATTTACTGTAGCTCTGTACAGGAAGCATGGATTGTCTGGATTCTTCACATGCCCTCACAGGCTTCCAGTCCACCACATAGGCATAGACAGGGTGTACTGGGCAAGTTCCAAGATGCGGTGTTCTGTTAATAAGGTTGTTTTGGATCAAACTGATAGCTCATATGACCAATTATGTGTTCATAAAATATGCTTCAATTCTCTTCTAATAAGGAATGCTTGACTATGAGGGCACAACATGGTTCTGGCAATTAATTCTTCCCTCATGCAGTTGTCCTTCTTGGTCTCATCATAAACAGTGAAAGAAAGGCAGAGTGAGAGCCATGGGGTGTGTCCCAAACAGCAGTCCCTGTAGTGCACTACGTTTGACCAGAATCCCACTACATAGAGAATACGGAGCCAATATAGACGCAGATGAAACACTGAGCCATGATGATAGTAGATTGGGAGACAGAGCTTCTCTCCCATAGGTTGAAACAAGACACATCACCAAGGCCACAGTCAGCCACACCTGTCACACTCAGCTGGACCAGGGACCAAGCCTATGGAGACATTCCACATTGTCAGCTAATTTGCAAGGTCCTCCTCCAAGCCCAGCTGGTGATTGTAATAAGTGCATTCAGAAAGTATTCAGACAAGGGGTCTTTTTCCACATTTTGTTACTTTACAGCCTTATTCTAAAATGGATTAAAATCTACACATAGTATACTACAATGACGAGGCAAAAACAGGTTTTTAGACATTTTTGCAAAAATATAAAAAATAAACTAAAACATCACATTTACATAAGTATTCAGACCCTTTACTCAGTACTTTGTTGAAGCACCTTTGGCAGCAATTACAGCCTCGAGTCTTCTTTAGTATGACGCTACAAGCTTGGCACACTTGTATTTGTGGAGTTTCTCCCATTCTTCTCTGCAGATCCTCTCAAGCTCTGTCAGGTTGGATGGGGAGCGTCGCTGCACAGCTATTTTCAGGTCTCTACAGAGAGGTTCGATCGGGTTCAATTCCAGGCTCTGGCTGGGCCACTCAAGGACATTCAGAAACTTGTCCCGAAGCCACTCCTGCATTGTCTTGGCTGTGTGCTTAGGGTCATTGTCCTGTTAGAAGGTGAACCTTCGGCCTAGTCTGTCCTGAGAGCTCTGGAGGTTTTCATCAAGGATCTCTCCGTTCATCTTTCCCTTGATCCTGACTAGTCTCCCAGTCCCTGCCACTGAAAAACATCCCCACAGCATGTTGCTGCCACCACCATACTTCACCAAGTTGCTACCAACATGGTTGTGTAAGGCAGGCTATATATAGAGATATATGTATATATATATATATATGTAAAGTCTCTGGGCTTGATCAACATTGCAGACGACTGCCAACTAACTGATCTACAAATCACTGCATAAACACTCATTATCATTAGTAGATGAGTCAGTCAGAATTGTCCCACAAAACATCAATGACTTGATGCTCTCAAACAACCTTTAGTATTACTTTAACTAAATAATGTTCTTCCCTATATACGCCTGGTGCCCATTCATAAAGTCGTATTAAAACTGTAATACAGAAACTGCATTTATCTTTTGACACTAGGGGGCACTATAATACAACAAATTCATCCAAGCTCCCCTGAGCAAGGATATGTATGGTATGTTGCCCCCATAGACATTCATATATATAAAATTGATTGGCGCTCAAATCCTTGACTCAATATCTATTCAATTTATTTCTTACAGCATTCCACTAGTAAAAAAAAAATAAATAAAAAAAAAAAAAGAGGTTCAATAGAACACAGAGACAGTGTCATAGGTTCTGTACTAAGGGTTTACAGCAATCAGTCTGTGCATGAGACATCCAGCACCATTATAACAGCTGAACTAAACCAAGATTCTGTTTCCTCTTCCTGGGGTTTTCAAACTCCCCAAATGTATCTAGGGTGTCTTGACTGGAATTTCTGGTAAAGAGGAACAGCAATAAAACAGGTGGGCAGAAGTCCCCAGCTCTGCCGCACCACTACCACATCGCTGCAAGTATATTTGTTATTAACCAGGAAGGTGACAATAAAAATGAGTTCTAAATACAAAACAGAAGAAAACAGTAAGGGGAAGATAGGTTGTGGGGAAAGTTTCTCTCCAAGAATACCTAAACATGTATAGGACTGGCTCCCCTGAATTATTTGACACGT
Organism: Oncorhynchus mykiss; assembly: GCF_013265735.2. Classification (NCBI taxonomy): domain Eukaryota; kingdom Metazoa; phylum Chordata; class Actinopteri; order Salmoniformes; family Salmonidae; genus Oncorhynchus; species Oncorhynchus mykiss. Next base: position 53,506,571 of record NC_048587.1, read on the forward strand.
CTGTCAGAACACCTGCCCACATCAAAAGTCCCAGGTGACTACCACAGTAGTCAAACTAAAGTCATCTCCTAAACTGCTCCTGCAAATGGATAATAGTGTCTGCTAAATTACTAAAATGTACATTTACTATCTAGATTGGTTCTCTTCCAATAAGAAAATGCTTTAAATTTATGAGGAACCAAAAATTGACTATTATTCTCATCAAGCAGGTGGATTGGGTGCAGAGGTGCAAATAATAGCCTTTTAAACAGCAGTATCCCTATTAACATGGTCCCAGATCTGTTTGCACTGTCTTGTCACATCCTGTGTCACACCAATGACCACATGAGTTAGCAGGACAACACAAACAGATTTGGGAACAGGCTAGCAGAACCCTCACAGTCTATAAGGATTAAAGGTTCCCAATCTGAGTTGAGACCTTGATCAATCCCACAATGCAATGCTACTTCAGAAGAACTTGACCCCCTTCCCGTCATCCATGGTGATGACCTCTGCCTTGCCGTCCGTCTGCAGGGCCTGCAGCGAGCGAATCAGCATCCACTCCTCCAGCCCATGGAATTCTGGGGGAAATGTGTTACAGCTATTTACTTATGCTGTACAGCTCAGATGGTATAAAACAGTACAAATGTTTTGTGGTAGGGATAAATAGCAAGAAATACAGTACATTCGGAAAGTAGTCACACCCCTTGACTTTTTCCACATTGTTACGTTACAGCCTTATTCTAAGATTAAATTGCTTTTTTTCATCAATCTACACACAATACCCCATAATGACAAAGCAAAAACTGTTGATCACATGACAAAGTAAAACACAAAATATCACATTTACATAAGTATTCAGACCAGTTCACCTGACGTGCTACCTTGTCCTAGACCTGCTGTTTTCGACTTTCTCTCTAGCGCACCTGCTGTCTCTAACTCTATAGTCAGGATCTGAATGCTCGGCTATGAAAAGCCATTTAATATTATTAGACCCTGCTGTTCATCTATGAACGTTTGAACATCTTGGACATGTACTGTTATAACTTCCACCCGGCACAGCCAGAAGAGTGGCCCCCCTCAGAGCCTGGTTCCTCTCTAGGCTTCTTCCTAGGGAGTCTTTCCTAGCCACCATACTTCTACATCTGCATTGCTTGCTGTTTGGGGTTTTAGGCTGGGTTTCTGTATAGCAATTTGTGACATCGGATGATGTAAAAACAGCTTAATAAATACATTTGATTACTCAGTACTTTGTTGAAGTGCCTTTGGCAGCGATTACAGCCTCAGGTCTTCTTGGGTATGACGCTAAAACATTGGCACACCTATATTTGGGGAGTTTCTCCCATTCGTCTTTGCAGATCCTCTCAAGCTCTGTCAGGTCGGATGGGTAGTATCGCTGCACAGCTATTTTCAGGTCTCTCCTGAGATGTTTGATCGGGTTCAAGTCCAGGCTCTGGCTAGGCCTCTCAAGGACGTTCAAATCAAACTTTATTTGTCACATATGCCGAATACAACAAGTGAGGACCTTACAGTGAAACGCTTACTTGCAAGCCCTTAACCAACAGTGCAGTTACCAAATAAACTAAAGTAAAAAAAAAAAAAAAAGTAACACAATAACGAAGCCATATACAGGGGGCACCGGTACCGAGTCAGTGTGCAGGGGTACAGGTTAGAGGTCATTTGTACATGTAGTTAGGGGTGAAGTGACTATGCATAGATAAAAAAACGGCGAGTAGCAGCAGTGTACAAAACAAATGGGGGGGGGGGGGGGGGGGGGGTCAATGTAATAGACCGGTAGCCATTTGATGAATTGTTCAGCAGTCGAATGGCTGGGGGTAGAAGCTGTTCAGGAGCATTTTAGTCCTAGACTTGGTGCTCCGGTACCGTTTGTCGTGTGGTAGCAGAGAAAACAGTCCATAACCTGGGTGACTGGAGTCTCAGACAATTTTATGGGCTTTCCTCTGACAACGCCTATTATATATGTCCTGAATGGCAGGAAGCTTGGCCCCAGTGATGTACTGGGCCGTACGCACTACCCTCTGTAGTGCCTTACAGTCAGATGCTGAGCAGTTGCCATACCGGGCAGTGATGCAAGCATTCAGGATGCTCTCGATGGTGCAGCTGTATAACTTTTTGAGGATCTGGGGACCCATGCCAAATCTTTTCAGTCTCCTGAGGGGGAAAAGGTTTTTGTTGTGCCCTCTTCGCGACGGTCTTGGTGTGTTTGGACCATGACAGATCGTTGGTGATGTGGACACCAAGGAACTTGAAACTATTGACCCACTCCACTACAGCCTCGTCGATGTTAATGGGAGACAGTTTGGCCCTCAATTTCCTGTAGTCCACGATCAGCTCCTTTGTCTTGCTTAAATTGAGGGTGTTGTCTCTGACCGCCTCCCTATAGGCCGTCTCATCGTTGTCGGTGATCAGGCCTACCACTGTTGTGTCATCAGCAAACTTGGTGGTGTTGGAGTCGTGTTTGCCCACGCAGTCGTGGGTGAACAGGGCGTACAGGAGGGGACTAAGTACACACCCCTGAGGGGCCCCAGTGTTGAGGATCAGTGTGGCAGATGTGTTGTTGCCTACCCTTACCACCTGGGGCAGCCCGTCAGGAAGTCCAGGATCCAGTTGCAGAGGGAGGTGTTTAGTCCCCGGGTCCTTAGCTTAGTGATGAGCTTCGTGGGCACTGTGGTGTTGAACGCTAAGCTGTAGTCAATTAACATCATTCTCACATAGGTGTTCCTTTTGTCCAGGTGGGAAAGGGCAGTGTGGAGTGCGATTGAGATTGCGTCATCTGTGGATCTGTTAGGGCGGTGTGCGAATTGGAGTGGGTCTCGAGTACCCAGGAGGATGCTGTTGATGTGAGCCATGACCAGCCTTTCAAAGCACCTCATGGCTACCGACATGAGTGCTATGGGGCGGTAATCATTTAGGCGGGTTACCCTCTCATCCTTGGGCACAGGGACCATGGTGGTCTGCTTGAAACATGTAGGTATTACAGACTCGGTCAGGGACAGGTCGAAAATGTCAGTGAACACACTTGCCAGTTGGTCCGCGCATGCTTCGAGTAGGCATCCTGGTAATCCATCTGGCCCCACGACTTTGTGAATATTGACCTGTTTAAAGGTTTTGCTCACATCGGCTACAGAGAGCGTTATCACACAGTCATTCAGAATAGCTGCTCTCGTGCATGCTTCAGTGTTGCCTGCCTTGAAGCAAGCATAAAAGGTATTTAGCTAGGCTCGCGTGACTGGGCAGCTCGCCTCTGGGTTTCACTTTGTAGTCCGTAATATTTTTAAATCCTTGCCACATCCGACGAGTGTCAGAGCCGGTGTAGTAGGATTCAATCTTAATCCTGTTTTGACACTTTGCTTGTTTGATGGTTCGTATGAGGGCATAGCCGGATTTCTTAGCACCCGGATTAGTGTCCCGCTCCTTGAAAGCGGCAGCTCTAGCCTTTAGTTCGATGTGCATGTTGCCTGTTATCCATGGCTTCTGGTTGGGATATGTACGTACGGTCACTGTGGGGTTGACGTCGTCGATGCACTTTTGGATGAAGCCAATGACTGAGGTGGTATACTCAACGACATTGGATGAAACCCGGAACATATACCAGTCTCTGCTAGCAAAACAGTCCTGTAGCGTAGCCTAGCATCCGTGTCATCTGACCACTTCCGTATTGGGCGAGACTTGTCCCGAAGCCACTCCTGAGTTGTCTTGGCTGTGTGCTTAGGGTTGTTGTCCTGTTGGAAGGTGAACCTTCGCCCAAGTCTGAGGTCCTGAGCACTCTGCAGCAGGTTTTCATCAAGGATCTAACCGTTCATCATTCCCTCGATCCTGACTTGTCTCCCAGTCCCTGCCGCTGAAAAACATGCCCACAGCATGATGCTGCCTCCACCATGCTTCACCGTAGGGATGGTGCCATGTTTCCTCCAGACGTGACACTTTGGCAATCAGGCCAAAGAGTTCAATCTTTGTTTCAACAGACCAGAGAATATTGTTTCTCATGGTCAGAGTCCTTTAGGTGCCTTTTGACAAACTCCAAGCGTGCTATGTGCAATTTACTGAGTGGCGGCTTCTGTCTGGCCACTCTACCATAAAGGCCTGATTGGTGGAGTGCTGCAGAGATGGTTGTCCTTCTGGAAAGAGTCTGAATACCTATGTAAAAAGGTATTTCAGTTCTTATTTTTAATAGAATTGCAAAAATTTCAAAAAACCTGTTTTCGCTTTGTCATTATGGGGTATTGCGTGTAGATTGAAGAGGCAAAAAAACGATTTCATAATTAAGCAGTAACGGGGGAAAAAAATGTGGAAAAAGTCAAGGTGTCGAATACTTTCCGAATGCACTGTACGTCAAAAATGCACATTTCTGTTGTTGTACCTTCGCTTTCTGTGTCGTCACCGTTGGCGAGCTCGTAGAGTGTAAACACCGTATTGACCATACCATTTTTAGAGACCTGAAATGATAGGGAGAGGAAACACAAACTTCATAAAGAAGTATCAATAACAGCATACTGAGATCACCAGGATTTAGACTATTACTAGTAAATCTAGTAGAGCTCGACCGATTAATCGGAATGGCCGATTAATTAGGGCCGATTTCAAGTTTTCATAACAATCGGAAATCTGTATTTTTCGACAATGATTTGGACGATTATTATTATTACGATTAACATGTTTATTTAACTACGCAAGTCAGTTAAGAACACATTCTTAATTTCAATGACAGTCTAGGAACGGTGGGTTAACTGCCTTGTTGGCAGAACGACAGATTTTTACCTTGTCAGCTCGGAGATTCAATCTTGCAACCTTAACCGTTAACTAGTCCAACACTCTAACCCCCTGCTTTACATTGCACTCCACGAGGAGACTGCCTGTCACCCGAATGCAGTAAGAAGCCATTAAACTTATCTTATAAAAAACTATCAATAAATCATAATCACTAGTTAACTACACATGGTTGATGATATTACTAGTTTATCTAGCGTGTCCTGCGTTGCACATAATCGATGCGGTGCGCATTCGTGAAAAAGCACTGTCGTTGCTCCAACGTGTACCTAACCATAAACATCAATGCCTTTCTTAAAATCAATACACAAGTATATATTTTTAAACCTGCATATTTAGTTAATATTGCCTGCTAACATGAATTTATTTTAACTAAGGAAAAGGTGTCACTTCTCTCGCATCAGAGTATATGCAGCCGTTTGGGCCGCCTGGCTCGTTGCGAACTGTGTGAAGACTATTTCTCCCTGACAAAGGGTGCCAACTTCGCCAAACGGGGGATGATTTAACAAAAACGCACAATCGTTGCACGACTGTACCTAACCATAAACATCATAGCCTTTCTTAAAATCAATACACAGAAGTATATATTTTTCAACCTGCATATTTAGCTACAAATAAATCCAGGTTAGCAGGCAATATTAACCAGGTGAAATTGTGTCACTTGCGTTCAATTGCACACAGAGTCAGGGTATATGCAACAGTTTGGGCTGCCTGGCTCGTTGCGAACTAATTTGCCAGAATTTTACGTAATTATGACGTAACATTGAAGGTTGTGCAATGTAACAAGAATATTTAGACTGATGGACGCCACCCGTTAGATAAAATACGGAACGGTTCCGTATTTCACTGAAAGAATAAACGTTTTGTTTTCGAGATGATAGTTTCCGGATTCGACCAAATTAATGACCTACGGCTCGTATTTCTGTATGTTATTATGTTATAATTAAGTCTATGATTTGATAGATCAGTCTGACTGAGCGTTGGTAGGCACCAGCAGGCTCGTAAGCATTCATTCAAACAGCACTATTGTCCGTTTTGCCAGCAGCTCTTCGTTGTGCTTCAAGCATTGCACTGTTTATGACTTCAAGCCTATCAACTCCCAAGATTAGGCTGGTGTAACCGATGTGAAATGGCTAGCTAGTTAGCGGGTGCGCGCTAATAGCGTTTCAAACGCCACTCGCTCTGAGACTCTTGAGTCGTTGTTTCCCTTGCCCTGCAAGGGCCGCGGCTTTTGTGGAACGATGTGTAACGCTGCTTCGAGGGTGGCTGTTGTCGATGTGTTCCTGGTTCGAGCCCAGGTAGGAGCGAGGAGAAGCTATACTGTTACACTGGCAATACTAAAGTGCCTATAAGAACATCCAATAGTCAAAGGTATATGAAATACAAATCGTATAGAGAGAAATAGTCCTATAATTCCTATAATAACTACAACCTAAAACTTCTTACCTGGGAATATTGAAGACTCATGCCAAAAGGAACCTCCAGCTTTCATATGTTCTGAGCAAGGAACTTAAACGTTAGCTTTCTTACATGGCACATATTGCACTTTTACTTTCTTCTCCAACACTTTGTTTTTGCATTATTTAAACCAAATTGAACATGTTTCATAATTTATTTGAGGCTAAATTGATTTTATTGATGTATTATATTAAGTTAAAATAAGTGTTCATTCAGTATTGTTGTAATTATTATTATTACAAATAAATATATACTTTTTTTTCCTCTGCCAATTAATCTGTATCGGCTTTTTTTGGTCCTCCAATAATCGGTATCGGTGTTGAAAAATCATAGTCGGTCGACCTCTAAAATCTACTAGACCACTGCACATCTTCTATAATGATAATACATTACAGTATTCTTCCAACAATGTAAATGGCGATCTAGGCTACGTCCAGAGAAGCACCCTACTCCCTATATAGTGTATTCCTTTAGACCAGGACCCATAGCAGACCTACTCACCCACTGGTAAATTAGTTTGCCCCATTCCTCTGGCCTCCTCCACATGACTAGACACTGTGTCTTGTTCTTGTCTAACCATTCCAGGTTCCCTGCAAGCAATATCCAGTTAAATTATTGTTAGTGTCATAATAAGAATCCAAATACATCTTTCAATGAAAGCAGCCCTGTTACCTTTTTTCCTCAATTCCTCAAAAACAATTAGTATGGCCTCCGTTGATAGTTTTCCTGCAAGATCAGTTAAGGTTTCTAGCAGATATGAGGGGAAATGTTCAGGGGGTATAATTTCAAAGAACATCCGTATAAAGTTTCTAAGTTATTACCTTTCCATAGCTTCAAAGTCACTATCCAACAACAAATAACAGGACAGTAAATCCAGAGATGGCCTCTTGTCTTTTTTTCGGATTGGTTAAATTTATGACATATGGTCAGTAAGTGAAACTTAGAACACGGCGAATAAAAGGATACTATCAATATTCTTGTGGTTGAACACAGGGCTCTCTTGGACTTCCATGATGTCCAAAGTGTAGAGCTTGTGATGGCGGCAGTAGGAGAGAGCAAGGGAGCACCATGCTGCAAGCTGTTTCTGTCTGGTGTCAACATTGGGTTGTAACCTGTCAAAAATCAAAAGTAACCATTGCATCAACTTATATTGGCTTGTAGCTAAGTTAAGAGACAGAAGTACCTAGATAACCACTCACTAACGGCTAAGTAAGTTTGATTAAGTTGGAGAGGTGAATAATAATCATAAACGTTAGCTGGGAACAACCACATCATACATTATTTGTTGCAAATTTGAAAATTGAATGCAATGCATCTAGACAATTGACCATCCTAGTTAACAAGCTTTACGAGCCAGCTAGCTAATATATCATAGGTAGCTAACGTTAACTCTATTTATAAACGAAGTAGTTATAACATCAAGAAGAATAGCTATCTAGCTAGCTACATATCGAGCAAAGCACTACAATCATTCATTGCATCGAAACCTTGAATCGAACCTAAAATATGTTTGCCTTGGATGGCTAAAGCTAACTTCCCTAGCTAGCTTCAGCTAGCATTATTGTAAAGCAGGAAAACAATTTTATTCGAAAACACAATACTTCTTTATACCTGGAATCGCAGTTTAGTTGTGAAAAGTGTTAACTTACGTAAAAAACGGAGGGAAATTATACTGCCAAGGCCACTCAAAACTCATTGCAAAAAAATGTACGCACAGCTGACACCCGGAAGTAAGTGAAACCTATAAATCTTCTTCTTCAATGCGACAACGGCGGTTGGCATCCAATAAATGTTCCATTGCCGCCACCTACTAGATTGGAGTACAACTTCGTTATACTTTTCTTGAAAAATCTATAAATAAATAAACAAATACACTACCATCGAACACTACACTTACCAAAATAAAAATACCAACTATTAATAAAATATAACACCACCCTACTCCACTATTCATATATTTGGTCCTACCTCAGGCCAACAACCTGAAAGGATGGGACACCAACACTTAACACACTCAGTAAGTCTTCTGATGTCAAGTCTCGCAAAGTCAAATACTTTAACTGCAGCTTCCACCACAACCTCAATTTTCTGCGACGTACGTTCCATCGCTACAGTACAGTTGATAACCATTACTATAAATGCTAATAAACCCAATCTCACTGAAACATATCACTTGTTGGCCTATCCCTCTGTACTGGTACAGATCTACTTACACCACTCCTCTCAGGATCCCGCCCCCTTGTCCCATCTTCCTCTACTTTCTTCACTGCCTCAGCATATGACAACTTCTGCACTACTCCAAATCAAATGTATTTATGTAGCCCTTCTTATATCAGCTGATATATCAAAGTGCTGTACAGAAACCCAGCCTAAAACCCCAAACAGCAAGCAATGCAGGTGTAGAAGCATGGTGACTAGGAAAAACTCCCTAGAAAGGCCAAAACCTAGGAAGAAATCAGGCTATGAGGGGTGGCCAGTCCTCTTCTGGCTGTGCCGGGTGGAGATTATAACAGAACATGACCAAGATGTTCAAATGTTCATAAATGACCAGCATGGTCAAATAATAATAATCACAGTAGTTGTCGAGGGTGCAACAAGTCAGCACCTCAGAAGTAAATGTCAGTTGGCTTTTCATAGCCGATCATTGAGAGTATCTCTACCACTCTTGCTGTCTCTAGAGAGTTGAAAACAGCAGGTCTGGGACAGGTAGCACGTCCGGTGAACAGGTCAGGGTTCCATAGCCACAGGCAGAACAGTTGAAACTGGAGCAGCAGCACGGCCAGGTGGACTGGGGACAGCAAGGAGTCATCATGCCAGGTAGTCCTGAGGCATGGTCCTAGGGCTCAGGTCCCCCGAGAGAGAGAAAGAAAGAAAGAAAGAAAGAAAGAAAGAAAGAAAGAAAGAAAGAAAGAAAGAAAGAAAGAAAGAGGGAAGAGAGAATTAGAGAGAGCATACTTAAAAAATTCACACAGGACACCAGATAAGACAGGAGAAATACTCCAGATATAACAGACTGACCCTAGCCCCCCGACACAAACTACTGCAGCATAAATACTCTAACCCTGGAAACCTCAACCTGACTCTCTTGCATGGGACATTTCTGATCCCCAGCCCCATGGGCACCCCTACAATTAACACATACCACTACTTTCCCCGATGCTACACATTCCTTTGTCTCATGCCCTTCTGCACACTTCTCACACTTCTCCCATAAGCTTGACATCTGTAACAACATAATGTATTTGGCACAAAAGTTCATACAGGATATATTATACATCCTAACATCACTTTGTCGAGCAAAGACTCAACATCAAAACAGCAGCACCCACCCGTAGCACGTGCTCCAGCAGGTAAATTTCACTGGTCATCCCCAAAGCCAACTCCTCCTTTGGCTGCTTTTCCTTCCAGTTCTCTGCTGCCAATGACTGGAACGAATTGCAAAAATCACTGAAGCTGGAGACTCATATCTCCCTCACTAACTTTAAGCACCAGCTGTCAGAGCAGCTTACAGATCATTGCACCTGCACATAGCCCATCTGTAAATACCCTACCCAACTACCTCATCCCCATATTGTTATTTTTTTTGCACCCAAGTATCTCTACTTGCACATTCATCTTCTGCACATCTATCACTCCAGTGTTTATTATTATTATTTCGCCACTATGGCCTGTTTATTGCCTTACCTCCCTAATCTTCCTTCATTTGCACACACTGTGTATAGACTTTTTCTATTGTGTTATTGACTGTACGTTTGTTTATTCCATGTGTAACTCTGTGTTGTTTGTGTTGCACTGCTTTGCTTTATCTTGGCCAAGTCGCAGTTGTAAATGAGAACTTGTTCTCAACTGGCCTACCTGGTTAAATAAAGGTGAAATACATATTTTTTTAAATAAAAAACTCAAAAAGAACAATGACACTTCTGTTTCACCCCTCATGCCACCCTGTCTGTGTCGCACCAAACAACAAGCATCACAAACACTGGGAATCTTCCCCTTCAGTTGGTCAACTTTTACATTTACTGCTACCCCAGAAATCAGTCCTTTCAATGGTGCCTTTTTCTTGAGAGCAAAACAATTCACATTTCTTGCCCCCATTCGTTTAACGCGGAGCGCCTTCTCCCTCTGACCATCAGAAACACAAACAATTATCACAAGACCACTTCTGGTTACCTTCACCGATTTCACAGCAACCAACTCTGTTTTCACCCACCCTGAAACCGCAAATGGATCTGCCAAAAGGCAAGGGTCCACATTTTCCAAAAACTTCACTCCTACTGTCACAGACTCATCTTTATCCTGACCCTTGGTGCAAGCATCAGGCTCCGAGAACTTCACCACACCTATAACCTCCAATACTTCAACCTCATTCACTTCTTTTTCTCCTCCTGTCTTCAGCTCATTCTGCTTACACTTTCTACCATTCTTCTTTAAGAAACCATCTCCCTTTTCTCCAGCATTTTTAACCGACTCAAGCTCACCCTCTTCCTTCCTCTCTCTTAGACCTCCCCTGCCTCTCTTTTTCCTGCCATTCCTCCTCCGTATTCCAAGTATACGTCTCCTTATGATAATACTGCACTTCTCCTGATATACATCTTGTTCTTGCATTCTCAAGGGATGCATTTAACCGGCTGTCACAATCTCCGTACAATGTAACGCTCAACAGTACAACCCACTTACAAAGCAGACGCTTCGTCTGGATGTTCTTCTTTATCAAAAGCTACCGCAACGCTATTCCATTTCAAACAAGCGTGCTCTCCCTGTCGTTTGTCATCGGATGATATTATTCCTCAACTCATCCGATGACAAATGACGTAAAAGGAATATTATAAACTGGGTGGTACGAGCCCTGAATGATGATTGGCTGACAACCGTGGTATATCAGACCGTATACCACAGGTATGACAAAACAAACATTTTTACTGCTCTAATTACGTTGGTAACCAGTTTATAATAGCAATAAGGCACCGCAGGGGTTTGTGGGATATGGCCAATACACCATGGCTAAGGGCTGTATCCAGGCACTCTGTGTTGTGTCATATCCCACATGCTTATTGCTTAAATAGCGCAATCTGGCGTCCGGTTGGGCTATATATCACACACATCTATCACACATCTGTGGATAAGTTACATTATGTCATGAAAAACTGATTTATATTACAAGACATATTGAGAAAGGAGTGAGTCATGTTACTTGACACGTTTGTGCAGTTATTTTATTAAAGAAACACATTGTGCAATTTCAGTAATTTACAGCATAAATATGATATTTATTTCTATGTACAGAACAAAAACCTAATGTCATGCTTATCACACCTGTCTTTTCATTTTGGTCTTTCTTGACTCTATTAAGGCTAACAAACATCCTTAAATAGTACCGCCATACGTTATTATCATTCTGTGTTAATTAAACAAATTTCTCATTGTAAGTTAAAACTAAATGTATTTAAAAAAAGATGTCATCTGATTATCCAGTACAACATCTAGAGAGGCTGTACAAGGGAAGTCAGTGTCACAGCATGTATTTAATAAATGTCTAAATGAGTCATATACATTGACTGAATAAGACACATTCATAACACAGGACTTCTGAGCTACACAGCAACATCAGATCCACCTTTAAACATTTCAATGTAATCTTTAAAAATACATCTGAAATGGTTTGTCTGATCTGTGGTTAAAACAAAGTATCAAAGTGTCTTTCCAGGTTGCCTTGGGAATTGGGGTGTTAAGATAAAATCACGTTATTGTGATGTTACATTTCTACATGAAAGGAAGATTTCAAAGTAGGCCTATAGCAACCCACATGTCTTTTTAGATTGCACATAAGTGATGCCTTGAGCAGGTGTGCTATTTCACAATGAGGAATGCAATGAGTTGCAGAAATTCAGAGAACAATCTGAATTGGTTAATGATTATCAAATGCAGATATTACAATAAATGCAGTGCAAATATTTGACATCCCCTTCAACTAGCTTCTCCATGGTTGCCTCCCAATCTCTCCTTTCTCCTGTAGTGTGCGCTTGTTCCCTTCCCTTCATGGATTTGAAAGGAAATGACAGGTAGGTCTATATTTAAACTCCCTCTAGTCCATGCTACACCAATGCAATTTGTGAGGAGTAGTGAACAAGTGCACACTTTAGAAAGAAGTAAAGATTAGTTGGATGCACCCTCTGTGCGGTAGTGATTGTGTTTTTTCCCCTTTTCCCCTAATTTGACCCCTGTCCTCTGACTGACAGATGCTTACCATTGGTTCAACTGGAATGGAAGATGTATTCGTATTGGTTGAGGATTAGCTCCACTATCTGGTTCTGGAAAACCATGTGCATGGTGATATTGGCTGACTCCATCTCTGGCCGGAGCAGCGTGGGACCAAAGACGATAGCCACGTTCTGCACAGTCATACGGTTCTCCTCTCCATACTCTATCACTCTAAGAGGGGCAAGGGGGGGGGGGGGGAGAGAGAGGGTGGGAAGAGAGCGAAAGCGAAAGAGAGCGAGTAAGAGAACGAGGGATGATAGGGGGGGGAGAAAGAGGGGAGAGAGAGAGCAAGAAGACAAGAGAGAGAAGCAGAATACAACCAGTTATCATTAGTTATCATAATATCATCAATACAATAGGGCACAGGCTAAATGTGAGTGTGTGAAAGACATACTTGCGTAAATGGCTGAAGAGGAGTTCCATGGTATCATGGTTTGGCCGAGGGAGAGACTCAACAAGCTCTCGCATGTAAGACACTTTGTGGTGGTAATCAACAGTTCCTGTAAACAAGACAGGATAGAACAATACACATTTTTACTAATGTATAGATTCAAGGGCACAAGTGTGTTACAATCTCCACTGCTTATTAAAAAGAGAAGTGAGGTGGTAAACACGATTAGTCCTTCCTTGATAGTGAAGTAATAGCTTAACAGTTTTAGACTGTTAACTGAGGTGGCATTGTGGGTCTAATGCTTAACAGTTTCAGACTATTCTACACTGTGAGGAAACTAAGTTGGCTTTGTGGGGCTAATAATGAACAGTTTCAGACTATTCTACACTGTGTGAGGAAACTGAGGTGGCATTGTGGGGATAATGCTTAACACAGTTTCAGACTATTCTACACTGAGGAAACCGGTGTCTGTACGTAGCCTCGCTACTTTTGTAGCCTCGCTACTGTTATTTTTCACTGTCTTTTTACTGTTGTTTTTATTTCTTTACTTACCTATTGTTCACCTAATACCTTTTTTGCACCATTGGTTAGAGCCTGTAAGTAAGCATTTCACTGTAACCTGTTGTATTCGGCGCACGTGAGAAATAAACTTTGATTTGATTTGAAACTGAGGTGGCATTGTGGGGATAATGCTCAACACAGTTTCAGACTATTCTACAGTGTGAGGAAACTGAGTTGGCATTGTGGGGATAATGCTTAATACAGTTTCAGGGGCGGCAGGGTAGCCTAGTGGTTAGAGAGTTGGACTAGTAACCGAAAGGTTGCAAGTTCAAATCCCCGAGCAAATCTGTCGTTCTGCCCCTGAACAGGCAGTTAACCCACTGTTCCTAGGCTGTCATTGAAAATAAGAATTTGTTCTTAACTGACTTGCCTAATAAAGGTAAAATAAAAATTCTACACTGTGTGAGGAAACTGAGGTGGCATTGTGGTTAATACAGTTTCAGTCTGTGAGTAAACAGGTTGCATTGTGGGGCTAATGCACAGTTTCAGACTATTCTACAGTGTGTGAGGCTAATAATTGGGGCTAATAATTAACAGTTTCAGACTATTCTACACTGTGTGAGGAAACTGAGGTGGCATTGTGGGGCTAATAATTAACAGTTTCAGACTACACGACATTGAATGAGGAAACTGAGGTTCCATTAAGGGGACAGCGTCCGGCCTGCTGCTTACTGATGGCCTGGATGAAGCGGCTGAAGTGACTGAAGGGGAAAAGGGGTTCAGGAAGCTCCCTGAAGAACAGCTTCAGAGCCCCTGTGATAACGTGGATGTCCTCCCACTGGCCATCCTCCAGGTCCAGCTCCTCTGTGGAACACAATTACTTTTTTGATATATGTTTTATTTGTCCATTTAAAACAATATTCAGCCACATCAGTGGAATCCATAAAACAATATTCAGCCACACCAGTGGAACCCATAAAACAATATTCAGCCACACCAGTGGAACCCATAAAACAATATTCAGCCACACCAGTGGAACCCATAAAACAATATTCAGCCACACCAGTGGAACCCATAAAACAATATTCAGCCACACCAGTGGAACCCATAAAACAATATCCAGCCACACCAGTGGAACCCATAAAACAATATTCAGCCACACCAGTGGAACCCATAAAACAATATTCAGCCACACCAGTGGAACCCATAAAACAATATCCAGCCACACCAGTGGAACCCATAAAACAATATTCAGCCACACCAGTGGAACCCATAAAACAATATTCAGCCACACCAGTGGAACCCATAAAACAATATTCAGCCACACCAGTGGAACCCATAAAACAATATTCAGCCACACCAGTGGAACCCATAAAACAATATTCAGCCACACCAGTGGAACCCATAAAATAATATTCAGCCACACCAGTGGAACCCATAAAACAATATCCAGCCACACCAGTGGAACCCATAAAACAATATCCAGCCACACCAGTGGAACCCATAAAACAATATTCAGCCACACCAGTGGAACCCATAAAACAATATTCAGCCACATCAGTGGAACCCATAAAACAATATTCAGCCACACCAGTGGAACCCATAAAACAATATTCAGCCACACCAGTGGAACCCATAAAACAATATTCAGCCACACCAGTGGAACCCATAAAACAATATTCAGCCACACCAGTGGAACCCATAAAATAATATTCAGCCACACCAGTGGAACCCATAAAACAATATTCAGCCACACCAGTGGAACCCATAAAACAATATTCAGCCACACCAGTGGAACCCATAAAACAATATTCAGCCACACCAGTGGAACCCATAAAACAATATTCAGCCACACCAGTGGAACCCATAAAACAATATTC
Organism: Oncorhynchus mykiss; assembly: GCF_013265735.2. Lineage (NCBI taxonomy): Eukaryota > Metazoa > Chordata > Actinopteri > Salmoniformes > Salmonidae > Oncorhynchus > Oncorhynchus mykiss. The sequence continues at coordinate 53,521,826 of NC_048587.1, forward strand.
AGCCACACCAGTGGAACCCATAAAATAATATTCAGCCACACCAGTGGAACCCATAAAACAATATGGAGGCTAACATAAAACGTATAATGACCCTCTGGACGTCACAGAACACATTCACAGAACACAGTCACAGAACACAGTCACAGAACACAGTCTCTCACACACACAGTAAATGTAAAGGCATTACCATGATCTGCCTTGAAGCGTAGTTTCTGAATGACAGCTAGATTCCCACTGACTCTGTAGAGTCCATCCATGTCCAGACCTGTGAAGACACACACACACACATCAGCATATGGGTCAATCAACTACTGTGGTAACCTTTGTTTCTATTACCATATACACTGTGCTGAATAATACACTGCTATTATAATGTTATTGCTGGCATATAACAATCATCATCAGTGTGACTACTAATCATTACCTCTCTTTTCCACTGCTCGAATACATTTCTCCACAAAGCTGGGGATTGTAGTTTTCTCCTGGGCACACAGTGCAGCCAGATGACAGCAAAACACATTGTCTGAGGGAAACGATGATGGAGGTTAGTGTGTACAGTGTATATATGTGATGCTGACCCGTATCAGGGTTGGGGTCAATTCCATTTCAATTCCAGTCAATTCAGGAAGTACATTGACATTCCAATTCCTTCAATGATTAAATTCTCTTGACCCCAACCCTGACCCATATCACAACAACAGAAGATATGAACATATGATCCCTCTCTGGATTAGTAACATCGTCGTGACAAATCCTGACAGTAAATGTTATGTAGCCTGATTTGGAGCCAGTTAGACATGTGCTGCTTTGTAGGAAGGAAGACCCTATGAGCCCACCTCGGATGTAACCCTTCTCCTTGACGAACTGCAGTGTGGGTCGTTTCAGGAGGAACTTCATCAGCTTGGTACGAACCTTCTTCTGTTCGGTCTCTCCCCCAGAGGAGGTGGCCGTGCTCGGTCTGGAAGCTGGGGAGGAGGAGAAGGAAGACAAGGAGGAGGAAGAGGAGGGAGGGTACATGAGGGGGGGTACACAGTCACGAAACATGAGCAAGTTGACCTAGCGGAGGCTATTGCAGCTGAAACGTCTGCTACAGTATATTTGGAGCAAGGATAACTTACACCTCCTCCTCCTGTCCATGGTACCAGGTGACCTCTGATCTCTGTCTGTACTGTAGGACTTCTCACTGACGTCCCCATCCTCCTCCTCAGATTGGTGGTGTTCCTGGTCCTGCAATGTCATTGACTAACATGCATGATGTTTGAACCAGCAGCCATTAAGTTAACCGACCTAAATTAACCTTCATTAGGGAGTTGTTTTTTCTTTTTATCCAGAACATATTTGTCTCCATGTACCTGGTAGCACGTTAACGTGTGCGAGTTATTTCACTTAAAGAAACATACCAGCTGTCGTATGGTGTCCATTAGAACTTTGTGCCAGTCGTTGATGATACTCTCAGTGTCGTACTGTAGCAGAAACTCAACGCCATTTCTGTCTTTTAACTGAAGACAACATAGAGAGGTTATTATTCATTAAACATTTGCTTTACAGATTTATACAGAGGGTAACAGTCTTGGATTAATGGCAAATGTATTCTCACATGATGTTGCTTCCCAGAATCACTTATCACAATGGGCAGGAAATTGGTATGCTTGAATTAAGTCTATCCTGTCAGGATTGTCTTTTCTGTATCTAGTACAACTCCTATTATGATTCCATAGCAACCAACTGTCAACTCACTTCTACAACATTCTTTTTGCTGGATTTGTCCCTGAGAGCCCAGCCAATCTTTGCCCCTCGTAGATCCACCGTGACCTCTGGGACGATCTGATTGGTCTTGATCTGTGAAGAGAGAAAGACATCATGGAGGACCAGTTGATGAAAACTGACAGCACTACATTCCATGAAATCAGACAGCTGGACAAAGCTTTGACTGTCATGCCTCATTGAGCCTTCAGGGCTTGTCTGTGCTGAGCAGTCACTCTGTCATGGCTTCAACACAACATCCTGTATGTTGTATTCTAAGATGTTAACAGCATTTTCTTTCATTCCTTCTAATAAGACACAGTGAAACATTTTACTGTAGATGTTTCTGATACCATGTCTAGGTGTTCAGCTCAGTGCTAATGTCTCAAAGCTGTTAGTTCCCTCACTCCCTCAGAAATGTACTGAATGTCCCAGAACAGGAATGTAGACTTCCCACATAGTCAGGTGAGGGAATGTGTAACCAAGGAGATGTTAGAAATATTTTTTCTGTGCAGGTAACACATGTACACCTCTCACTCACAGAGGCTCCCGTGGCTGCAGACTTGGGCTCTTTATGGAAGGTCAGAACCCCTCCGTGAAGAACCGTCCATGACTGGGCCCAGTTTTTCCTACAGGAAAGTCACTGAGTGTGAGCTGTACTGTACTTCAGGGAATGTTGCAGTGTAGAAAGTAATTTGGTAATGTAATGGATGTAATGGATAATGGATGACTATACATTCAAGTAGATGGCTGATTATTCCATCACTTGTTTCCATGTCTTTCATGTCAGCTATGCCCAGACTTTGGATGGGGTCAGAATTACCTTACTCTTTTCCCGTTCTCTGACACTTTAGTTTTGTTGAGTATTCCAACTTTTTCCAAACTCTGCACCTGAAAAAGGATCCACACATAACATGCTTTTAAGGATGTGAGGCCAAGTGTTCAAGTGAGACATCATTATTGGTGCCTTGATACTAACCTTAAGCTCTACTAATAGAAATGCACAAAAAAGCAACAGGCGGATTTGACAACTGTGGCTAAACTCTCACAACAAGCTACTTTGTCTTAGCTCGTGAACAGACACCTCTACCTCTATGTTTTATAATGAACAGCATGGAGGGGATGAAAGCACAGACATTTTTGACTAGTGCATGCTTTCTTTCAGGGTGTAGTGAGGTGTGATGAGGGGGTGTGGCAGTTCGTGGTTTTGGCTAACAGTTTGCCAATGGTGATGTGACATCAGCTGTCCTCAGAAGGGAAATCAATTAATATACCAGGAAATATTATATTTCCCAAGTGACATCTGTTTTCCACTCTCCCAGGGGTAGCTATGCCATATCAGAATAGTCCCAAGCAACTACTACTCTACAAGTACAACACACCATTAGTACGTCACACCATTAGCCCTTCGATAGATAGCATGCATGTATTACAGTACCAGTCAAAAGTTTGGACACACTAGGGTTTTTCTTTATTTTTACTATTTTCTACATTGTAGAATAATAGTGAATACTTCAAAAACATGAAATAACACATATAGAATCATGTAGTAACCTAAAAAGTGTTAAACAAATAAAAATAGATTTTACATTTGAGATTCTTCAAAGTAGCCACCCTTTGCCTTGCTGACAACTTTGAACATTCTTGGCATTCTCTCAACCAGCTTAACCTGAAATGCTTTTCCAACAGTCTTGAAGTAGTTCCCACATATGCTGAGCACTTGGCTGCTTTTCCTTCACTGAGAGGTCCAACTTATCCCAAACCATCTCAATTGGGTTGAGGTTGGGTGATTGTGGTCATCTGATGCAGCACTCCATCACTCTCCTTATTGGTCAAATAGCCCCTACACAGCCTGGAAGTATGTTGGGTCATTGTCTTGCTGAAAAACTAATTCTAGTCCCACTAAGCCCAAACCAGATGGGATGGTAGCCATGCTGGTTAAGTGTGTCTTAAATTCTAAATAAATCACTGACAGTGTCACCAGCAAAGCACCCCCACACCATCAAACCTCCTCCTCCATGTTTCACGGTGGGAACCACACATGCAGAGATAAACCGTTGGCACCGTCTACTCTGTCGTGGTACACTGTCTACTCTGTCGTGGTACACTGTCTACTCTGTCGCGGTACACTGTCGCGGTACACTGTCTACTCTGTCGCGGTACACTGTCTACTCTGTCGCGGTACACTGTCTACTCTGTCGCGGTACACTGTCTACTCTGTCGCGGTACACTGTCTACTCTGTCGCGGTACACTGTCTCTCTGTCGCGGTACACTGTCTACTCTGTCGCGGTACACTGTCTACTCTGTCGCGGTACACTGTCTACTCTGTTGTGGTACACTGTCTACTCTGTTGTGGTACCAAAGGACAGATTTCAGCCAGTCTAATGTCCATTGCTCGTATTTCTTAGCCCAAGCATGTCTCTTCTTATTATTGGTGTCCTTTGGTAGTGGTTTCTCTGCAGCAATTTGACCATGATTCACACAGTCTCCTCTGAACAGTTGATATGTGTCTGTTACTTGAACTCTGTGAAGAATTTATTTGGGATGCAAATGTTGAGGCTGGTAACTCAAATGAACATATCCTCTGCAGCAGAGGTAAGTCTGGGTCTTCCTTTTCTGTGGCGGTCCTCATGATAGCCAGTTTCATCACAGCGCTTGATGGTTTTTGCGAATGCACTTGAAGAAACTTTAAAAGTTCTTGACATTTCTTGAAATTTACCAAATAGGGCTATCTTCTGTATACCACCCCTACCTTGTCACAACAGAACTCATTGGCTTAAAAAAAAAAATTATATACAGTGGGGCAAAAAAGTATTTAGTCAGCCACCAATTGTGCAAGTTCTCCCACTTAAAAAGATGAGAGAGGCCTGTAATTTTCATCATAGGTACACTTCAACTATGACAGACAAAATGAGAGAAAAAAATCCAGAAAATCATATTGTAGGATTTTTAATGAATTTATTTGCAAATTGTGGTGGAAAATAAGTATTTGGTCAATAACAAACGTTTATCTCAATACTTTGTTATATACCCTTTGTTGGCAATGACAGAGGTCAAACGTTTTCTGTAAGTCTTCACAAGGTTTTCACACACTGTTGCTGGTATTTTGGCCCATTCCTCCATGCAGATCTCCTCTAGAGCAGTGATGTCTTGGGGCTGTTGCTGGGCAATACGGACTTTCAAGTCCCTCCAAAGATTTTCTATGGGGTTGAGATCTGGAGACTGGCTAGGCAACTCCAGGACCTTGAAATGCTTCTTACGAAGCGACTCCTTCGTTGCGGTGTGTTTGGGATCATTGTCATGCTGAAAGACCCAGCCACGTTTCATCTTCAATGCCCTTGCTGATCGAAGGAGGTTTTCACTCAAAATCTCACGATACATGGCCCCATTCATTCTTTCCTTTACACGGATCAGTCGTCCTGGTCCCTTTGCAGAAAAACAGCCCCAAAGCATGATGTTTCCACCCCCATGCTTCACAGTAGGTATGGTGTTCTTTGGATGCAACTCAGCATTCTTTGTCCTCCAAACACGACGAGTTGAGTTTTTACCAAAAAGTTATATTTTGGTTTCATCTGACCATATAACATTCTCCCAATCTTCTTCTGGATCATCCAAATGCTCTCTAGCAAACTTCAGACGGGCCGGGACATGTACTGGCTTAAGCAGGGGGACACGTCTGGCACTGCAGGATTTGAGTCCCTGGCGGCGTAGTATGTTACTAATGGTAGGCTTTGTTACTTTGGTCCCAACTCTCTGCAGGTCATTCACTAGGTCCCCCCGTGTGGTTCTGGGATTTTTGCTCACCGTTCTTGTGATCATTTTGACCCACAGGGTGAGATCTTGCGTGGAGCCCCAGATCGAGGGAGATTATCAGTGGTCTTGTATGTCTTCCATTTCCTAATAATTGCTCCCACAGTTGATTTCTTCAAACCAAGCTGCTTACATATTGCAGATTCAGTCTTCCCAGCCTGGTGCAGGTCTACAATTTTGTTTCTGGTGTCCTTTGACAGCTCTTTGGTCTTGGCCATAGTGGAGTTTGGAGTGTGACTGTTTGAGGTTGTGGACAGGTGTCTTTTATACTGATAACAAGTTCAAACAGGTGCCATTAATACAGGTAACGAGTGGAGGACAGAGGAGCCTCTTAAAGAAGAAGTTACAGGTCTGTGAGAACCAGAAATCTTGCTTGTTTGTAGGTGACCAAATACTTATTTTCCACCATAATTTGCAAATAAATTCATAAAATATCTTACAAAGTGATTTTTCCTCATTTTGTCTGTCATAGTTGAATGGTACTTATGATGAAAATTACAGGCCTCTCTCATCTTTTTAAGTGGGAGAACTTGCACAATTGGTGGCTGACTAAATACTTTTTTGCCCCACTGTATATATATAAATAATCCTTTATTTAACTAGGCAAGTCAGTTAAGAACAAATTCTTATGCATTAAGAAGGAAAGATATTCCACAAATTAACTTCAACAAGGTAATTGAAATGCATTCCAGGTGACTACCTCATGAAGCTGGTTGATAGAATACCAAGAGTGTGCAAAGCTTTCACCAAGGCAAAGGATGGCTACTTTGAAGTATATTTTGATTTGTTTAACACTTTTTGGTTACTACATGATTCCATGTTTTATTTCATAGTTGTAATGTCTTCACTATTATTCTACAATGTAGAAAATCGTAAAACAAATTAGATCTCTTTTTTTTTAAACACATTGTGCCGCTGAGACTCTGGGCTCTGATTGGAGAGGCTTCTTTGGAGTCTCAACCAATTAGGCCTTCAGGAAAAAAAACACAAAACAGTGCTCTATTTGGGGCATCACAGAACTGTCATTTTAGCTAGAACAGGACTGATCTAATCTGATGAGGATCAGCAGGGGAGGGCAGGTGAGGAGGACAGGACAGGGGAGGAGGAGAACTCACGTGGTGCTGCCCCATCTCTGGAGAGTTGTTCACACAGGAGCCGTAGTCTGAGGCATTTCTTCTGTGAGTCGGGGAGAACTTTTGCCCAAAAGGAGAAGAATAATGGATGCTTTACTTTTACTTAATTCCTAACTTCCTAGTGTCTGCAATCACTTAATCTTACCCCAGAGTATACGGTCTACTCTGTCGTGGTACACTGTCTACTCTGTCGTGGTACACTGTCTACTCTGTCGTGGTACACTGTCTACTCTGTCGTGGTACACTGTCTACTCTGTCGTGGTACACTGTCTACTCTGTCGTGGTACACCGTCTACTCTGTTGTGGTACACTGTCTACTCTGTTGTGGTACACTGAACACACGGATGACTGAAATGTCCCAGGTGCTGGGCGCACTCTCGTTTAGAAAGCGGTGTCAGGGTGGCTCAGTATGAAAGCTGAGGGTCAGGGGTTTCATAAGGTGCTCAGTCACTTCACTCTGCCTTACTGAACACTGTGGTCAGAGCCAGCTGACACACCTACTATACCTCATAGCTCTACTGTGGTGGGCTCTGGGTAGGGGGACGTGAGGTATGTTAATGCTCCAGTATGTGTTATTAGTCCTCACCACCTCCTGCAGGGCTGAGCTGACATAAGTTGCACCCATGGTGTGTCTCCAGTTCTTCATGACCGTTAAAGAGACCCCGTCCAGCTCAACACCGTTCCCCACCTTGGACTGGCCTGACACTACAGGGGCCTTGGTTGGTCAAATGATAATGGAGAAATGCATGTTCACAGAGGAGAAATCTTTCACACATCTACATGAGGAAAACACTGATCTAAACCGGCCAAGATGAACCTCTCTTTAAGTCATGCACAACATGTTGCTGAGGACATGAAGAAAGGGAGGAGCTCACTGTGGCCTTGTGTTCCAATGGGAATGAAGAGGAGTAATAATAACAGAATGTTGTCTTTGCTATAGGCAAATTTAGATCAATCTATTCACATGAATGAGTTCTTCCATTTCATACTCGTTATGGGTGTTTTCTAATCTTGATCTCTACCTCAGGCAGGTTCCACTGGGATCTGGAGCCATCTCTAAGGTAGTAGTACGTCAGTCCTCTGTCATCCAACGATTTGATCCACTGTTACCACACACACAATGACAAAGACTTCCGGTTAAATATTGACTTTACTGAACCTTTCTAGAGAAAACGTAGTGCATATTACGTAGTGCATACACTTACGACATCTTCTAGTCTAATAGCATAACGGTGCATTTAGCCGTGATATTCCTTCAAGCTGAGTGACACGGTTTACCCCTAGACTGCGTTCATGGACAGCTCCCACTTGAAAAGTAAATTTTTTTCTCAAATGAGACTAACCAGAATAAGTAACGTCTAAATAAAGAGTCAAGATGACTAACCAGAATAAATAACGTCTAAATAAAGGGTCAATAAGACTAACCAGAATAAATAACGTCTAAATAAAGGGTCAATATGACTAACCAGAACAAATAACGTCTAAATAAAGGGTCAATATGACTAACCAGAATAAATAACGTCTAAATAAAGGGTCAATAAGACTAACCAGAACAAATAAGGTCTAAATAAAGGGTCAATAAGACTAACCAGAATAAATAACGTCTAAATAAAGGGTCAATAAGACTAACCAGAATAAATAACGTCTAAATAAAGGGTCAATAAGACTAACCAGAATAAATAACGTCTAAATAAAGAGTCTGTGTACCTGATCAGGTGAGTGTCTGTTGGAGAACACCCAAGTCCCATCAGGGTCTATGTTGAGGTTCCAGCCCGTCGGGGCACTCCTGTCCAGGCTGGCCCTGGGGATGACTGCCCGGGTCACGTGGCTGGGGGTGTAGTCCTTAGGGAAGGAGTGAGGGGTCACAGGGGACACAGCCAACAACTCCTCTTCTGGTAGGTCAACCTCGGCTGGGTAGTTATCTGCTGTGTAGTCATCTGCTTGGTAGTCCTCCTCAGGCAGGGGAGGCTGGACACACACACACACACATTATGCACTGCACAAACATCATGTCAGACACACACGCACGCAGGTGTGTAAACAGACACATGCACACACCCATACGCATGTACACAGACACACACGTTGTGAGAATGTTACATTCAGTGTTCTACTTCAAAACAGATGGAGACCAGGACAATGGATGACTTACCTTCTAGCTTCCTTTTACCTTTTCAAAGATCCTCAATTCAACTGAACAGTTTAAACAGCTTTCAGCTTTTTCTTTCACAAGTCTCTTTAGAATGGTGAAAACTCAACAATGCAGTTTGCAAAAAGTTCAATGTGGGAATGTACAGAATGCCTACTAGTTTGAGGATAATTACATAATCTATGAAAACCAACTCTCTGCTATGTACTGTAGGTGTAGGACTTAGTAGGAGGATAATTACATAATCTATGAAAACCAACTCTCTGCTATGTACTGTAGGTGTAGGACTTAGCAGGAGGATAATTGCATAATCATGAAAACCAACTCTCTGCTATGTACTGTAGGTGTAGGACTTAGCAGGAGGATAATTACATAATCTATGAAAAGCAACTCTCTGCTATGTACGGTAGGTGTAGGACTTAGCAGGAGGATATTTACATAATCTATGAAAACCAACTGTCTGCTATGGAAAGGGTAGGTGTATGACTTAGCAGGAGCTTAAACTTCATTAAAAAGATGAGCGTATTATTTGTAGACGTCCCATGATGAAACTAAAATAGACTGGGTGTTTAAGTGGAGCAGGCCTTACCGGCCCTTCCTCCAGAGACCGGAGCCCACTCAGAGGCTCCATCAGAGCGGGGTAGGGGCACTGTGGCTCTGGGGACTCCCAAGACGTCTCCCCCGATACTGGGTTGTAGAAGTACTGGCAGCCGCTGGTCACATCCAAACACTGCTCCCAGTCAGAGGTCCATGCAGGGGGGGAGGCGGAGGTGGGGGACAGGGAGGGGAACTGAGAGGAGGGCGAACACACAGACACCTCGGCGGGAGCCTCAGGGTATATGTGGGGGTTGTCCCAGGTGGTCTGCCCCGATTCGGGGTGGTAGTAGTACTCCCGTCCACTCTCCTGGTCAGTGTGCACCTCCCATCCCTTAGAGTCCAGGTATGGAGGAGTGCAGGCAGGGGAGAAGGCTGAGGGAGGGGACTCAGAGATGTTTCTGCCGAGCTCCGCTACATTAACGTACACAGCGTTCTGGACACTCTCCTTGACCTATGGGAAGAGCAGATAATATGGGGACAGAGGTCAGCTGGAAAAGTTTTGAACTAAAGTGTGACACCAAGTAGGTAGAACACTATCTGATGCCAGATCTGTTTGCACTGTCTTTACAACAAACTTACAGCAGGAACACAAACTGATCTGGGACCAGATTGAGGCTAAGTGACACTGAGTCACTCTAGACGGTCAAAATGCTTCTCGCAACAGAGAGCCAAGCCTGTGAGCAACATAACCAAAATCAACTTTAGTCTATCACCTCTACAGACAGTCAGTTGGTTATGTGTAGATAAAAGTAGTTGTTCTTTTCTGGAGGAACAAGAGGCTTATAGCACTCAGTGAGAGGGTGACAGAGCAGAACAGAGACGGTCTTCCGGAGCAGTCAGCTCAGGAAGTAAATTCTAAAGCTGAAGAGAGAGCATCAAGCTCCAGACCACAAACCAACGCCTCATTTGTGTCTAAATTTACAGACGCCCACTATTACTACACCTATTCCCCCTCAGGAGCCTGAAAAAAAAATTGCCATGGGTAGTCAGATCCTCAAAAAGTTATACAGCTGCACCATCGAGAGCATCCTGACTGGTTGCATCACCGCTTGGTACGGCAACTGCTCGGCATCCGACAGCTTCTAATCCCAAACCATTAGACTGCTAAATAGTTCATCAAATGACTACCCAGACTATTTGCATTGTTCCCATTTTATACATTGCTGCTACTGATTGTTTATTATTTATGAGTAGTCACTTCACCCCTACCTACATGTACATATTACCTCGACTAACCTGTACTCCTGCACATTGACTCGGTACTGGTACCGGTACCCCCTGTATATAGCCTCGTTATTGTTATTTTATGGTGTTGCTATTTTTTCTTATTTTAGTTCATTTATTTTTTAGCAAATATTTTCTTTAATTAAAAAAAATCCTTTATTGTTGTTTAAGGGCTTGTAAGCATTTCATGTGTTATTCAGCACGTGACAAATAAAATGTGATTTGATTGATTACCCAGTTACCTACAGACACTGAAACTGCATTGCCAAAACTGGAGGTGCAACAGGGATGCACAAAGTTCACCACTCAACAAACTGAAACTGTACTGCTTCACAATACTGCCGAGGCATTCATATGTGACATTATCTTCCATTTAGGTGGGGTTTTCCAGTGAAAATAAAGATTAATGACAGCTGTCCACAAAGAAATATGCAAGCAGGGTTGGGTAGGTTATTTTCCAAAGTAATCCGTTACAGTTAACAGTTACTTGTCCAAAATTGTAAATCAGTATATGTAACTTTTGGATTACCCAAACTAAATAAGGTAATCTTATTACTTTTCCCTTAAATGGCATTAGAAGACAAAAAATATCCATCAAAAGCATTTTGTGTGCCATCATAGAGGTCTCTGACTTCTGGTCGACTCTCTCAGGTGGAATACATTTTAACTTGCGCCTTGGTTTGATGCTGATTTGAATGTCATTGAGAAAGCAGAAAGGTATCAATGTATTTCTCAAACATCCTTTCTGAATTGAACTGTAATCCAATAAATAATCATGTAGTTTTTCAAAAGTATCTAATCTGATTACAGTAGTTTGTTTTTTTGTTGTAATCAGATTACATGTAATCAGTTACTCCCCAACCCTGTACGCAAGGCCAATATTCAGGTTTCATGCAACAGTTTCACAATGGTTACTGACACAATGGTTACTAATTGAAGCCAGTCAAAAAACTATGTCAAGAATGCTTACATGACTCAAACAGCTGACTGAATATAACTTCAAATATATTTTATTCTTTCTCTTTTCTGGAACCCACAGCTATAGAAAGTTCCACTATTTTCCCGTATGAAGCACAAAACGCAATTCAGAGTATGTAAATATAGGCCTAGTCAAAGCCAATACACATGGTAAGGATTGTTGAGTTAACCTTGTTAGCATAAATGTTAGTCTTGTTGTCATTGCTGCAGCTGCCTTAAGTAATTGCTCCTTTGGGATAAATAAAGTTGTTTTAATTTAATAAATGAGAGAAGTAAATGAGTGTCCATCCTTCCAGTAAACATTGGCACACTCACTCACTGATACCACATTGCCAGGCTCACCTGTTCCAGAGGTCAGAGTCTCACCTGGAGTCTTACCTGTTCCAGAGGCCAGAGTCTCACCTGGAGTCTCATCTATTCCAAAGGCCAGAGTCTCACCTGGAGCCTCACCTGTTCCAGAGGTCAGAGTCTCACCTGGAGTCTCACCTGTTCCAGAGGCCAGAGCCTCACCTGGAGTCTCACCTGTTCCAGAGGCCAGAGCCTCACCTGTTCCAGAGGACAGAGTCTCAACTGGGCCAGAGTCTCCCCTGGAGTCTCATCTCTTCCAGAGGGCAGTCTCACCTTGGCAAGAGTCTCACCTGGAGTCTCACCTGTTCCAGAGGCCAGATCTTCACCTGGAGGCTCACCTGTTCCAGAGGTCAGAGTCTCACCTGGAGTCTCATCTATTCCAGAGGCCAGATCTTCACCTGGAGACTCACCTGTTCCAGAGGCCAGATCTTCACCTGGAGTCTCACCTGTTTCACAGGCCAGATCTTCACCTGGAGGCTCACCTGTTCCAGAGGTCAGAGTCTCACCTGGAGTCTCATCTATTCCAGAGGCCAGATCTTCACCTGGAGACTCACCTGTTCCAGAGGCCAGATCTTCACCTGGAGTCTCACCTGTTTCAGAGGCCAGATCTTCACCTGGAGGCTCACCCTGTTCCAGAGGTCAGAGCCTCACCTGGAGTCTCATCTATTCCAGAGGCCAGATCTTCACCTGGAGGCTCACCTGTTCCAGAGGCCAGATATTCACCTGGAGGCTTACCTGTTCCAGAGGCCAGAGTCTCACCTGGAGGCTTACCTGTTCCAGAAGCCAGTCTCACCTGGATGCTCACCTGTTCCAGAGGTCAGAGTCTCACCTGTTCCAGAAGCCATAGCCTCACCTGGAGTCTCACCTGTTCCAGAGGTCAGAGTCTCACCTGTTCCAGAGGCCAGAGCCTCACCTGGAGCCTCACCTGTTCCAGAGGCCAGAGTCTCACCTGGATGCTCACCTGTTCCAGAGGCCAGAGTCTCACCTGGATGCTCACCTGTTCCAGAGGTCAGAGTCTCACCTGTTCCAGAAGCCAGAGCCTCACCTGGAGTCTCACCTGTTCCAGAGGTCAGAGTCTCACCTGTTCCAGAGGCCAGAGCCTCACCTGGAGACTCACCTGTTCCAGAGGCCAGAGTCTGATCTGGAGTGTCACCTGTTCCAGAGGCCAGTGTCTCACCTGGAGGCTCACCTGTTCCAGATGCCAGAGCCTCACATGTTCCAGAGGCCAGAGACTCAACTGGGCCAGAGGCTCACCTGGAGCCTCATCTCTTCCAGAGGCCAGAGCCTCACCTGGAGCCTCACCTGTTCCAGAGGCAAGAACCTCAACTGGGCCAGAGACTCACCTGGAGCTCACCTGTTCCAGAGGCCAGAGACTCACCTGGAGTCTCACCTGTTCCAGAGGTCAGAGTCTCACCTGTTCCAGAGGCCAGAGCCTCACCTGGAGACTCACCTGTTCCAGAGGCCAGAGTCTCATCTGGAGTGTCACCTGTTCCAGAGGCCAGAGCCTCACCTGGAAACTCACCTGTTCGAGGCCAGAGTCTCACCTGGAGTCTCATTTGTTCCAGAGGCCAGAGTCTCACCTGTTCCAGAGGCCAGAGTCTCACCTCCTGTATCCCATGAGAGTCTCATCTGTTCTAGAGGCCAGAGTCTCACCTCCTGTATCCCATGAGAGGTCTCTGCCTGACTTTATGACTCCTGTGGGGTCCCCCTGGGAACACTGCTGCCTATGATATCCTCATCATGGCATTGTGAGAGTGCTCTCCCTCTCCCCCTCCCTCCCTCAAATTCAAAGGGATTTATTGGCATGGAAATGTGTTTACATTGCCAAAGCAAATGGAATAGGTAAGAAACAAGGGAAATAAACTAAATTAACAGTAAATATTACACACTAAAAGAATAGAGACATTTCAAATGTTATATTATTGGCAATGTACAATGTTATAACAATGTGCAAATAGTTGAAGTATGAAAGGGAAGATAAATTAACAGATAAATATAGGTTGTATTTTCAATGTTGTTTGTGCTCCACTGGTTGCCCTTGTTGCAACAGATCACAAATCTTGCTGCTGTGATGGCACACTGTGGTATTTCACCTATTAGATATGGGAGTTTATCAAAATGGGGTTTGTTTTCAAATCCTTAGTGGATCTGTGTAATCTGAGAGAAATACAGTGCATGCACTCGGAAAGTACTCAGACCTCTTGACTTTTTCTACATTTTGTTACAGCCTTATTCTAAAATGGATTCAATTAATTTTGTTCCACGTCCATCTACACACAATACCCCATAATGACAAAGCAAAAACAAGTTTTAGAAATTGTTGCAAATGTATTAAAAATTAAAAACAGAAATACCTTATTTACTTAAGTATTCAGACCCTTTGCTATGAAATTGAGCTCAGATGCAGCCTGTTTCCGTTGATCATCCTGTGGTAAATTCTATTGATTGGACATGATTCGGAAAGGCACACACCTGTGAAGATGGGAGAACCTTCCAGAAGCACAACCATCTCTGCAGCACTCCACCAATCAGGCCTTTATGGTAGTGGTGTCAGTTAAAGACACACGACAGCCCGTTTGGAGTAAAGAACTCTCAGACCATAAAAAACCAGATTCTCTGGTGTGATGAAACCAAGATTGAACTCTTTGGCCTGAATGCCAAGTGTCACGTCTGGAGGAAACCTGGCAGCATGGTGGTGGCAACATCATGCTGTGGGGATGTTTTTCAGCGGCAGGAACTGGGAGACAAGACAGGATTGAGGGAAAGATGAACAGAGCAAAGTACAGAGAGATCCTTGATGAAAACCTGTCCAGAGCACTCAGGACATCAGACTGGGGCGAAGGTTCACCTTCCAACAGGACAACGGCCCAAAGCACACAGCCAAGATAACACAGGAGTGGCTTCGGGAAAAGTCTCTGAATGTCCTTGAGTGGCAAAGCCACAACCCGGAATTGAACCCAATCGAACATCTCTGGAGAGACCTGAAAATAGCTGTGCAGCGACGCTCCCCATCCAACCTGACAGGGCTTGAGAGGATCTGCAGAGAAGAATGGGAGAAACTCCACAAATACAAGTGTGCCAAGCTTGTAGCGTCATACCCAAGAAGACTCAATGCTGTAATAGCTGCCAAAGGTACTTCAACAAAGTACTGAGTAAAGTGTCTGAAAACTTATGTAAATGTGATAGTTTTTTTTTTTTTTACCTGTTTTTGCTTTGTCATTATGGGGTATTGCGTGTAGATTGATGACTATTGAATCCATTTTAGAATAAGGCTGTAATGTAACAAAATGTGGAAAAAGTCAAGGGGTTTCAATACTATCCGAATGCACTGTATGCGTCTCTAATATGGTCATACAGCTGGCAGGAGGTTAAGAAGTGCAGCTCAGTTTTCACCTCATTTTGTGAGCAGTGTGCACATAGCCTGTCTTCTCTTGAGAGCCAGGTCTACCTACGGCGGCCAGTCTCAATAGCGAAGCCATGCTCACAGAGTCTGTACATAGTCAAAGCGGTCAGGTATTCTGCCACTGAGTACTCTCTGTTTAGGGCCAAATAGCATTCAAGTTTGCACTGTTTTTTTGTTAAATATTCTCCCTGCTCAACCAACCACTGGATTGAGGAATGGTGACAGGTCGGAAACCTATTTAGGTCAATGGTCGGAAGGCAGATATGTATAGTAATGGGTATATATGACCATTTCATGTTTTGTGGTGATCAGATATGGACTCGGTACACCATCTAGTTCAAAAAATATATATATTTATTTATTTATTTAACTAGGCAAGTCAGTTAAGAACAAATTCCCCTATGGGACTCGCAATCACGGACGGATGTGCTACAGCCTGGATTCGAACCAGGGACTGTAGTGACACCTCTTGCACTGAGATGCAGTGTCTTAGACCTCTCCACCACTCGGGAGCTCAATAACATAATTATTGATCTCATTATCACCACAAGGTAATCAATACACATGACTAGACAGACAAGAGAGTTGAAATGAGAGAGCTGCATCATTGATCTCTCTGATTGTGGAATGCCCCCTCCCCTGCCCACTGGAAAGAGATATCTACCCACAATAAGCACACACTAACCAGATGTTTGTGAGGTAAAATGTCAGTGTCACCAATAAAAATAAACTGCAGGCTTAACCCCCATTGCATCAACACCCACAGTAAGCAGCCCACAGTAAATGCCTATATGTGAGATACTATGGTTTTGTGTTGGCAAATGTGTCAACTAACAACTAGCAAAACTCTAACCTCAAGTCTACATTAAGAGTGCTAAACATGTTGAAGCAGGCATTGCTTGTGTTATTGCATGCTCTCTGGGGTTGACTTACACTGCAGCACAGGAAAATAAAGTTGAGCTGAAGCAATATATCTACAGTAGGGTGAGACTAAGTAGACTAAACAGGAAGTAGGAAGGTGATAACAAGGTAGACGTAAATACTGTCAATATTGTACATACTGAACAAACCCAATACACTCTAATCTCTATTCTGGACAGCCTAATTAAACTCAACACACTCTGATCCCTATTTTGGACAGCCTAATTTAGCCATAGTTTTACTGAGGCTGTACTGTTGTATCAAGATATACAGTATAGTGTACAGTTAGTTCTGGACCTACCTGGGCTGGTATTGGGAGAGCCAAGGTCCCCCGGACCCGGTACCCATGCTGGGGCTTTGCATAAAGATCCACCATGTTTAAGTAATCCCAATGAGAAGAGCCATATAATCCTACAGCTGAATAGAGGACAGCTACGCTAGCTATCACAGGACTGAATTGACACGAGCTGAGGCAGGCGGGCAGGCACACACACCCTAACACACTCTCAGACCAGCTGTGTCTGCTGGTGACCAATGACAGTTAGAGATTCCTTGAAAAAAATAACAGCCTTTTCTGTTACAATGACAGGGGGAGGGGGTTCAGAGAGAGAGAGAAAGCTAAAAAAAACTTGGTTTATCTTCTTTCTGAAATAAGAAGGAACTTTATCTCGTCCACTGTCCTCACAGCTCATGTGTTCACTGCTACAACTCTGGTTTGGGTTACATCTTCCCTTTGAACATCACGTCTGTAATCACCCTGAAAGTAACTACAGCAATACTACTAAAGTATGGTTTTAAAATCAATGACAACAAATCTGAAATGTACACAGCAAAACACAATTGTGCACTGGAGAGAGGTGAAATGTACACATTTCAGGGGAAAACATCTCTGTAAAAGTACACAAGGATGAACCCAGATTATCTGAAGTTCTGCAGAGTTGGTGAGTGCTTGACTTGACACAGGAAACGGTAGTGAAGGGACGGGATCCGACTGTTATATCTGCTGACTGTCTGATGCCTTTGAACTACCCCAACCAAGTGTCATAACACCCCAACCAATAGTATCATAACAACACCCCAACCAATAGTATCATAATAACACACCAACCAATAGTATCGTAATAACACATCAACCAATAGTATCGTAATAACACACCAACCAATAGTATCATAATAACACACCAACCAAGGATCATAATAACACACCAACCAATAGTATCATAATAACACACCAACCAAGTGTCATAATAACACACCAACCAATAGCATCATAATAACACACCAACCAAGTATCATAATAACACACCAACCAAGTATCATAATAACACACCAACCAATAGAGTCATAATAACACACCAACCAAGTGTCATAATAACACCCCAACCAAGTGTCATAATAACACCCCAACCAAGTGTCATAATAACACCCCAACCAAGTGTCATAATAACACACCAACCAATAGCATCATAATAACACACCAAGCAATAGTATCATAATAACACACCAACCAAGTGTCATAATAACACACCAACTAAGTGTCATAATAACACCCCAACCAAGTGTCATAACACACCAACCAATAGTGTCATAATAACACACCAACCAAGTGTCATAATAACACACCAACCAATAGTATCATAATAACACACCAACCAGGTGTCAGAATAACAAACCAACCAATAGTATCATAATAACACACCAACCAATAGTATCATAATAACACACCAACCAATAGTGTCATAATATCACGCCAACCAATAGTATCATAATAACATACCAACCAATAGTGTCATAATAACACACCGACCAATAGTATCATAATAACACACCAACCAAGTGTCATAATAACACACCAACCAATAGTGTCATAATAACACACCAACCAATAGTGTCATAATAACACACCAACCAAGTGTCATAATAACACCCCAACCAAAAGCGTCATAATAACACACCAACCAATAGTATCATAATAACATACCAACCAATAGTATCATAATAACAAACCAACCAATAGTATCATAATAACACACCAACCAAGTGTCATAATAACACACCAAGCAAGTGTCATAATAACACCCCAACCAAGTGTCATAACACACCAACCAAGGGTCATAATAACACACCAACCAAGTGTCATAATAACACACCAACCAACAGTATCATAATAACACACCAACCAAGTGTCATAATAACAAACCAACCACTAGTATCATAATAACACACCAACCAATAGTATCGTAATAACACACCAACCAATAGTATCGTAATAACACACCAACCAATAATATCGTAATAACACACCAACCAATAGTATCATAATAACACACCAACCAATAGTATCATAATAACATACCAACCAATAGTGTCATAATAACACACCGACCAATAGTATCATAATAACACACCAACCAAGTGTCAATATAACACACCAACCAAGTGTCATAATAACACACCAACCAATAGTATCATAATAACACACCAACCAATAGTGTCATAATAACACACCAACCAAGTGTCATAATAACACCCCAACCAATAGCGTCATAATAACACACCAACCAATAGTATCATAATAACATACCAACCAATAGTATCATAATAACACACCAACCAATAGTATCATAATAACACACCAACCAAGTGTCATAATAACACACCAACCAAGTGTCATAATAACACCCCAACCAAGTGTCATAACACACCAACCATTAGTGTCATAATAACACACCAACCAAGTGTCATAATAACACACCAACCAAGTGTCATAATAACACACCAACCAAGTGTCATAATAACACACCAACCAACAGTATCATAATAACACACCAACCAAGTGTCATAATAACAAACCAACCAATAGTATCATAATAACACACCAACCAATAGTATCGTAATAACACACCAACCAATAGTATCGTAATAACACACCAACCAATAGTATCATAATAACACACCAAACAATAGGATCATAATAACACACCAACCAAGTCTCATAATAACACACCAACTGTAACGGTTCTCTTGTTGTGAAGTAGAAGCGGACCAAAAAGCAGCGTGGTGGTTGTTCATTGTATTTTAATGAAGACACTATACAATGAACAAACTAACGAAAACAAGAAACGTGAGAACTCAAAACAGCCCTATCTGGTGCAAACACAAAGACAGGAACAATCACCCACAAACACACAGTGAAACCCAGGCTACCTAAGTATGATTCTCAATCAGAGACAACTAATGACACCTGCCTCTGATTGAGAACCATACTAGGCCGAAAACATAGAACTGCCCCACAACATAGAAAAACAAACATAGACTGCCCACCCAACTCACGCCCTGACCATACTAAATAAATACAACACAAAGGAAATAGAGGTCAGAACGTGACAGTACCCCCCCCCCCAAAGGTGCGGACTCCGGCCGCAAAACCTTGACCTATAGGGGAGGGTCTGGGTGGGCGTCTGTCCGCGGTGGCGGCTCTGGCGCGGGACGCGGACCCCACTTCGCCATTGTCTTAGTCCGCCTTATTGTCCGCCTCCGTGGCTTACTCACCATGCCCACCCCTCTCAATGACCCCACTGGACAGAGGGGCTGCTTGGGACAGAGGGGCAGCTTCTCGGGACAGAGGGACAGCTGCTCGGGACAGAGGGACAGCTGCTCGGGACAGAGGGACAGCTGCTCGGGACAGAGGGACAGCTGCTCGGGACAGAGGGACAGCTGCTCGGGACAGAGGGACAGCTGCTCGGGACAGAGGGGCAGCTGCTCGGGACAGAGGGGCAGCTGCTCCGGGCGGAGGGGCTCTAGCGGCCCCTGGCTGACTGGCGGCACTGGCGGCCCCTGGCTGACTGACGGCCCCTGGCTGACTGGCGGCACCTGGTTGACTGGCGGCGCTGGCGCTGGGCTGACTGGCGGCCCCTGGTTGACTGGCGGCACTGGCGGCCCCTGGCTGACTGGCGGCCCCTGGCTGACGGGCGGCACTGGCGGCCCCTGGCTGAAGGACGGCACTGGCGGCTCCTGGCTGACGGGCGGCATTGGCGGCTCCTGGCAGACGGGCGGCACTGGCGGCGCTGGGCAGACGGGCGGCACTGGCGGCGCTGGGCAGACGGGCGGCACTGGCGGCGCTGGGCAGACGGGCGGCACTGGCGGCGCTGGGCAGACGGGCGGCACTGGCGGCGCTGGGCAGACGGGCGGCACTGGCAGCGCTGGGCAGACGGGCGGCACTGGCAGCGCTGGGCAGACGGGCGGCGCTGGCGGCGTTGGGCAGACGGGCGGCGCTGGCAGCGCTGGGCAGACGGGAAGCTCCGGCAACGCTGGGCTGAGTAGCTCTCCTAGCGCCGAACAGGCGGGAGACTCCGGCAGCGCTGGAGAGGAGGAAGGCTCTGGTAGCGCCGGAGAGGCGGGAGACTCCGGCAGCGCTGGAGAGGAGAGAGCCCCTGCAAGGATGGGCCGGAGAGACAGCCTGGTACGGGGAGCTGCCACCGGAGGGCTGGTGCGTGGAGGTGGTGACGGATAGACCGGGCCGTGCAGGCGCACTGGAGCTCTTGAGCACCGAGCCTTACCCAACCTTACCCGGTTGAATGGTCCCGGTCGCCCTGCCAGTGCGGCGAGGTGGAATAGCCCGCACTGGGCTATGCAGGCGAACCGGGGACACCGTGCGCAAGGCTGGTGCCATGTAAGCCGGCCCAAGGAGACGCACTTGAGACCAGATGCGTAGAGCCGGCTTCATGGCACTTGGCTCGATGCCCACTCTAGCCCGGCCGATACGCGGAGCTGGAATGTACCGCACCGGGCTGTGCACCCGCACTGGGGACACCGTGCGCTCCACAGCATAACACGGTGCCTGCCCGGTCTCTCCAGCCCCCCGGTAACCACAGGAAGTTGGCTCAGGTCTCCTACCTGGCGTAGCCATACTCCCTGTTAGCCCCCCCCCCAAGAAATTTTTGGGGCTGACTCCCGGGCTTCCATCCACGACGCCGCGCTGCCTCCTCATACCAGCGCCTCTCTGCTTTCGCCGCCTCCAGTTCTTCTTTGGGACGGCGATATTCTCCTGGCTGAGCCCAGGGTCCTCTTCCGTCTAATTCCTCCTCCCATGTCCATACCTCCTCGCGCTGCTCCTGCTGCTGCTTTTTCCGTTGCCCATTACCACACCGCTTGGTCCTGTTGTGGTGGGTGATTCTGTATGTTGATGGCTTGTTTCAGCACAGGTCTCATTTTGTAGCTTCACGGTCGAATTTGGTTTATTGTTTTTGTTACTCGTTTGTATAGTGTTCAGTCTTTCTTGATTAAAGATTTGCCATGGACACTTACCACGCCGCGTATTGGTCCTCAGATCCATCTCGTCTCTCCTCTTCAGATGAAGAGGAGGACGGCCGTGACAGAATCACCCACCAACCAAGGACCAAGCGGCGTGGTAGAAAACAGCGACGACAGCAGCAGCAGCAGCAGCAGCAACAACAACAGCGGCCGGTATCACAGGACTCCTGGACATGGGAGGAGATACTGAACGGAGAGGGACCCTGGGCACAGGCTGGGGAATATCGCCGCCCCAAAGCAGAGCTGGAGGCAGCGAAAGCTGAGCGGCGGCGATATGAGGAGGCAGCACGGCAGTGCGACAGGTACGAGAGACAGCCCCAAAAAATTTTTGGGGGCGGGCACACGAGGGGTGGAGCTAAGCCAGGTAGCAGACCTGCGCTCACCCCTTGTGCTTATTATAAGCAGCGCGATACTGGGCAGGCACCGTGTTATGCGGTTAAGCGCACGGTGTCGCCAGTACGTGTCCATAGCCCGGTGCGCTATAGGACAGCCCCCCGAGAGTGTCATGCGAGTGCGGGCATCGAGCCAGGGCGTATGGTGCCTGCTCAGCGGGTCTGGTCGCCGGTACGCAGTTTTGGTCCAGGGTATCCTGCGCCGGCTCTGCGTGCTGTGTCTCCGGGGCGCTGGGAAGGTGCAGTGCGTCCTCTGCCTGCGCTCCGCTCGTGCCGGGCGAATGTGGGAATGGAGCCGAAGGGAGAGGTGCGTGTAGTAAGCACTAGATCTCCCGTGCTTACCCACAGCCCGGTTCAACCTGTGCCTGCACTCTGGACGGTCCGGGCTAGAGTGGTTATCCAGCCTGGGGAGGTGGTGCCAAGGTTGCGCACCAGAGCTCCAGTGCTCCCCCACAGCCCGGTCCTTCAGGTGCCTCCTCCTAACCCCAAGCCTCCTGAAGGGCTCCCCAGCCTGGTGGTACCTGTGGCAGCCCCACGCACCAGGCTGTCTCTCTGTCTCCTCCCTGCAGGTGGTCCCGCCTGTCCGGCGCCGCTGCCGGAGTCTCCCGCCTGTCCGGCGCCGCTGCCGGAGTCTCCCGCCTGTCCGGCGCCGCTGCCGGAGTCTCCCGCCTGTCCGGCGCCGCTGCCGGAGTCTCCCGCCTGTCCAGGGCCGCTGCCGGAGTCTCCCGCCTGTCCGGCGCCGCTGCCGGAGTCTCCCGCCTGTCCGGCGCCGCTGCCGGAGTCTCCCGCCTGTCCGGCGCCGCTGCCGGAGTCCCTCTGTCCCGAGCAGCTGTCTCTCTGTCCCGAGCAGCTGTCTCTCTGTCCCGAGCAGCTGTCTCTCTGTCCCGAGCAGCTGTCTCTCTGTCCCGAGCAGCTGTCTCTCTGTCCCGAGCAGCTGTCTCTCTGTCCCGAGCAGCTGTCCCTCTGTCCCGAGCAGCTGTCCCTCTGTCCCGAGCAGCTGTCCCTCTGTCCCGAGCAGCTGTCCCTCTGTCCCGAGCTGCCCCTCTGTCCAGTGGGGTCATTGAGAGGGGTGGTCATGCTGAGAAAGCCACGGAGGCGGACAATAAGGCGGACTAAGACAATGATGAGGTGGGGACCGCGTCCCGCGCCAGAGCCGCCACCGCGGACAGACGCCCACCCAGACCCTCCCCTATAGGTCAAGGTTTTGCGGCCGGAGTCCGCACCTTTGGGGGGGGGGTACTGTCACGTTCTGACCTTTATTTCCGTTGTTTTGTATTTATTTAGTATGGTCAGGGCGTGAGTTGGGTGGGCAGTCTATGTTTGTTTTTCTATGTTTTGGGGCATTTCTATGTTTTCGGCCTAGTATGGTTCTCAATCAGAGGCAGGTGTCATTAGTTGTCTCTGATTGAGAATCATACTTAGGTAGCCTGGGTTGCACTGTTTGTTTGTGGGTGATTGTCTATGTTGATGGCTTGTTTCAGCACAGGTCTCATTTTGTAGCTTCACGGTCGAATTTGGTTTATTGTTTTTGTTACTCGTTTGTATAGTGTTCAGTCTTTCTTGATTAAAGATTTGCCATGGACACTTACCACGCCGCGTATTGGTCCTCAGATCCATCTCGTCTCTCCTCTTCAGATGAAGAGGAGGACGGCCGTGACACCAACCAATAGTATCATAATAACACACCAACCAAGTATCATAATAACACACCAACCAATAGTGTCATAATAACACACCAACCAATAGTGTCATAATAACACACCAACCAATAGTATCATAATAACACACCAACCAAGTGTCATAATAACAAACCAACCAATAGTATCATAATAACACACCAACCAATAGTGTCATAATATCACACCAACCAATAGTGTCATAATAACATACCAACCAATAGTGTCATAATATCACACCAACCAATAGTGTCATAATAACACACCAACCAATAGTATCATAATAACACACCAACCCATAGTGTCATAATAACACACCAACCAATAGTGTCATAATAACACACCAACCAATAGTGTCATAATAACACACCGACCAATAGTATCATAATAACACACCAACCAAGTGTCATAATAACAAACCAACCAATAGTATCATAATAACACACCAACCAATAGTGTCATAATATCACACCAACCAATAGTGTCATAATAACACACCAACCAATAGTATCATAATAACGCACCAACCAATAGTATCATAATAACACACCAACCAATAGTGTCATAATAACACCCCAACCAAGTGTCATAATAACACCCCAACCAATAGTGTCATAATAACACACCAACCAATAGTATCATAATAACACACCAACCAATAGCATCATAATAACACCCCTACCAATAGTGTCATAATAACACCCCAACCAATAGTGTCATAATAACACCCCAACCAATAGTGTCATAATAACTCACCAACCAATAGCGTCATAATAACACCCCAACCAATAGCATCACAATAACACCCCAACCAATAGTGTCATAATAACACCCCAACCAATAGTGTCATAATAACACACCAACCAAGTGTCATAATAACACCCCAACCAATAGTGTCATAATAACACCCCAACCAATAGTGTTATAATAACACCCCAACCAATAGTATCGTAATAACACCCCTGACCCTGTATCTAGTATGCTTACCCTTATACATATCTACCTCTATCACTCTAGTATCCCTGCACATTGTAAATATGGTATTGGAACTGACCCTGTATGCTGACTTACTTTCTCATGTTCTTCTTCTTTTTTTATTTCTTGTGTGTTTTTGTTCTACCTCGTTATTTTTAGTATTACATTGTTATTGATTACTGAATTGTTGGGGTTAGAGCTTGCAAGAAAGGCATTTCCCTGTACTTGTGCATGTGACATTAAAAGTAGAAACCCCAACCAATAGTATCATCATACCACACCTTATGGAGAAACCACATGAATTTCACATGTGAACACGTGATCTCATGTGAAGCAATGTGGTAACATAAAACTACACGCAACAACATGTGAGCACATCTGAGAACACGATCTCATGTTAAATTAATGTGAAATGGTGATCCAAAAATTCAACATACTGTATTAGAACACGTGACAACTTTTGAGCACATGTGAAAGCCCAGTCGTTATATGTAATTAATAATACTTTACGTTAAAAGACATGAATTCAATTGAAACAGTCATGTTTTGTCTAGTTCTCTGTTTATTCCAGTTTGTTCCACGCAGAGACGTCCATAAGGACATTTTCAGGATGGTCTCAGAACTTTGTATTATGGTTCCCTGGAGGTGTTTTCTAGTTGTGGTGAAAATACAGTAAATCTATAACTAGTTACTATATTTTTACAGCTAAAGGTGTTAATGTTAAAGTACTGTATGTGACTGTATTCTGATTACTGAGGACTCAACCTCACTCAGGATTTAAACTCGCAACCTCTTGGCTGCTAGCTACCTGAAGTTCCAACTGAGCCACTAGTCTATGGACATAATGGAGAATGACTATACATTTATTGCCACAATTTTTTTTGCATTTTGCAGTAAAAATAAATATACAACAACCTGAAGGTGTTATTTCTATAAAATGACAGTATCAAATCAAATGCTGCTGTATTCTGATTTAACTTACTGTCAAATGTAGTATAATTCTGTACTGTGTACTGGTTGGGGCTCATTAGCATAATTTGGGTTGTGATCAAATACAGTGCCTTCAGAACGACGAAAAATATGTAAAACGATATATACAAGGGACACGACAGGACAAAGACGTCTGACTGCTATGCCATCTTGGATCAGAAAATGTGAAATCATGTGATTTTTCCCATAAGGGACCACAACCAATAGTATCATAATACCACCCCAACCAATAGTATCACAATAACTCCCAACACCCCAACCAATATAATAATAATAACACCCAACAGTATCATAATAACACCCCAACCAATAGTATTTCAAATTAGTGTTTAAAATTTAAATATCATCCCTTATAATGAATAATGTTGACTAAAAGAGGGACAGCAATGTACTGCGGAAAAGGAAACATCGTTGTGATGTTGAACTAGCTCCTGAAGAAGGAGATGGTTGAAGAGGAAACATCGTTGTGATGTTGAACTAGCTCCTGAAGAAGGAGATGGTTGAAGAGGAAACATCGTTGTGATGTTGAACTAGCTCCTGAAGAAGGAGATGGTTGAAGAGGAAACATCGTTGTGATGTTGAACTAGCTCCTGAAGAAGGAGATGGTTGAAGAGGAAACATCGTTGTGATGTTGAACTAGCTCCTGAAGAAGGAGATGGTTGAAGAGGAAACATCGTTGTGATGTTGAACTAGCTCCTGAAGAAGGAAATGGTTGAAGAGGAAACATCGTTGTGATGTTGAACTAGCTCCTGAAGAAGGAAATGGTAGCCATATTTTGTATAGCCTCCAATTGCCCTAAAGGAGAATAATCAGAACTTTCTCTTATAGCCTTGAGCAATGCTACAAAGCAGCAATCTGCCTAATTACTTCACTGCTTTGGAAATCATCCAATAAAACAATGGAGGAGCAAATTGGGGCCCAAAATCAGGCCACAAAAACACAGTCGGCCTATTAATGGAGTCTGATTCCTACCCGTTACATCACTCCTCCTGGCCCAGAATCCTGGATTACCCCAGAGACGGCAGTTATGGCTCCATTTACAATCTACATACAGCACAGCAGCCGTATCACTTCCCTACCCATCTCCTCACTTCACTTTAACTCAGGCCAGGCTGATTGACATGTCTCTTCTGACTGCCCCGAGGCAGAGAACCTGCTCGCATATGAAGCAGGAGAACATAGATTTTCGAGAACATAGAAATTCTAGAACATAGATGGAACAGAGAGATGTATACATTCTACATGTATGGATAGAGAAAAAAAGAGAAGATATGGTAATCTCTGAACATACTGCAATGTCTGAAACATAAGATACCGAAACTGACTTAGGTGTTGGGTAACAACTGCTGTCCAAGAATGCATACGGTACTGTACACACCCTTACGGAAAAAACATACATTTCACATGTGAAGTGTTCCAAAAATCCATGTTTTCATGTGAACTTATGTGAAGTTAATGTGATAACATTAAAGCAACACATGATAAAATGACACTACAAGTGAAAACGTGATCACATGTGAAGTGTTCCGAAAACACATTTCACATGTGAACTAATGTGTTGTTTCTGTAAGGGCAGTAAAGCTGCTTAGTTAAAATGCATATTTACAGATATGTAGATCTCAAGAGCTTTGATAGCGAAGTCCCAAGCAGTTAACCCTATCATAACAAACATAGAGTACATAAAAAAGAACCATGCATCAAGATGAAATTAAAGACATTCCAGATCTAATATGATTCTATGACTAAGGAAACAAGATACTTTAGACCAGTGGTTCCAAAACTTTTTATAGTCCCGTACCCCTTCAAACATTCAACATCCAGCTGCGTAACCCCTCCAGCACCAGGGTCAGCACACTTTCAAATGTTTTTTGCCATCATTGTAAGACTGCCACACACACAC
This sequence comes from Oncorhynchus mykiss, assembly GCF_013265735.2. Classification (NCBI taxonomy): domain Eukaryota; kingdom Metazoa; phylum Chordata; class Actinopteri; order Salmoniformes; family Salmonidae; genus Oncorhynchus; species Oncorhynchus mykiss. Next base: position 53,549,379 of record NC_048587.1, read on the forward strand.
ACTATACATTTATTAAACATAAGAATGAGTGTGAGTTTGGGAAGTGACAAAGAGCTCTTATAGGACCAGGGCACAAATAATAATATAATAATAATAAATTATTTTTCTCTTTCTTTAACCATCTTACATATAAAACCTTATTTAAATAACTCACCACAAGTTAACGAGAAGGATGCACCGTAACTCTGCAATGTTGGGTTGTATTGGAGAGAGTCTCCGTCTTAAATCATTCTCCACACACAGTCTGTGCCTGTATTTAGTTTTCATGCTAGTGAGGGCTGAGAGTCCACTCTCACATACTGTAGGTACGTGGTTGTAAAAGGCATCAGTGTCTTAACAGCGCGATTTGCCAAGGCAGGATACTCTGAAAATGTGAAGGAAAAAAAAAATTCAAAAACGTAATATTATGATATATATTTTAATGTGAATCACATTTTTATTTGGGGTACCCCCGACAGCATTACACGTATCCCAGTTTGGGAATACCTGCTTTAGACAATGGTTGCGTTCCCCTGCTCAGATGTTGCATGCATCAACCAAAGATTGCATGCATCAACCAATGGTTGCGTGCCATGTCATCGACTGACAGATTGCTATAACATATGTGGTTAGCTGATAAATAAAATACCTACCCAGGCATTGTAAGATCTGGCAGGCATCAGCAGCACCTAGGCAGAGGAACGTGGCCAAAGGCTGCGTTTAGACAGGCAGGCCAAATCTGATATTTATTCCTCATGAATTAGACTTTTGACCAATCACATCAGATATTTTTCAGAGCTGATCTGAATTAGTGAAAAAAAATATCAGAATTGGGCTGCCTGTGTAAACACAACATGAAATAGTCTCATTACAGCTGAGGGGCGGTCATTGGGAGCCTCTAGAGGAGATTTGCACAACAAGCACAGAGAAAAATGCTGAATTTCCATTTCTCTCTCAAATGGTGTGTGTACGTTTACTAAATCAAATCAAACATTATTTGTCACATGGGCAGAATACAACAAGTGTAGACTTTACCGTGAAATGCTTACTTACTTACAAGCCCTTAACTAACAATGCAGTTCAAGACAGAGTGAAACAAATATTTACCAAATTAACTAAAGTAAAAAATGATAAAAGTAACACAATAAAATAACGAGGCTATATACAGGGGGTACAGGCACAGAGACAATGTGCGGGGGGCACAGGCCAGCCGAGGCAATCCGTACATGTATGTAGGGGTGAAGTGACTATGCATAGATAATAAACAGTGAGCAGCAGCAGTGTACAAACAAAAAGGAGTGGGGATGGGGGGGGGGACTGTTCAGCAGTCTTACGTCTTAGCTGCTAAGGAGCCTTTCGGTCCTTGGCAGTTACAATTTACCAGTACGAATGCAAATAACCTAGTGATCTGGTGAAGTATGCATGAACATGACGATATCAACAAGATCACAACCGTTTTTTACGTTCATATTTTGTTTATAACAATAGTTAAGGAATTTATGGTTCTTTTGATCATGTAAATTGAGTCCATTTAGTCTTGGGATCATGACATCCGGTGTTACCCTAAATGTTGGATTCATCTAAATGTATTCACCCATCCTTACTCTCAAATAACCTCCCAATGATTTCAGTAAGAACCCACTGGGCACACACTGGTTGAATGAATGTTGGTTGAATCAAAGAAGAATAGACATTGAATTGACGTCTGTGCCCAGTGAGAAGCCAAGCCTAGCATGTGTCCCAAATTACTGTCTATTATCTATATAGTGCACTACTTTTGAACAGGGCCATAGGGAATGACCCATAGGGCTCTGGTAAAAAGTATTAAGTGCACCATACAAATAAGATGCACCATATAGGGAATCGGGAGTCATTTGGGCCAGTGTTGCTGTTTATGAGGAGAAAAAAAAACAGACGGTGTTCAGTCTTCTTTTCTGTCAGAGAGCAGGATCAGATAGATAGGTCTCTCTCTCACACAATCTGTTGGAGCAGTTTCCTGGCATTTGATTTTGGCAGGCAGAGGTCAATATTCAATCAAAACTTTGAACTCTGATCAAATAAATGCATTATTTTTGCCAGTAAATTTAATTAGAAACAGAAAAAGCTTTTTTTTAACCTGGTTCATTCCAAAGCTGACATATTTTGCATACCGTACCCTAATTAATGTTAAATGTTATACAATGACACAAAGTACCAGTCAAAAGTTAGGACACACCTACTCATTCCAGGGTTTTTATTTTTTGTATTTTCTACATTGTAGAAAAATAGTGAAGACATCAAAACTATGAAAAAACACCTAAGGAATCATGTAGTAACCGAAAAAACTGTTAAGCAAATTCTTGAAAGTAGCCACCCTTTACCTTGATGACAGCTTTGCACACTCTTGGCATTCTCTCAACCAGCTTCATGAGTCACCTGGAATGCATTTCAATTAACAGGTGTGCCTTGTTAAAAGTTACTTAATGCATTTGAGCCAATCAGTTGTGTTGTGACAAAGTAGGGGTGGTATACAGAAGATATCCCTATTTGGTAAAAGACCAAGTCCATATTATGGCAAGAACAGCTCAAATAAGCAAAGAGAAACAACAGTCCATCATTACTTTAAGACATGAAGGTCAGTCAATCGGAACAAGAACTTTGAAAGTTTCTTCAAGTGCAGTCGCAAAAACCATCACGGGCTGTGATGAAACTGGCTCTCGACACAGGAAAGGAAGACCCAGAGATGCCTCTGCTGCAGAGGATATGTTCATTTGAGTTACCAGCCTCAACATTTGCAGCCCAAATAAATTCTTCACAGAGGTCAAGTAACAGACACATCTCAACATCGACTGGTCAGTGGAGACTGAATCAGGCCTTCATGGTCAAATTGCTGCAAAGAAAGCACTACTAAAGAACACCAATAAGAAGAACAGACTTGCTTGGGCCAAAAATCACAAGCAATGGACATTCGACTGGTGGAAATCTGTCCTTTGGTCAGATGAGTCCAAATTTGAGATTTTGGTTCCAACTGCCATGTCTTTGAGAGATACAGATTAGGTGAACGGATGATCTCTGCATGTGTGGTTCCCACCGTGAAGCATGGAGGAGGAGGTGTGATGGTGCTTTTCTGGTTACAGTACCAGTGATTCATTTAGAATTCAAGGCATACTTAACAAGCATGGCTACCACAGCATTCTGCAGCAATACGCCATCCTATCTGGTTTGCGCTTAGTAGGACTACCATTTGTTTTTCAAACCCAACACGCTCCTGCAAGACTGTTGGAAAAGCATTCCAGGTGAAGCTGGTTGAGAGAATGCCAAGAGTGTGCAAAGCTGTCATCAAGGCAAAGGGTGACTACTTTGAAGAATCTCATTTGTTTAACACTTTTTTGGTTACTACATGATTCCACGTGTGTTATTTCGTAGTTTTTGATGTCTACACTATTATTTTATAATATAGAAAACATTTTTTTTTGTTAAACCCTTGAGTAAGTGTCCAGACTTTTGACTGGTACTGTAGATGTTTATTTATTGTATACTTTTTTTCAAGAAATCATAGAGTAGTTTGACAAAACTTTTTATAAGCTTTCAAATGATATCAAACTCAACCGTTGATTGATTTTCCAGTGATGATGATATGGATGTTTCATGAGAGGCTGGGGTATGTAAAATGGGTCAACTTTGAGCACCTCTATCTCCTGAATGTTTTGGCATTCAGGTCTAAAAAGTCACTTTCTGACCACTTCTACCATGGGCAAACACGTATGGAAGGTTTTGTTCAAATCAAAAAGGGGTGCTGTCAGAAAGGGATTGAAATCAAGGTCCAAATGGCACCCTAGTCCCTACATTTCTTATTGCACAGCGTAAGTGAAGGCTACAGTTACAAGACATGTAAAGGTGATGGGCATTTCCATCGAATAGGAGCATATCAAATTGGTGTCATATGAAAGCTAAGAGTCTATCTTATTGGGAAATGAAGGCATAGAAGGCACCATTTCCAAAGAAAAAAAATTGCCTCTGAAAGCAACGTCAGCACAGTGACTAGAACACATTTGATTACCGTGAGTAGAGCACAGTGAGTAGAGCAGTGCGTAAAGCACAGTAGTGTACTATACAGTGAGTAGAGCACCGTAGAGCAAAATGAGTAGAGCACAGTAGAGTAGAGCACAGTAGAGTAGAGCACAATACAGTGAGTAGAACACAGTACTGCACAATCTAATAGTACAGTACAGTAAAGAAAGGTAGAATACATTGTACTGTACTCTGCTGTGATGTCATTCTCATGTTTCACAAGTTTGGACATTCATATCCATAATTATGCATTTCTGTGTGGTACAGATTAAGGACCCATGATGCAATTCTGTTACTGTATTTCCATTATCGGCTGTACAGTTGAAGTCGGAAGTTTACATACACCTTAGCCAAATACATTTAAACTCAGTTCTTCACATTTCCTGACATTTATTTAATCCTAGTAAAAAAACAATTTCCCTGTCTTAGGTCAGTTAGGATCACCACTTTATTTTAAGAACGTGAAAGGTCAGAATAATAGTAGAGAGAATGATTTACTTCAGCTTTTATTTCTTTAATCACATTCCCAGTGGGTCAGAAGTTTACATACACTCAATTAGTATTTGGTAGCATTGCCTTTAAATTGTTTAACTTGGGTCAAAGTTTTGGGTAGCCTTCCACAAGCTTCCCACAATAAGTTGGGTGAATTTTGGCCCATTCCACTTGACAGAGCTGGTGTAACTGAGTCAGGTTTGTAGGCCTCCTTGCTTGCACACGCTTTTTCAGTTCTGCCCACAGATTTTCTATGGGATTGAGGTCAGGGATTTGTGATGGCCACTCCAATACCTTAACTTTGTTGTCCTAAAGCCATTTTGCCACAATTTTGGAAGGATGTGACCAAGCTTTAACTTCCTGACTGATGTCTTGAGATGTTGCTTCAATATATCCACATAATTTATTTCCTCATGATGCCATCTATTTTGGGAAGTGCACCAGTCCCTCCTGCAGAAAAGCACTCCCACAACATGATGCTGCCACCCCGTGCTTCACGGTTGGGATGGTGTTCTTCGGCTTGCAAGTCTCCCCCTTTTTCATCCAAACATAACGATGGTCATTATGACCAAACAGATCTATTTATGTCCAAACAGTTCAACCCAGAGGGCATTTCTCCAAAAAGTACGATCTTCGTCCCCATGTGCAGTTGCAAACCGTAGTCTGGCTTTTTTATGGCGGTTTTGGAGCAGTGGCTTCTTCCTTGCTGAGCAGCCTTTCAGGTTATGTTGATATAGGACTTGTTTTACTGTGGATATAGATACTTTTGTACCTGTTTCCTTCAGCGTCTTCACAGGGTCCTTTGCTGTTGTTCTGGGATTGATTTGCACTTTTCGCACCAAAGTACGTTCATCTCTAGGAGACAGAACGTGTCTCCTTCCTGAGCGTTATGACAGCTGTGTGGTCCCATGGTGTTTATACTTGCGTACTATTGTTTGTACAGATGAACGTGGTACCTTCAGGCGTTTGGAAATTTCTCCCAAGGATGAACCAGACTTGTGGAGGTCTACAAAAAAATGTCTGAGGTCTTGGCTGATTTGTTTTGATTTTCCCATGATGTCAAGCAAAGAGGCACTAAGTTTGAAGGTAGGCCTTGAAATACATCCACAGGTACACCTTCAATTGACTCAAATTATGTAAATTAGCCTATCAAAAGCTTCTAAATTCATGACATAATCTTCTGGAATTTTCCAAGCTGTTTAAAGGCACAGTCAACTTAGTGTATGTAAACTTCTGACCCACTGGAATTATGATACAGTGAGTTATAAGTGAAATAATCTTTCTGTAAACAATTGTTGGAAAAATGACTTGTGTCATGCACAAAGTAGATGTCCTAACCGACTTGCCAAAACTATAGTTTGTTAACAGGAAATTTGTGGAGTGGTTGAAAAACAAGTTTTAATGACTCCGACCTAAGTTAATGTAAACTTCAACTGCAAATCCACTTCACTTACTGTAGTTCAATAACCAAAAGATACTTTTTCAAACTCATGTTGCCATGATGTTTAACAGTTCTTTGGAAAACGCGATTGCATGATTTTACTGTAATTTCTTTACCAAAGTTTGAATCTGCACAGTTCTTCCACTAAATTTAATTTTGTACATTTTTCAGTGGAAATTGTTAAAAGTAGTCATTGTGCATAGACCTGTATGGTTTGTTAAACTTTGAAATCAATGTTTTTTGTTAGCATACATTTTAAAGTGAAAAAACGGAGTCAAAGTGTAAAACCCCTTGTCATTCACTCCTGAAAAAGCCTTCAGGACTGATATCTAGCTGCACCAAAACATCTACTTATTTCAGGAATCTGTAGCACATGGCACATCATTACAGCTCTAGAACACAGTGAATACAGGTTGAAGGCTCTCTGTACATTCTGTTTGATTAAAGATTATTCATCAGAATTTAGAATGCATCCACTGTACTGTACACAACTTAAATGTTACAAAAACATGTTTTTTAGCATATGTTGATTTGGATGCATGAAAATAATGACATAGCTGGGAGAGGAAATGTATAGAATGTGCAAATAGCTGGCACTAACACATGAACTGTGGATGGATCCAATGCCAGAAAGGACAGAACTATATAGTGCACTACTTTTGACCATAGGGACCAAATCCCTATGGGGCACTAAATAGGGTGCCATTTGGAATTCTGCACTTGCTGCATAGCAGCATTCAATTATCATCCAGAACAGCCTAGCCAATCAACCATCCCAGATTTTTTTATTTCACCTTTATTTAACCAGGTAGGCCAGTTGAGAACAAGTTCTCATTTACAACTGCGACCTGGCCAAGATAAAGAAAAGCAGTGCGACAAAAACAACAACAGAGTTACACATGGGATAAACAAAATTACAGACAATAACACAATAGAACATCTGTATACAGTGTATGCAAATGAACTATTTACCTAGAAGGCTTAAAATCAGGAAACAATGGAACTAGCCTAAGGTACATGTACTGAGTAGCGATGAGAAATTACCAATAATGTTATCTTGATTGCCAGTGCGCACAGCCTATACACACACACACACACACACACACGGCATGGTTGGCACTGCCACCTAACCTAAGCCCTGGCTAGCTTCATCGACTAAATTAAACTCTAATCCCCCCACATCATCATGGAAACGGAACCTATATTGTGGGACAGTGGGGCTCCACTTGAGGGGTCCTGGCAAGTCCACATAAGTAACAGCTCGTCTATCATAATAGGGTGCCACTTGGGATGCATATCAGTGTCCCAACAGGGGAAAGTGAGGGGGTCATTAATTCCACTGAGGAGGATTGTGGAGAGCCACAAACCAGCTCTCTGGAAGTTTCAAGTTAGCAAACTAGTTCAAATTCTGTTATAGCAAATGTAACAACAATGTAGGCCTACTTTACAGACTACTTTCAAACACTGCACACTAGTTTATACAGAAATGTAAATGTGTACACATTGCCACCCGCAAGCGCAACAATGTAATACATTAATTCTCAGCATTGAGAAGGTTATAAAATGTTCGTTCCATGCTTGACAACATCCTGATACTAGGAGCGGCCTACGTCACTTTACCTCGGAACAGGTGAACCAACGATGAAAAGCAGACTCACGGAATGTTTCAGCTTTCTCAAAAAAACGATGTTGCTTCACTGTGACGCCTGTCAAACCAACCAACTGAAGTCAATGTAATTTGCGTTTGCAAAATGTTTATATTTTTTACGGCGGTATAATTCTCGTCAACGTCACCGGTGCTCTGGAAACAGGTAGCAGCTGGAAGCTACAGCCAGTCGTTTGGGAGTGGTTTGTTGGTAGCCTACATTTCTGATTAACTCTTTCCTTTCTGGTTACAGTAGGTATGTATTTGAACCAGCCGAACTAACCGGTTTCCAACCTGTTCCGTGGTTGCCCCACCAACTCCCCTAACCCACATTCACGAAAGTAAAAAAGAAGAGGAAAGAAAAGGTAGAAAGAGGATTCCGCTTTTGGGAAATCTCAGATAGTCAAATGTTCCAATCAAATTGCATAGGTCCATACACCTAACAGTGATTGTGTCCTGCGAATCGTATTCCAGACAGGTGTACCGAAAGGACCAGATAGAGCACTTGAATCAGCTGGTCCAGACCCTACAGTTGCATTCTAGGGGCAGTGGCACCCCTTACCCCATTGGACTGGCACACAAAAGCAAAAGGGCTTGTGTATATGAGCTGCCACAGAATAAGACATGGAGTCTACTATAGCTAGTATATGCTATGTTAGGAATCTTTCCATACATTAGCAGGGATTTTACCCTTTCATGGATAACTTGTACATGTCTGTACAAGACAACAGCACAACCTTCAATCAAACTCACTGCATTCTGTTATCCACAAACTCACCATGTATCTTTAATGCAGATCACAAGGCTCACTTACTGAAAGCATCTTTTGAGTCATGCTTTTGGAAACCAGATGGTATAACTATTTCCCTGAATGTGATATAGTTTGTGATTCATTAGCTGAGTCCTGTTGACCAAATTAACTTTTGGGAAATCTGACAGAATAAGTCATATGCCTAGTTCTCATCTGTTTGTGATTCATTGTGCATCCCAAATGGCACCCTATTCCTTATAAAGGGCACTACTTTTGAACAGAGGCCCTGGTTAAAAGTAGTGCACTGTATATGGCCCTCAAACTCAACTCTGGACCTCAAAGCCAGTTCCTCTACGTTTTTTCATTGTTCCCCTTTAGACCTGGAACACCAGGTGCATGCAATCAGTTATCAGGTAGAACAGAACACCAGCAGGCCCTGGACCACTGGTAAGAGTTGAGTACCCCTGCTATATAAGGAATAGGGTGCCATTGGGGAAGCAAACCATTGAGTATTTCCCAGAGTATAACAATAATTCCTCTGTGAATCTTGGATAAAATCTCTCATTTTCTTAAGATAAACACAACAGGGTAACGACAATGAACAAATCAAATAGTGAACATAGTGATTCCCAACCTCAGTAATAATTTCTTCAAAAAAGCTGAGGGAAAAAAGCATTGACAGAGCATTGCAAGTCTTGATTACTTCTGTGCTTATCCATCAGACCTCTAATGCTTGTCTGGATGCCAGTTCTACCATGACTGAACAGCACACTGATGTCAGAAGTTAGTAATTCCAGTTATTTTCTCTGACGTTCCCATCCAACTCACATCCTTTACAAATGGCCTCATGTAAATCATTATAAAGTCAAATAAAATACTTGCATACTCTAAATGTATGTAGGATGTTATGAATGTCTACAGTGAAACTTAATCTTACCTGAGCTGTAGGGGAAGGGGCTGTAATGTCAATCAGACCAGAAGTTCGATCCAGGCTCTGCTGTTGTTCTGCTGGTGTTTCAGTTGAACCCAAAGATCCAGCCAGTTCTGTTCCCACAAAGTCTGTCAACTCTGAGTGCTGGGCATCTGATATAGTCTCATAGATATCTGAGTCCTGAGATAAATGAGATAGCCCACTAGGATCCCCTGGCAGTGTTTTCGTTATCCGGCCATCTGAGATCAGCTCTTTATCTTGATCCTTGATACGTGTAGGAGGGCTTGACTGCAACTGGGGAAGTCCGCTTGTGGACTCAGGTGAAACATGGAGCTTTAGGGAACAGTGCTGCAACATATCACCAAGACCTTGAGCGTCTGAGGCTGAGGTGAATGAGAAACCTGGAGCTAAACTTCGCCTCTTCAGATCATGTGGCGGGATATCTCTAGTCTCGTTATTGGAGGTCTGCAGTCCCACCATGGTCTTCATGTGCTCATAATGCTTGATATCATCAATGTCGAGTGAGACCCCGAACGTGGACATCCTGAGAGTGGTGGCTCTCGCAGAGTGATCCGTGGACATGCGGACCTTCGTCACAGCACCTGACCATTGACCTTTGTTAGACATGTCCAGTGGCTCTCTGTCAGTCGTTGACTGCAAGAATGTGCGACTCTGAGTCCCAGAATTAGTGAGGTCCAGTGGGCCCTGGGTCTTCACAGAGAGCTCCCTCACATACTTGGCAGGGATATAGAAGGGTTTGGTCCTCTGGTCCTTCCGGACATGCCACCAGTAGTTGTTGGTCCTGGAGACCAGGATGTACCTGTGAACATTAGAGGCCCAGAAAGGCAACGTGAAGAATGTGTTTGGGCTGTGCAATGATGCGTGTACTGTGCATGTATTGTTAAGTTCTATCATCTATATCATGTTGTCTGATCTGTTCCTTTGTAATTTTACTTTTTTACCTAAAGACTAATTTCCATTTTGTGAAATATTTTCTGGAATATAAAGATTTTCAATTCAATTACCTCTCGTTGGGCTTGATGGAGACCAGAGCCCCGTCCTTGGCTGTGTACTCATACTCAAACTGCACCTGCACCATCGCCATGTTACTGTAGTTAGGCCTACAGTTACTGTAGTTAGGCCTAGTTAGCCGCTCTGCTGGCTGGAGCCTCTATGTTGAAATGCAGATGGTCACGGTTCAAAAGAGTTCATCTTGGAGCTGGAAACATTCAAAACAGTACATTTAAAATGGGCATATCTAACTTTGTGCGTCTCAAACAGCACCCTATTCTCTTTATAGTGCACTACTTTTTAACCAGGGCACATAGAGAATAGGGTGGGCATTTGGGACATACACACATTAAAAACATGATGAAAACAAATTCAGATCCAGTACACTGAGACAGGACTCCGGCCATACAGTAGTAGACATTTGGAAACCTCAACATTATCGGAGTCATTGAATTATATACATGTGTTTTAATAGGATCTCTGAGGTGGGAGTACTCAGTTACTAACGTCATAGTTGTCCTCAATCAACATGATCCACTTCTGCCTTACAGATTATCATCATAAAGAATGCAGTGACCAGTAAGGCTGTTTCTGTTTCATGATTTTAACCTGAACAATGGACAAGCAGACATCAGTAAAGGTTGTCTCCCATTGCTATGCATAAAAATATTATTACAGGAAGTTGCTGCCAGCAGTCACTACAGTTCAGAATGTCAAAACTTAAAGAGCTCTATAGACTCACAACACAGAGCCCACAGAACAGGAAGCCTGTAGCCCAGCACCAACCTGGGTTGATGATGCACAGCTCACTCCATTGTCAAGCTGCAATCTCAGTTTGCCATATAAGGCCTCCAGAAACACGGGGAGAACTTCCGAAAACTAATTTCAGTAGTGACATCATTGACAACCAGGACCAATAACTGGTCAGAAGTCCAAGTCTATTCCCTCTCCATACTAACCCATTCAAAGTGAGTGGACCAACTGATCTGTCAACATGACAGTTGTTTTTTTGTTGTCAACTGACATAATACTTAGTTCAATTGTTCTAGTAAGAGTGAATTTTAAATATTTTCTTTAGGAAAGGGTAACTTTTTGAACTTGCTATAGCGTACAGTAACAATCCAACCCTAAATTATAAGGAGTCAGATAGGGGTGGCAGGTAGCCTAGTGGTTAGAGCGTTGGACTAGTATCTGAAAGGTTGCAAGATCGAATCCCAGAGCTGACAAGGTTCAAATCTGTTGTTCTGCCCCTGAACAAGGCACTGTTCCTAAACCGTCATTGAAAATAAGAATTTGTTCTTAACTGACTTGCCTAGTTAACTAAAGGTAAAATAGTGCATGGAAAACAGATTTAATCCCCACTAAAAGGGACTAGCAGAAGTTAAACATGATTTAATCCCCACTAAGGGGGTCTAGCAGAAGTTAAACATGATTTAATCCCCACTAAGGGGGTCTAGCAGAAGTTAACCATGATTTAATCCCCACTAAAGGGGACTAGCAGAAATGAACTATGATTTCCCCCTTAGTGGGACTAGCAGAGGTTAAACAGGATTTAATCCCCACTAAAAGGGACTAGCAGAAGGTAAACATGATTTAATCCCCACCAAGGGGTCTAGCAGAAGTTAAACAGGATTTAATCCCCACTAAAGGGACTAGCAGAAGTTAAACATGATTTAATCCCCACTAAAGGGGACTAGCAGAAGTTAAACATGATTTAATCCCCACTAAAGGGGCCTAGCAGAAGATAAACATGATTTAATCCCCACCAAGGGGTCTAGCAGAAGTTAAACAGGATTTAATCCCCACTAAAAGGGACTAGCAGAAATTAAACAGGATTTAATCCCCACTAAAAGGGACTAGCAGAAATTAAACATGATTTCATCCCCAGTAAGGGGGACTAGAATACATTAAACATGATGTAATCCACACTAAGGGGGTCTAGCAGAAGTGTTGTTCAAAGGGAATCTCATGTTAAAATAATAATGCACATTAACAGTACATCAAACTTTTACAATAAAACTAATGTAATTCAAGGCTTGACAATACAGTAGGTATTCATACCTGGAGGTGGGCATACAGCCAGAAGACTTGTACAAACTCTGTCCTCTACTCTCTGAATGTTCAGTGGATCCCAGACGTTAGAGTAAGTTTAATAAATCTACCATTTGCATTAATTCCCATCATATTACACCTGGTAATTATTTATCTTTTAGCATATATTTTCCATCACATTACAGTTCACTTGTCCAAGAAAGTTTTGAGCTCCTGTAGTGTCGGTTATAAAGCCTAGTTGTCTACCACGGGGCTGTGTGTGTGTGCACAGGTTTCAACTTGCCTGACTGCCTCTGTATCATTTCCTGTTCTACTGACTGTGTATAGGAACAACACTGAGAGAATGGAGACTGGGGAACAAGAACACACACGCAGAGAGCTATGAAAAATGGGAGTGACTCAATATATAGTTCTATTCAGTCCCTTATGAAACATCATCTGGTTTCCTGGGAGTCTGTGACCAAACTAACTGTTACTTCCCTTTAGAACTACAGTGGGGAATATTCTCTGGTTATAGGCTAACAGCCATATGAAATTGATAAATTACAAACAAATATGTGTGTCTCCTATGGGCCCTGGTCAAAAGTAATGCACTATATAGGGAATTAGGTACTGTTTGGGATGCAGTAATTGTCAATAAGTGTTGTCAACAAATACCCTCTAGCCTACATGCCAGTGTGAGTTTCTGCTGGTTTAGCATTATATGGCAGTTGGCCAAAAAGGGGAAGCAAACACTGGTATCAAGATTATTTCAGATCTTGGTTTTGTTAGGAATCACATTCGTTTAGCTTCAGAACATTTTCATCTGGCCTCTAAAGAAAAGCAAGTCAGTAAATTGTACAGTAGAACCATGCCTCGCCCATTCTCTATAGGAGTGTTTCCCAACAGCACACGTTGTTGTTGTAGTCCCGGACAAGCACACCTGATTCAACTTGTCAAATAATCATCAAGACCTTGAGTTTTTTTTGTTACCTTTATTTAACTAGGCAAGTCAGTTAAGAACAAATTCTTATTTTCAATGATGGCCTAGGAACAGTGGGTTAACTGCCTTGTTTGGGGGCAGAGCGACAGATTTGAACCTCGTCAGCTCGGTGATTCGATCTTGCAACCTTTCGGGTACTAGTCCAACACCACTAGGCTACCTGCCACCCCAGTTGAATCAGGTGAGTTTGTCAGGGGCAACAACAAAAATGTTTGCAATATTTAAAGAAACAAGACCAATGTATATCTGGTTTGTCACAGAAACTCTATTTCTGTGTTCCTGCCGCTCTGTCCTTCAGTCTAGACTACACACCAAAACTATGCACTTTAGTGACTACATTACCGTCAACCTCCAGCCATGTAACCTCTGACCTTAGTGATGACAACATCTTTCTTCTGGCTGAGGCGGTGACAGGGGTGACAAGCCTGGTACACACACACACACACACACACACACACACACACACACACACACACATATCTCAGAGTGTCTGTTACTGCATGGTACACACATCTCGGTGTGTATGTAAGTTACTGCATGGTACTCACACTCACTGGGTCCATGAGAAAGACACGTGAGGCGGCAGTGAGGTTTACCCCCCCCCCCTCCGGCTTTGAGTGACAACAGCATGATCAATGGACTCCCGAGTGCGCCGCTCTGTATCTCCTAGATGACCTGAGCCCGCCTCTTCTGGCTCATTGTGCCATCCAGACACAAACAGGAGAGCGAGTTGAAAAGGCCAGCTCTTATTGAGCAGTTTCAGCACCCCATAACCATTAATTTGTTGTAATTGCCAAACACCCCTTATATCTTATTAGTGTACCTGCAAGTCACACCACTTGTACTGGCCATAGTCCGCAATTCCCCGCTCTCCTCACTCAATCTAGCAAATGCCGTCAGAGTGAGATCGAGGTCAAATAAGAATGGACTCACTGGACTATTCCTCATGTTTCTTTTATTTGACCTGTGTTTAGTGTGTGCATGTAAGTATTCTCCAACATGTCATGGAGTTTTAGTTGGGTATTTCTAAGACAGAAAAGTATTTACCATATTCATAAGGTTTATAAAGTTATTCCTATTCCATGTGAGTCATGCTGCTTCTAGCCTGCTAGCCAAGATATTAGCCAGTCATGATAGCTCGTAATGTTGTGTACCACATGCCTCGTTAAGGATAGCACACACACACACACACACACACACACACACACACACACACACACACACACAGTGCATTCGGAAAGTATTCAGACCCCTTCATTTTTTTTCCATTTTGTTACAGCCTTATTCTAAAATGGATTAAATAAATGAAAAAATCTGCCTTCCGAGTGGCGCAGCGGACTAAGGCACTGCATCGCAGTGTTGCGCAGTCACTACAGCCTGGGGTTCGAGCTTTCACTACAGCCCAGGCTGTGTCATTACCGGCCGTGACCGGGAGTACAATAGGGTGGCGCACAATTGGACCATCATCCGGGTTAGGGAAGGGTTTGACCAGGGGGGCCTTACTTGGCTCATCGTGCTCTAGCGACTCCTTGTGGCAGACTGGGCACCTGCAGGCTGACTTCGGTCGTCAGTTAAACTGTGTTTTCTCTGACACATTGGTTCAGCTGGTTATAATCGAATTATAATCGAATTACAGTATTATCATACATGTAAATCCATGTCGACTCAATTATTCTTTCTTTTTTTGATAGGAAATTGTTGATGAACCTACAGTTGATGTATTCATAAAAGAATGCAGGTAATCATTGCTGATGACAAATATGGGCAGTGTGATTTTCAGATTAAAAAAATAGATTTTCTGTTACTGCATACAGGATGAGGGTTTACTCGATTCGAGCACTAAGACGTGTACCACAAACAGTCTACTGGCTATGTGACATTCAGAATGTGTTTTATATAGGATATTGTTTCAGATGGCTGATTCTCACAACAGCTGGTTGGGGATGTTCATCAGAACACCTATGTGGTAGAAGAAAACACCTAGGCCCAACGTGTTTAAGGAACTTTCCATTCCATCTGGTTAATGAATACCTATTATGACATCTTTGTATCGGATTTTAACTGTTAAATATCTTGAAAATCTAAGATGAAGAAAGTTTGAATGGTATGGAAATTCCATTTGCTTTTGGATACCAGCATCAAAACTTTGTTCACCAAGTAAAATAAACTAATCTCACTCGTATTTTGGGAACAGTAGTTCCAACTAGCCTGTGTACCAGTCAGTTTGTGCTTTCATTCCACTCCTTGACGGCATAGAATGATCACATAAACAGGCTAGTTACAAACCATTTATTTTTTAGGTATGAAACTATTGGCATCATGCTTTAGTGCTTTGCTACATGATTGTGCAACCTTGCCATATCCATCACTGATTAAATAGAAACAAAATTACAGGTTTGTCAACTTTATTGATTTAGGGAGGGAAAAAAATATTCATGTGATTGTTCATGTGGAACTCACAATGTTCTCTGAAAGTAATAAATGTACTAAAATATATTTTAGTATCCCTTTAACTGAGTGGACCTTTTAGTCCAGCATAAAACAGATTAAGTGGAGCTTCTGTCCCTTGAATAGTTTACTAACAAAAGCATTTGCTAAACCTGGACCAAAATCGAGTAATGCGAAATTCAAGGCATAGTTAGAGAAACCAAGGTAGGATGTGCAAACCAAGGTATGAGATACATTTAAATAGCAAGTGGCCTTAACTCAGCAGGTTGGCTAAGTTCCGGGAATCAGTGAGTGCAAGGAATGTAAAATGTATTCATTAAAATACAGCTAGTATAAAATGTTACATGAATTGAATCATTTTATATGTTTAAATCTTTTAACTGTTGAGTAGTTTCTTAGTGTTCTGTCAGAGGACACGTGCCCAATGCAAACAGGGATTGTCCTGGTAAAGTAGACAAGATGTCACTCATCACATTTAAAATGTATTTGTAATTACAATGGTGTCAGAAGTATGCACCAAATGTCACATTGATCCATAATTAAAGAAATGCATTTATTCAATGAACAAGTATATACATAAAGGGCGTGGTGACAAACAGTACACTAGGAGTCACATTTCCAATGGGGCAGATAAGCAAAATCAACTACACACCAAGAAAATGTTTTTCTGTTTTCCATTTATTCTTGTATCTTGGGACATTAACTAAAACTCATCCTATTCCAGAGACCACTGTCTTTAAAAGTTTCCAGAGAAAAAGTCCTGGCTTGTGAAAAGGACTGGAGCTATTCTACTTGTTGGCAGTTCTATTCGCTTTTTGACTTCTTGCTGTCATTCCCGTTCTTCTCTGGGATAATCTCTTCAGGCTTTCTCTTATTGGTGATGTCGGCCATGCTGTTGCCAGGGTGAGCGCCGAACGTGATGATGATGCAGGTCATGTTGTCACAGCCTGTACCATCTCCAGACGTATCAGGTGCAAGGCAATGGTCAAGTAGCTACGGAGACCAAATAAAAAGTTCATAGTTCATTGTTAAAGAATGAAAAATGTTATGCATACAGGTGGACAGACTGATGGATCAAGTAAAAAAATATATATTAAAAAAGCTATATCTCTTACCTCTTCAACAATGGAGGACAGAGGCCTGGCAACGCCACTGGCATCAGGCTTTATTTTCTGACTGACAAAGTCCACAACATCCTGACTGCTCATGACATTCCTGTTGATGACACTCATTAAGGAGCAATTCAGAGGTGGTTCCATTTCACAAATTGATTATTGAAGTACGGCCTAATTTAAGAGAAAACATTACTATAAAACGCTAGTATCAAACAAGCTGTACCAGATTCCGTCGCATGCAATGACCATGAAGTCATGCTCCGGGTTGAGGGTGAGCACTTTGACGTCAGGCATTGAGGAGATCATCTGCTCCTCTGGGCCAAGGGCCTTGTTTCGTTTGTAAAAGTGATCGCCTGAAAACACAACAAAGGCCATTCAGTTATGTCCTTTCAGTCTGATGCCCGTTCTTCAACAGCAAGGCCATTCTTTACTGGAAACTATGCCTGATATTTCAATCGAAACACCAATGCCAGGGCTAGGATATGCAGGAGGATCCATTTACCGATGGCCCTGGAGAGGTTGAGTCCTCCGTTGACGCGGCCGTCCATGGTGACCTTTCCCCCAGCATTCTTTATCCTGGCCAGCTCCAGCTCATCCTCTGGCTTGTGGTCGTAGGACATGTCTATGGCCTTGCCCTTCTCAGACACCACACAGCGGGAGTCCCCGGCGTTTGCTACAATCAGCTGTTTCCCTCTGATCAGAGCCACCACCGCTGTAGTGCCACTGTCTGAGCCAGGCTAGGAGAGGTAGAGACACAGAGCTCTTATCGGAGAATAGCCGCCTTCAGTTTAATCCAGGTCAAAACACAAAGGCAGGATAGAATGTTGCATTAGTGAGACAAAAAGTGACCACTACTCCAGATAGACATGAATAGCCCCATTACAACAACCAGGGCTACTCAGGCTCTCCATTCAGGTTTATGTTTCCTTCAGGGTTATGGCAGGATCTAAATTAAGCTGTGTATTCTACCTCTTCTTTTCCATCCATTCCGGGGTAGCACATCTCTTCCTCCTCATCCTCTCCCTCTTCAGTGTCTTCCTCTTCATCATCACTGCTTTCACCTTCCTCACTGCCATCCTGTAGAAACATAATTACATCATTAACCCACATACGATTCTTTCAAAAAAGTATAAAAAGCTTAAGACTGTTTAATTGTTCAAATCCAGTGGGGGAAATCAGATCCAGCAGAGGTGACCAACCCTCCTCCTGGAGAGCAGTCCTTCTGCAGGCATTTTCTCCAACCAGAATCTCAGACAATAGCTGCTCACCAGGACGATGATTATCTTAACCAGGTGAGTAAGAACCGTTGGCAAAAGCCTACACACCCAGTAGCTCTTCAGGTAGAGGGTTGGCCAGAGTTACAGTAATTCCTGAAGGCTTGTTCTTCCACCTCACCTCCTCTTCACTTCCCTCATCTTCCTCTTCCCCCGACTCGTCACTGTCCTCAAAGAACTTGGAGCTGGTATCTCCCGGAGCCGGGGCCGCTGACGAAGAGCAAGAAGGCCCGGTGTCCTTCTCTCCTTCACAGGACCCTGCTGCTCCTGTCGCTGAAGAGCTGTCCGCTCCTGCTCTCCTGCAGGCCCGCAGCTTGGAAAATCCTGCACCACCACCAGCCTTGGCCTTCCCATTGCTGTCCATCTCACCCTCCACTTCTCCATTGATGCCCTTCTCCCCATAGGAATGTGGTTCACCTTCCCCAGACTCTTTATTGTCCTCCGGACAGAGCTTCTTGTTTTTGAGTGCATTGCGGCTCTGTCCGTAGCGAACGAGCAGCTCTTCAATGGTCAAGGTGGCCTCTTCATGCAAAAGTTCTGCCTCCTCATTGTCCACTAACAGAGGGAAAAGAACACACGGGTTTGAATTACAAATAATTTGTTTTGAATAATGGTTTATGATTCCAGCCACAGGAATGTCTAACTACATATGAAGCATTTTGCTACACCTGCTAAACACGCATGTGACCAATAATTTGACTAGATCTTGGGCAGTTGGAGTCTACTCACAATCATCTTCTTCAGCAACTTTTTCATTTGGTGCTTCCTCTTGTGGGCGGCCAGCGATCTGAACAAGCTCTTTGATCACTTCCTCTGTGGTCACCCTGCTATCAATTGCCAGAAATGCATCCTCCAAAGCCTGAAACACATCGACATGCATCCACCCAGTAAGACAATGTATGCTCCTATGGAGGAAAGTTTGACAAAGAGCACAAGATCTACAACCAAAATTGGTACTCACTTTAATATCGTTTAAAGATGCAATATTGCAGAAATTGCTCCACCATTTCCTAGTTGCTTAAATTCTAATAGTTTGCCTAGTTTCAGTTTGTGACAGCACAAGCAGTCATTGTGTAGAAAATCATTGTACCGTCTAAACCGCTGTGAAATATATTTTCCATAACCAAAAATCTAGTATATTTACAGCTGATGGACAAAAGCAGCAACAACAAAACTTTACGGGAAGCATAGAAATAGAGCACATAGAACATAAACCGCATCGACTTGCTTTCAATGACTGACATTCTATAAAAACACATTTCTACGCATATTTCAAATAAAATTGTATTTGTTACACGCGCCGAATACAACAGGTATAGATAGACCTTACCGTGAAATGCTTTCTTACAAGCCCTTAACCAACAATGCAGTTCAAGAAATAAAGAAAATATTTACTAAACAAACTAAAGTAAAAAATATTTTGGTCATGTCACCCAAAATGTTACATTGTAGCTTTAAGGGTTCCCAAAATGCATTATTTATTGGTAGGCCTGCTTAATTGTTACATATCCAACAGAAGGTAGCCTAGTGGTTAGACCTTTGGGCCAGTAACTGAAAGGTTGTTGATCAAATCCCCGGACTGACAGGGTAAAAATCTGCCCCTGAACAAGGCAATTAACCCACTGTTCCCCAAAGCAACTGATTTGCTTAGTTAAATGAAGGTTAAATTGTATTTTTTAAACTGCCCATGTCAAAAGGATTCCTTTCCCTAGCCCAAATGAATTCTTCCACTCACCTTTTGCAGTTTGCCATCTTTGTAAGCCTTTTGTTCTTTAATGGTATCAGGTAGGTACTTGGAACAGTACAATGCAACTTCCTCACCTGTGAAGGCAAAAGCATTTTAAGTAATGATTCATTTAAGTAAAGTAACTAGCTTAATAGTCTCTGGTATTAACAAAAACAAGGTTGTGGTATGCTCAAAAAAGTTGATCTTAGGGATAGTAAGAATACACAGTACCTCCATGTCCATCATACACAGAAAACATGGCTGTTTCATCATCCAGTTCTAAAATGCAGTTGTGAGCATCCTGTTGCAAGAAACAAAAACATGTTACTCTCATGGAATGCCAAATTCCCAATCTGATCCTCATCATACCAAATCAGTGGTGTGAAGTACTTAAGTAAAAATACTTTAAAAGTACTGAATTTGTTTTTTGGGGGTTACTTTACTACATTCCTAAAGAAATTTAACTTTTTACTCCATAAATTCTCTGACACCCAAAAGTACTTGTTATATTTTGAATGCTTAGCAGGACTGGAAAACAGTCAAATTCACACACTTATGAACCGAACATCCCTGGTCATCACTACTGCCTCTGATCTGGCGGACTCACTAAACACAAACACTTTGGTTGTAAATTATGACAGAGTGTGCCCCTGGCTTTCAGCCCCTTTCTGTAAATAAAAAAAGAAAATGGTGCCACCTGGTTTGCTTAATATAAGCAATTTGAAATGATTTACACTTTTACTTTTGATACTAGGGTATATTTTAAACCAAATACGTTTACTCAAGTAGCATTTTACTGGGTGACTTACTTTTGTCATTTTCTATTAATGTATCTTTACTTTTACTGAAGTTTGACAGTTGGGTAGTTCTTCCACCACTGTACCTAATCATCACCAGCTTCCAATTGACTCAATCATCCCCCTACCTCTCTCCGGTAACTATTCCCCAAGTAGTTGCTGTAAATGAGAATGTGTCAGTCAACTTACCTGGTAAAATAAATAGACACATTTTGAGCCTTCCATCGGATTTTATAAATCATTAAATCAGACTAGTGCCATTTGAATGTGAAAATGTAATGGGATGCATTTGTTGGTACAGTCTTAATGGTATGCACATCGTACAGACGTGGCTTTAAAGGGGAACATACCAAATCAAATTTAGCGTGGAATCTCCATATCAGTACATGCAGGAAAGTTAGCTACATAGCTAGCTAGTTAGCTTTGTAGCTAGCTAACAATTTAGCTACCCAGCTAACGATAGCTAGAAACAAAGTATTCCTGCACAACAACGTTGAGTTTCATATCTAAGCCTCTGACACATGAATGGTTGGAATCATATAGCTAGTTACCTAAGATGCCAAACGTTAAAGTTATATAAGGACTACCTATCCCTTACAGCCAGTTAGATAAAGCTTTTTATTGCCGTCTAAACCAAATCATGTCATTCGCATTTTTGCTAGGTGGTAACTAGACAACATTGGCAAAGAACTACTGATGAATCCAATCCAACAAGCAATGTCTTTAGATCATCTTACCTCCATAGAGACACGCCAGCCCTGCATGGCTGCAAAGCCGAAGCTCATCTTTTGGTTTCCACCATTGGAAGAGGACTTCACTGTGTTGGGTTGCGACAAGTAAGCTCCCATGATGTAGCCACCAACAAAACAGTGGGTTTCAATCTGGTTGGTGTTGGAAAATCCGATTTAACGTTAGCAGGACACAAACATGGTGATCAATTCAATTACACAGATGCTCCAACTTCATCTTACAATTCCTTATATCATACAGTGGAGTATAAACATTGCAATTGTCGCAAAGGGCTTCCTTATTATTATTGATAGCTAACCTTGGCTAGGCTAACAAACGAACTTAGCTAGCTACAGTTGTTACTCGCAAACGAGCCATTTCCATTACAGAGAAGCCAAATGGAAAACTTCAAACACCATCAACCGGAAGATTATAGTTGCTATCAAAACATTTCTGGCCTGTGAGTCACAATTTGAACATTGTACGGGAAAATACAAGCACGTGTACTGCAAACGTTAACAACATAGCTAGCTAGCTATAAACATACCTCTCAAAAAGAACGGGAGACATAAAGGAAGCGGAAACGCTGTGATGAATGAGAAACACGCATGCCTATTTGTGAGCAGGGGCGTTCAGAAAGGGTCGGTTCAGAAAGTGCGCCAAAACTTTATCTGCAATGAACGAAGATGTCCATGTGGTGTCGCCAAAGCCACCGATTCTAGTGTGGCCAACAAATGTGGGAGTAGATCCCTATTTCCCAGTGGTGTAATGTACTTACGTAAAAAATACTTTAAAGTAGGTGTTTGGGGTATCTGCACTTTACTTTGTCATTTATATTTTTGACAACTTTAACTTTTACTTCAATAAATTCCTAAACAAAATGATGGTAATTTTACTCCATACATTTCCCTGACACCCAAAAGTACTCGTTGCATTTTAAATGATAAGCAGGACAGGAAAATGGTCTAATTCACACACTTATCAAGAGAACATCCCTGGTCATTCCTACTGCCTATGATCTGATGGACTCACTAAACACATGCTTCATCTGTAAATTATGTGAGTGTTGGAGTGTGTCCCTGGCTACCAGTAAATAAATAAAAACTACAAAATGTGGCCACCTGCTTTGCTTAATATAAAGAATTTGAAATTATTTTCACTTGTACTTTTCCTTTTGATACTTAAGTATATTTGAGCAATTACATTTACTTTTGACACTTAAGTTTATTTAAAACCAAATACTTTTAGACTTCCACTTTTACATGAGTCATTTTCTATGAAGGTATCTTTACTTTTACTCAAGTATGACAATTGGGTACTTTTTCCACCACTGCTATTTCCTTTGCTCGTTTCTTTTACTTTTAACATAAAGTTATTTCATCGGTAGACATGAGAGAGAGGCTAAATACGCAATCAGTGGTGTAGTGGAGGGTTTACGCAGGTATACGTTGTATACCCACATATTTTTCAATGGGCATTGCCTGCTAACTTCTTTATCCCCACGATGCATATCAAAGTAGTGTAGCGGAAGTAGGCTATACGCCATATGAATTAATAAAGCTGATGGAGCAGATCAGGGCCTGGTTTCTCGATGGCATGGAACACTTACGAGTGTTAACGATGTATCTTTCCTACAACCGCTGAAGATGTAGGCCTAACATGCATTTCCCAAAACACCACACAAAAATAATGTTCGCTAAGTGCTAGTTGGAGCATGTGTAGATAGGGCTGCTGATAGGATTGAAATGAAGGCTCTCTGATCAGCTTTCTCCATTCAAATCTTACCTTAACATTATAATTATTTCACAATACTGACGAGACCTAGAGAGATTTTACCACCCATGACTGCAAATACTGAGGCTGCTTATTATGAAGCTTATCCAATGAAAATGCACAAAATGACTAATTTGGCACATCATTGCGCACGTTAGGCTACACATCATGAAATATATTGAGACAAGTTTCAGATAGAGCCTACAAGAAGCAAAGTATAAGTCAATTGATTGATTATGACGTGTTTCAATATGATTGAAATAGGCTATATAGCCTAGGGTACTGTTTATATTTTAAGGCTAGGTTCATCATTAAAACCTTTATAGGAGCATCGTTAATCTCCGAGCTGTTTCCCAAAACCATCCTTCTTAAAGTTGCGCTTGAAAACGATAAAATCTAACACCCGCTTCAGACCACTGGTAGAACAGCAAAGTGCTTTGTTAGATTTGACCACTGATAACTTCAGAACAAAGTTGACTACAGAAACAACATTGCCAATGTCTTTACAATTGATACAAACAAGCCACATATATAAAAAAAGCTTCAAATGAAAATCGCGAAGACTGCATGACTGCATTGAATGTTTAGCTTAAAATGTTGATGAACTATTATTTATTCACATTTAAGGAGCAACAATGTGCTCATGGCGGTAATGCAACTTGAGGGAAACATGTTCTAAAATGTGCACCATACATGCGAGAGGTTTCATGGACAGATTTGGAAATACCCATTAGAAATTTAGAAAGAGGGGAGATCTAAAGATGCAATAACTATCATGGGATGCTAACATGAGTAGGATAATTGCTTTGGCTGCTAGACAATGAAAGAAAGTTGAAAGAAAACCAATAGAACAGAATGCATATAAGGAAGTCATTATAATATAATTGCCTCCAAGTTTCTATGGTGGAATTTTGGCTATAGGCTACTTTGAAGCAAAGTAAGACAAGTAAAATGTTTAGGTTTCAAACAATTGAGGAACAGGAAAAATATAGCAATGCTAATGATAGGCCTAACCATCTTCTGGTAGATAGAAAGGCTTTCCCAGTAAACTTCTCAATTAAATGTTAACTAGCTATAAAGTAGCCTATTCCTATCTAGCATAAAGATATTATGATTATTTGCTTCAATCCAGCGGCCATTTTTTTACTCAGTTGACAGCCTCATTTATCTGTTTCAATAGTAGGCCTACTGTTAGCCTACTTGCACAGTACAGTTTGGGTTGGCATTACTGTGAAAGACCAATATGGGATTTATAATTTTAGGTAATTCAGAGTGTTTGTCACTGTTCTCAAATAATTTTTCTTTCCTTCCCCGGGCGAGCCATTTGGGAAATGTTTTACAAAATTAGAGTATACCCACTTCTTCACTGTACCCAAGCATACATAACAGTCGATGGGGGAAAAAAAAGATTTAAAAAAAAAATATTTTTAGTGCCAATATCTTGTCCTCTGCTGTCAGTATTGCTCCTATTGTTTAGTCTAATGATTCTGACTCCCGTTTTCTTGTAACTCTGTAATACTATTACAACATTTGAGATTCCCCTTCTCTCGGGGTAGATTGTTCTGTCCTGGGAACAGGAACAGAGTTATTGGAGCTTGAAAGGGTTGCCTAGTTCATCATTAAACACAAGGGGGGAGACACACACCAGTGCTAATATACGTTTGTCAGAGTCAAGATGACTATACTGAACAGGTTGAATCTTATGGTAAAATAAAGTTGATGGGTCTCTGTAGGCTTACCTTATCATTGATCGATATACTGTAGCAGGTGGCACATATAACTCACAGATTTACACAGAAAAGGCTGAGTTGATCTGGACCCAGTGTGCTTTACCATGGGTCAAAGTTTAGCATAGGTATTTAAAGACCATTGTTTTATCTCTCGGCAAGAACAACACAAAGTTTTAAACATGGAATGCATGTGTGGTTAGTTTTATAAAAGTACGTATATAATCTTATAAATGGTCCTGTAACTTATACTAATTGTCTAAACGTAAGACACAGTGTAACTTGATGTGGAAATTATTGTTGACGATTGACAACAGTTGATGATTGACGTCCTAGAAAGTGAATCTAGAAAGTGAGGACCAAAAACCAACAACCCCCCCCCCCCCCCCCCCCCCAAAAAAAAACAGCAGTTGTTTACCCCCAAAGTCTTCTAAAGAGAGTTGTCCCTGATGTAGGTTGAAAAATGGGGGTCCCTGCTGTGATTAAGATTTGGAAAGGGGCCTGTCCAGATGGAGAGGTGTGATTCTCTGAGAACCTCTCTTTCTCTCTCAATATCAATTTAACAGGTTTTATTGGCATGGAAAACATATGTTTACATTGCCAAAGCAAGTGAAATAGTTAAACAAAAGTGAAATAAACAATAAAACATTTCACTCACAAAAGTTCCAAAATAATAGCCATTTCAAATGTAATATTATGTCTATATACAGTGTTGTAATAATATGCAGTTAAAGTACAAAAGGGAAAGTAAATAAACACAAATATAGGTTGTATTTACAATGGTGTTTGTTCCTCACTGGTTGCCTTTTCTTGGGGCAACATCTCACAAATCTTGCTGCTGTGATGGCACACTGTGATATTTCACCCAATAGATCTGTGAGTTTATCAAATTTGATTTGTTTTCTAAATCTTTGTGGGTCTGTGTAATTCGATAGAAACATGTGTCTCTAATATGGTCATACATTTGTCAGGAGGTTAGGAAGTGCAGCTCAGATTCCACCTCATTTTGTGAGCAGTGTGCACATAGCCTGTCTTCTTTTGAGAGCCAGGTCTGCCTTAGGCGACCTTTTTCAATAGCAATGCTATTCTCACTTAGTCTGTACATAGTCAAAGATTTCCTTAAGTTTGGGTCAGTCATAGTGGTCAGGTATTCTGTCACTGTGTTCTCTCTGTTTAGGGCCAAATAGCATTCTAGTTTGCTCGTTTTTTTTGTAAATTCTTTCCATTGTCTCAAGTAATTATCTTTGTGTTTTCTCATGATTTGTTTGGGTCTAATTGTGTTGCTCTCCTGGGGCTCTGTGGGGTCTGTTTGTGTTTGTGAACAGGGCCCCAGGATCAGCTTGCTTAGGGGGCTCTTCTCCAGGTTAATTTCTCTGTAGGTGATGGCTTTGTTATGGAAGGTTTGAGAATCGCTTCCTTTTAGGAGGTTGAAGAATTGAACGACTATTTTCTGGATTTTGACCATTAGCAGGTATCAGCCTAATTCTGCTCTGCATGCGTTATTTGGTGTTTTACGTAGAGTCTCAATTTGGTGTTTGTCACATTTTGTGAATTCTTGGTTGGTGAGCGGACTCCAGAACTCACAACCACAAAGGCAAAAAGGGTTCTATAACTGATTCAAGTATTTTTAGCCAGATCCTAATTGGTATGTTGAAGTTTATTTTTTATTTTTTTTGTGGAAAAGTTTTATTGACACATTTCCTTTAAAAACAGCTCATACATTTTTTACATCATTGATACACATAAAAACGGCAACAAAGCATAAAACACAGCATTTGAAAGTTACATTTAAATTTGTTAAAAAGCACGTTGTTAAAACCAATGAAAACAACCATGGATAAAAGTACTTTCCTTGTAAAAACATCAAATCTGTAAAAGCCATTTAAAATGTGTACTAATGATCTAACAAAGGTAAAACATTTTTAAGACATGAAAAAATGTTAAAAAGTCACTTTGTTAAAAGGCTGTCTTCAGTCCCTTGTACAGGAGGGGGGTGAGTCTTTATCAAGCTCACCTCATCCTGCTCTTCTGAATAGATCATCGTCCCGTCCTTCGGGGCCCAGAGGAGATCCCTCCCCTAGGCGCATCGCCCTAGGCGCGGCAGCGCTGTCAGGCCGTGGCCGCCGGGACCTAGGGTGTTGTGGGGGACCCTTCGCCTGGGGTCGAGGCCCCCTTCCTTCCGTACCACCCCAGGGCTTCCGTGGCTACCATGGCCACTGCCTGGGGGGTGGTCTCTACGTTTTTCGCTACCAGCAGGTTACGGGAGGACCACAGTGCTTCCTTCAGGCACGTGAGGGTGGGCCAGAGCTTGGTGAAGGCCTTCGATGGAATGGGCCTTCGGCTCACCCCATACAGCACGAGCTGAGGTGTTAGGTCCTCCCCTGCTGGCAGACACGAGGTGATCAGGGGGCCTGCTTCCTTCCACAGGTCCCTGGCGGCTCTGCACTCCCAGAGCATGTGCCTCACCGACTCTTCTTGGCCGCAGCCTGGTCGGGGGCACGCGGATGTCCTCGCCATGCCCCGTGAGTGCATAACGGCCCTGACCGGGAGGATCTCGTGGGCGACCATCCAGGACAGGTCCCGATGCCGATTCAGGAGAGCAGGATGGGCCACGTTGCGCCAAACCGTTGTGGGCTCACCTATAGCGAGCCCGCGCACTGGACACACTGGTTCCCGATCCTGCACAAGAGAGAGAAGAGAGCGGTGTTTTGTTAAAACCGTGACTATTTCTTTTTCCAGTTTAAAATGTCTTAAAAACTTCTGGAGCTGGACGTAGTGCGGGGGTAGCAGGAAAGCGACTGGGGCTCGCAGGTCGACTGGGATCAGCCTCAGAGTCCTGAGGTAAGATCCCAGCCAGAACCGTGCGAGGGCCTGGGTCTTGTTGTTGACCAGGGAGGTGGCAAGAGTCAGATGTAATGCTGTGTAGCGGCTGCCCAGGAACAAGTAGAGGTCAGGCAAGCCTTTCCCCCCCTTGGACCTGGGCCTCTTGACCACCTCCCTCCTCAGCCTCTCCCACTTGCCTCCCCACAGGAAGTAAAAAAGCGTCCGCTCCAGGTCTAAAATGCTCCTTCGAGGGGGGATAAAAACAGAACTGATTAATAAAAGCACAGGTAAAATCACAGCTTTAATGATTAAAACCTTGCCCTCAAAAGTCAGCTGTCGTAGTCCCCAAAAACCCAGTCTCTGTCTTACCGTCCCCAGGATTCCGCTCCAGTTACCGCTCCCTCCTCCCCCCCGGTCAAACTTTACCCCCAGTACCCTTATGTCCGTCAGTTTAACTGTCAGAGGTAGTCTGGTCAAGTCTGGGTCTGCCCACGGTCCGAAGAATTGGGCCTCTGTCTTGTCTCTGTTCAGTCTCGCCCCAGAGGCTCGTCCGTACCAGTCAGTCCTGTCCAGAGTCCTGTCGACGGATAAAAGGTCGGTACATAAAATGTTGACGTCGTCCATGTAAAAGACGCACTTGGCGGTCATCCCCCCACTCCCCGGGATACCCACCCCACTGATCCCTTGGTCCCTTCTCAAGACCTGTGCCAGTGGTTCAATACAGGCCACGAACAGAAGGGGAGATAACGGACAGCCCTGACGGACGCCGCAGTGTACTCCCACTGCTTTTGACAGATGCCCATTTACAAGGATTTTGCTGGTGATGTCCCCGTACAGCAGTCCCACCCAAGCTAAGAACCTGTCCGGGAAACCCATTTTTTGCAGTACCTTAAAGAGGTACTGGTGCGAGACCCGATCAAAGGCTTTTTCAAAATCTAAATTTAGGACTACAAGCCGCATGTTTCTGTCTCTCGCATAACAGATGGCATCTCGGATCAGTATCAGGCTGTCCGTGATCTTCCTTCCGGGCACGGCACAGGTTTGGTCCGGGTGGATCACCTCCCCTAAAACAGAAGACATTCTGAGTGTTAAAACCTTGGTAAAAAGTTTACAATCAAAGTTTAAAAGGGTAATCGGTCTCCAGTTTTTCAGGTCCGTCCTGTCGTTTTTCTTGTGTAAAAGAGTCACGATCCCCACTCTAAAACTGTCGGGTAGTCTGTCGAGGTGTTCGAAGTCAGTAAAAACAGTCAGAAGTTCGTCGGCTAAAACATCCCAAAAGGTATGTTGAAGTTTATGTTCCTTTTGATGGCATAGAAGGCTCTTCTTGCCTTGACTCTCAGATCGTTCACAGCTTTGTGGAAGTTAACTGTGGCACTGATGTTTAGGCCGTGGTATGTATCGTTTTTTTGTGTGCTCTATGGCAATGGTGTCTAGATGGAATTTGTATTTGTGGTCCTGGCAAATGGACTTTTTTAGAACACTATTATTTTTTGTCTTACTGAGATTTACTATCAGGGCCCAGGACTGACAGAATCTGTGCAGAAGATCTAGGTGCTGCTGTAGTCCCTCCTTGGTTGGGGACAGAAGCACCAGATCATCAGCAAACAGTAAACATTTGACTTCAGATTCTAGTAGGTTGATTGCGGGTGCTGGAGACTTTTCTAGTGCCCTCGCCAATTTGTTGATATATATGTTGAAGAGGGTGGGGCTTAAGATGCATCCCTGTCTCACCTACCGGCCCTGTGGAAAGAAATGTGTGTGTTTTTTGCCAATTTTTACTGCACACTTGTTTGTGAACATGGATTTTATTATGTCATATGTTTTTTCCCCAACACCACCTTCCATCAATGTGTATAGCCGACCCCTCATGCCAAATTGAGTCGAAAGCTTTTTTGAAATCAACAAAGCATGAGAAGTCTTTATCTTTTTTGGGTTTGTTTGTTTGTCAATTAGGGTGTGCAGGGTGAATACATGTTCTGGCGTACAGTAATTTGGTAAAAAGCCAATTTGAGATTTGCTCAGTACATTGTTTTCACTGAAGAAATGTACGAGTCTGCTGTTAATAATAATGCAGAGGATTTCCCAAGGTTGCTGTTGATGCATATCCCCCGGTAGTTACTGGGGTCAAATTTGTCTCCACTTTTGTGGATTGGGATGATCAGTCCTTGGTTCCAAATATTGGGGAAGATGCCAGAACTGAGGATGATATTAAAGTTTAAGTATAGACAATTGGAATCTGTGGTCTCTCTCTTTCTCTCTCTCTCAATTTTATTTTAAGGGTTTAAATTGACATGGGAAATATATGTTGACATTGCCAAAGCAAGTGAAGTAGATAATAACCAAAAGTGAAGTAAACAATAAAAATGAACGTTAAACATTACACTCACATAAGTTCCAAAAGAATAAAGAAATTTTAATTAAATGCCATATTATGTGCAAATAGTTCAATTACAAAAGGGAAAATAAATAAACATAAATATGGGTTGTATTTACAACAGTGTTTGTTCTCCACTGGTTGCCCTTTTCTTGTGGCAAAAGGTCACAAATCTTGTTGCTGTGATGGCACACTATGATATTTTTTCACCCAATAGATCTGGGAGTTTATTTCAATTGGGTTTGTTTTCTAATTCTTTGTGGGTCTTTGTAATCTGAGGAAAATATGTGTCTCTAATATGGTCCTACATTTGGCAAGAGGTTAGGAAGTGCAGCTCAGTTTCCACCTAATTTTGTGGGCATAGCCTGTCTTCTCTTGAGAGCCAGGTCTGCCTACAGCGGACTTCCTCAATAGCAAGGCTATGCTCACTGAGTCTGTACATAAAAGCTTTCCTTAAGTTTGGATCAGTCACAGTGGTCAGGTATTCTGCCACTGTGTACTCTCTGTTTAGGGCCAAATAGCATTCTAGTTTGCACTGTTCTCTCTCTCTCTCTCTCTCTCTCTCTCTCTCTCTCTCTCTCTCTCTCTCTCTCTCTCTCTCTTTCTCTCTCGCTGTCTCAGATATGGGGGATGGACAAATTCTTCCTTCAACTACTGAGTCACAGAGATCTCTGGTTTTAATTGAGATAGCAGCTGATGTGTCTCAACACACACAGACATGGCTCATACCAGTGATGTAGTGGTAAAGGAATAGCTGAGTAAACTCTGATTGCCGGTCGCAGTGAATTAAGTAATGCTCCCTGTACATTCAAAGCATTTTACCTCAAAAGGTGGGTAAACTGTCTTGCAAAAAAAAGTTTGGGTAAAATGCATTTACCCTCCACTAAACCACTGGTGTAATGTGGTCTGTGTGTAGCTTGTGTAGAGGAGTCAGGCGCAGGACAGCAGATATGAGTAAATAAACGTAATTTACTCAAAATAGACAAATACAATACAATAAAGGTAGCCCACATAACGGACCGTATTACATACAAACAATTACTCACAAACAGACATGGGGGAACAGAGGGTTAAATAATGAACAAGTAATTGGGGAATTGAAACCAGGTGTGTAAGACAAAGACAAAACAAATGGAAAATGAAAAGTGGATCGGCGATGGCTAGAAGGCCGGTGACGTCGACCGCCGAACGCCGCCCGAACAAGGAGAGGGACCGACTCCGGCGGAAGTCGTGACAACTGGCTCCTTCATGTTATGAGTGTCAGACAACAGTGTGCCTCCTCCATGGGAAAAGAAGCCATAACTGGAGTGTTGCAATCTGTTTAAAATTATGATATTGATGCACCACTATTGGTTGCCTTGATTAAGCTGTCTTATTTATTTGGGATAGGATAGACTTAGCTGTCTTATTTATTTGGGATAGGATAGACTTAGCTTGTTTATTTGGGATAGGATAGACTTAGCTGTCTAGTTTATTTGGGATAGAATAGACTTAGCTGTCTTGTTTATTTGGGATAGAATAGACTTAGCTGTCTAGTTTATTTGGGATAGAATAGACTTAGCTACCTAGTTTATTTGGGATAGAATAGACTTAGCTGTCTTGTTTATTTGGGTTTGACTTGCCTGGTCAAATTGAAATAGAAAATACTGCTGGCAGCTGTCAAAAAGACAAGTGGGTAAAATAAGTCTACATGGCTGTCCGTAATTATTCATGGGCATCCCTATCCCTGATAAGATAGAGGCCTAATCAGGGTTGGAGAGAGTCTTAAACCCCTCTGTTTGCATATGCAGAACTCTAAAATGTATTTGCTCAATTTGGGGGATTAAGGGCGAACAAGAGTCACCTCTATCTCATTCTTCCACCCTCCCCTCCCTTTATCTCTCACTCTCTCCCTCTTCCTTGGTGTGACCAACTGATGACCCAGGGATGCATGATCCCCCTTGGGGGGTAGTGCTCGAAGTCTATGGGTTATGGAACGCTGCCATCTGCCACCGGGCACATTCATATACTCAGAAGAGGTCGCGATCATTTGTTGATTTAAATGGATAACTTAAATTTCCCAGGACAGTATGACCTCAGCAGTCACCTAGAAAAAAACGACTGTCTGCACGTGAGGCACTGAACCAGAAGAATCAGGCAGAATTTTAAGTGCCATACTAAAATAAAAGGCACCTTTCCACACAATGATGGATGTCCCTCTGGCAATATGGCGCTCTTGTTGTAGACTCAAAGATCCTGTTGATGAGGGAAATAACATGGATTGAATAAGATAATGATACATACAGAATTTCACAGCACCAGTGACAATTGTTCATTGTTGTAGCAGGCCTACAATTCATCAGTGATTGATGTTGGTCATGTGCTTTTGAATGCGCCCTCAAAATGATACAAGAGTCCTAGTGTCCCATCACCTCCTTATTGAAGCCTAAATAAGCATTGCCTGGGCTGAAATAGCTATAAAACAAAGATTAAAAGCTAGAGCACCCTTGATTCACCCTCAGTTTGTCCACTAGCCAGCTGCCTGTGGCCAGAGTGTGAGAAAGAGGGCAGATAGACTCATTTGAATGCATAAGCTCCTAGACACAATAAAGCTGTACTTGGGAAAAAATAAACTAACCATAAAAAGCTGTCCATTTCCTTGACCATGCCACAAGGTATTCTTGTCTGGTTTGAAGTGTGGGAGTAAATCCATACATATTGTTATGGTTGGGTGGCCCAGTGGGTTGTCAAAGGGCATGGCAATGGAGAAGTGATTTTATTACAGGCTTATTCAGTTTAGGACGATCAAACCATTATGAATTAGCTTTAAACATGATTGTTTTCAAGAGATTAAAGTCATAACATTTTCCTTATCTGTTTAAAAAAAAAGATTTGATCAACATTCAATACATTGTCAAGAGCCAGCACACACACACGCACACACACACACACACACACACACACACACACACACACACACACACACACACACACACACACACACACACACACACACACACACAAACATACACGAGGGTGTTGATGGAGGGGATTAAAAAGTGACAGACCTGAGTGTCCTACTATCAGACTGAGCTCATGCAAGGAATTCCACTGCAGATGGTGGCTTGGGGCTCAGACAGCATCTCCACTGATCTATTCGTTTGGCATCACATGCACCAAATGACAGCCACCTTGTATAAGATGCTCAATTGGTGTGTACACCCTCTGTGGACCACGTATCGTGTATGGGTTAATACACTCTTAGAAAAAAGGGTTCCAAAAGTGTTCTTCGGCTGTCCTCAGGATACTCCTTTTCGGTTCCAGGTATAACCCTTTTAGATTCCATGTAGAACCCTCTGTCTAAAGCATTCTACATGGAACTCAAAATGGTTCTTCCTGGAACCAATAAGGGTTCTTCAAAAGGTTATCCTACGGGAACAGCCGAATTACCCCCTTTTCTGCTCTTTTGCACACTAGTATTTCTACTTGCACATCCTCATCTGCACAACTATCACTCCAGTGTTAATTGCTAAATTGTAATTACTTCGCCACTATGGCCTATTTATTGCCTTACCTCCTTACTTCATTTGCACACACTGTTTACAGATTTTTCTATTGTGTTATTGACTGTATGTTTGTTTATCCCATGTGTAACTCTGTTGTTTTTGTCACATTGCTGTGCTTTATCTTGGCCAGGTCGCAGTTGTAAATGAGAACTTGTTTTCAACTGGCCTACCTGGTTAAATAAAGGTGAAATAAAAAAATAAATAAATAAAGGTTCTAGATAACAGTGTACTAAGCTAATGTGGACTCTGTTTCTTGGCAGAGTATGGAGAAACTTTATTTAATACGTTTGCTTTTTTCACCTCTTGTTTAACCGGCAGAGTCGGCATTGTTTTGGAGAATATTGCTATGAAAAGTAGCAGGTCAGATGTTTTTCCCCTTCTGTTCCTCTGCTGATAGTCAAGGGCCTATTCAGACTGACGGGAGAGTTGGAAGAGAATTGGAGGAGAGGTGTCGCAAAGAGATTTCTACAATTTACATTACATTATTGCCTTACATTTGGATGTGGATTGGTAACACCACGTTGCTAAGCAGCAATGTTTACTGTAAACATCACAGTTACTGTGACAATAGCCAGTAAGCATGCTTTAACTAACTATTAATCAACTATGTGAGCAACTTCCCATCTTAACCATATTGCAACCTTTCACAAGCATGTGCAGACAAATAAAGGGGTTATTTTCTCATCCGTAAAACTCATTAGCTAAATTACAAGACAATAGCACACATAGCACTGCTAGCTGGCTAACAATCAAATAACGTTAGCTGATTAAAAAGAACGATTACTACCCCTCATATATGAAAGTGCAGTAATGTTACCATACCGTGCTATTTATAAAGAGCTAAGCAAACTTAACAAAATTATTTCTGCATTGTCATAGATCATTAGCTACTAGTTAGCTGAATGCTAACATAAGCTACTACTGTAGCTGATCCATAGGTAGATAGCTTTTACAGTACAACTTTAGCATATTTCAGTTAACTTAGAACTGCTTAGTGGTGCTGTTATATCAAAGGGGAGTTGACCCGGCTTGATGTTGCATTGAAAAGAAGTGGTCTGAGATTCTCTTTTTTCTTTCTTTATCAACGCTACAGCAACAAATTCAGAATGTAACAGGCCATTACTGCGATTTCACGTAAAAACTCAATAAAAACAGTCTCAAATAGAAGCCTGAGAATAAAGTCTATCAAAGTCCTAAAAATAAGGGTGTGTGGGGAGGGGCAGGAAAACAATCAAATGTTGGTGAGGAAAGGGACCGATTTATGGGCCAGTGTGAACAGTCCTTTTGCTCTCTTCCACCCAGGTTTTGTAGTTGTTTTTGTTTTTCTCTCCCCTCTTGTTCGTGGAGAGGGTCAGTCTGCTCAATGGGGTCTGCTGTTGGAGAACAAACAGACGCAGGCTGTGGGAACCCCACTGTTGATCCATCTAAATCAATTACATCCCCTGGGAACACCAGTCTCCAGAGGGAAATATAATAACTGCCATCCACCTTTCCCTTTTCCATTCACAGTCTCTTTTCACACTGTCACTAGGCTCATTTATTCAATCAGTACTTGAAACGCCCGCCCAAGTTTTTGTCTTTGAATGGACAAGGGACTGTTTGCTCTCTTTCCCCCCTCTCTCTTGTTGTCTCTCTCTTCTCTCTCTCTCTCTCTCTCTCTCTCTCTCTCTTTCTCTCTCTATCACACACACACACACACACACACACACACACACACACACACACACACACACACACACACACACACACACACACACACACACACACACACACACACACACACACACACACACACACACACACACACACACACACACACACGTTGAGCTACTAATGTTGTTTAGCCTTTAATCTAACAACTTCCCCAGGACATCAGGGGTCTCCTTATGAGTTATTAATACTTTTTATTGTTATTTGTGACAGGCGCAAGGCACGGGCCAAACCCCTCTCTCCAGGATATCCTTTACCTTACTTGTCATACGTAGAGGCTCTCCAGTGTTCCCTCAATACCTCTCTAGTCTACATCAACACATATCTAGATTAGAACTATCATATCAAGTTAAGAACTGTTTAAAATGTTTTGAATGTCATCAATCAAGTTTTCAAGATATACTTTAGAGACTGATACTTTCTGTATCTTGAAAACTTGATTGCTGACGCTGAAATGATTTTGGGACTTTATCAACAAGGGACTACTGAAACAAATATCTAAATGTAGTTTTTGAGTGGAATCCCTGGGAATGTTAAATTCACATGAAAAAGTGGGGACAATCTGATTCATTTTCTCTTTTCATGACTTTCGGAGTAGGGGGGAGTGGGGTAAGTTTATGCATTCAGCATCACTCCATCACCGGACTGAACAAATATAGAAACAATTTCAAAGATTTTACTGTTACAGTTCATATAAGGAAATCAGTCAATAGAAATAAATGCATTAAACACCTCAATTTGCTCAACTTGCCATTGGCTCAACCATTGGCTCAAACCCATGGCCATTGATGCTCAACTTACCCCAACACAAACATGTTGACTACATTAGCCTCCACAGCTACGAGGGTGCACGTTCATGCCAGATTTAGGAATTCCACTGCAGATGGTGGCTTGGGGCTCAGACAGCATCTCCACTGATCTATTCGTTTGGCATCACATGCACCAAATGACAGCCACCTTGTATAAGATGCTCAATTGGTGTGTACACCCTCTGTGGACCACGTGTCGTGTATGGGTTAATACACTCTTAGAAAAAAGGGTTCCAAAAGTGTTCTTCGGCTGTCCTCAGGATACTCCTTTTCGGTTCCAGGTATAACCCTTTTAGATTCCATGTAGAACCCTCTGTCTAAAGCATTCTACATGGAACTCAAAAGGGTTCTTCCTGGAACCAATAAGGGTTCTTCAAAAGGTTATCCTACGGGAAGAGCCGAAGAACCCTCTTTTCTGCTCTTTTGCACACCAGTATTTCTACTTGCACATCCTCATCTGCACATCTATCACTCCAATGTTAATTGCAAAATTGTAATTACTCCACCACTATGGCCTATTTATTGCCTTACCTCCTTACTTCATTTGCACACACTGTTTACAGATTTTTCTATTGTGTTATTGACTGTACGTTTGTTTATCCCATATGTTGTCTAAAAACTTGTTTTTGCTTTGTCGTTATGGGGTATTGTGTGTAGATTGATGAGGAAAAAAACTATTTAATACATTTTAGAATAAGGCTGTAAGGTAAGGTAGAAGGTAGAAAAAGTCAAGGTGTCTGAATACTTTCCAAATGCACTGTATGTATATACTATATTCTACTGTATTTTGGTCAATGCCACTCTGACATTGCTCGTCCTAATATTTATATATTTCTTAATTGCATTCTTTTACTTTTAGATTTGTGTGTATTGTGGTGAATTGTTAGGTATTACTGCACTGTTGGGGCTAGGAACACACGCATTTCACTACACCTGCAATATCATCTGCTAAATATGTTTACGTGACCAATTCCATTTGATTTGATTTGAAATATTTTACTCAGCTTTTTTAACAACCCACACATATCTGTTACTTCCCAGACACCATTCTAGGCACCACTCCCTCAACATGATTGTTTAGAAGTATAGACTTTGGTTACAATGGTTCAGGTTGACCTGTAGGCTCACATACACTCCACGCCGAGGCAGACTGGCTGATTGGAGACAGTTATTTGTGGTATTCCTCCACAGCTTCAGGAAGCCCATTGTTGTTGTGGGATGATGGTAAAGGACGTTGTGGTCCATGCTACAGGTCCACAGCAGGACCTCTTTTGATCTGCAATACCGTCTCAGTCCTCCACACACACAAACACACACTTACATGCACTTGCACTCACACACACCATTGCTCCCCCCACTTCTCACACTGTATCTGTACAAGGCCACTTTATATTGATCATCCCTGTTTTTGACACTCATTAAAGAGGCACAGGGCATGGCAGTGGGGGCAGAGGGGGAGAGGATGGGGGGGGGGGGGGGGGGGGGGGGGCTAACACTCTGGTGGCGTGAGGCTGGAGCTCAGCCCTGTCTGCTCTAACGGCACCTCTCACCAACCTGCTGGCTGTTATCAGGGCTCTTCTACACTCAGTGACAAGAGAGACTAACTGTTGACAAGGCCCAGCTACCTTCTCTCAGCAACTGCAGTAGTAGGGCCCTGCTGCAACATGGTCCAGCTACCTTCTCTCAGCAACTGCAGTAGTTGGGCCCTGCTGAAACATGGTCCAGCTACCTTCTCTCAGCTACTGCAGTAGTAGAGCCCTGCTGCAACATGGTCCAGCTACCTTCTCTCAGCTACTGCAGTAGTAGAGCCCTGCTGCAACATGGTCCAGCTACCTTCTCTCAGCTACTGCAGTAGTAGAGCCCTGCTGCAACATGGTCCAGCTACCTTCTCTCAGCTACTGCAGTAGTAGAGCCCTGCTGCAACATGGTCCAGCTACCTTCTCTCAGCTACTGCAGTAGTAGAGCCCGAATGCAACATGGTCCAGCTACCTTCTCTCAGCTACTGCAGTAGTAGAGCCCTGCTGCAACATGGTCCAGCTACCTTCTCTCAGCAACTGCAGTAGTAGAGCCCTGCTGCAACATGGTCCAGCTACCTTCTCTCAGCTACTGCAGTAGTAGAGCCCGAATGCAACATGGTCCAGCTACCTTCTCTCAGCTACTGCAGTAGTAGAGCCCGAATGCAACATGGTCCAGCTACCTTCTCTCAGCTACTGCAGTAGTAGAGCCCGAATGCAACATGGCATTCTCTTTCCTGCTGACTTATTCATTCCTGTTCGCTAAAATCAAACATCTTTGTGAGTTTTATAGTGAAGTGTAATATTTTGATTGTTTGGGCATTAGATTCCATCATTCTTCAGACTACTGCAGTCAACAAGGGGTCATAATATACCAGTTTTGCATATCCATATTGAGATATATCAGAGGTGCTCCAACTGAATCTTACTGCTTGTTGTGAACTGGTTTGGATGTTCACTGAGGGGCCTACTATCATACAGTGATAACACTAAATGACTGCATTCATGTAGGGATGTTATTTCTACAATGTGTCAAAGTGCTTTACATTGTGGTAGTGTCACTCACTTCATCCAATAACAAAGTATGTAAGAACCTCTCTATACCAAGCAGTGGCAAATGTATCATACAAACATGAAAAAATAAATGTGTTACACAACATCCCCAATAGGTGGCGCATTGGGTCAACTCCATGATTTAAGTGATCCACCAGTTATTTTATTAATTCAAAATGCAGTAGCCAGACAAGATACTCTCTCTGTCTTTCTCTCACCCTCTTCCCAGTCACCCTCCCTCTCTCTGTCTCCCTCTTTCTCCCTGTCTCCCTTTCTCTCTCCTCATTGCAATACACTGAAATTGAATTACCCATTTCAATGGTTTCTCTACCCTGCTAGCTGGATGGCTTTTCCCACAGACAGCTCCAAAGGGAAGGGGAGGGGTTCAAAACATAGACGGAGACAACAGCTTGTGGGAAAGAGATATATTTAAATCAGAATTTCTTTTCATGGAACAAATCTAAAGAATTGTAAATAGTTAATGCATTACAGAAAAACTAAAGAAACAGATGTACACTTTATTAAGTTAGAATGTTGTATTTTGTGGCAGAATGCTGGGTCACTAACAACCAAATGATGCACTCAAGAAATAAAGACAATGCTCAGAGAGTACAGGCAAAATCTGCTGATTGCAGCAAAATGACTTAATACCTTTAGTAGATAATGGCAACAGAAATGACTTGATACATTTAGTAGATAATGGCAACAGAAATGACTTGATACATTTAGTAGATAATGGCAACAGAAATGACTTGATACATTTAGTAGATAATGGCAACAGAAATGACTTGATACATTTAGTAGATAATGGCAGCAAAATGACTTGATACATTTAGTAGATAATGGCAACAGAAATGACTTGATACATTTAGTAGATAATGGCAACAGAAATGACTTGATACATTTAGTAGATAATGGCAACAGAAATGACTTGATACATTTAGTAGATAATGGCAACAGAAATGACTTGATACATTTAGTAGATAATGGCAGCAAAAATGACTTGATATGTTTAGTAGATAATGGCAGCAAAAATGACTTGATATGTTTAGTAGATAATGGCAGCAAAATGACTTGATACATTTAGTAGATAATGGCAGAAAAAATGACTTGATACATTTAGTAGATAATGGCAGCAAAAATGACTTGATATGTTTAGTAGATAATGGTAGATATGTTTGACTTGATACATTTAGTAGATCATGGCAGCAAAAATGACTTGATATGTTTAGTAGATAATGGCAACAGAAATGACTTGATACATTTAGTAGATAATGGCAGCAAAATGACTTGATACATTTAGTAGATAATGGCAGCAAAAATGACTTGATATGTTTAGTAGATGATGGTAGATATCTTTGACTTGATACATTTAGTAGATAATGGCAGCAAAAATGACTTGATATGTTTAGTAGATAATGGCAGCAAAAATGACTTGATATGTTTAGTAGATAATGGCAGCAAAATGACTTGATACATTTAGTAGATAATGGCAGCAAAAATGACTTGATACATTTAGTAGATAATGGCAGCAAAAATGACTTGATATGTTTAGTAGATAATGGTAGATATGTTTGACTTGATACATTTAGTAGATCATGGCAGCAAAAATGACTTGATATGTTTAGCAGATAATGGTAGATATGTTTGACTTGATACATTTAGTAGATAATGGCAGCAAAATGACTTGATACATTTAGTAGATAATGGCAGCAAAATGACTTGATACATTTAGTAGATAATGGCAGCAAAAATGACTTGATATGTTTAGTAGATAATGGCAACAGAAATGACTTGATACATTTAGTAGATAATGGTAGATATGTTTGACTTGATACATTTAGTAGATCATGGCAGCAAAAATGACTTGATATGTTTAGTAGATAATGGTAGATATGTTTGACTTGATACATTTAGTAGATAATGGCAGCAAAAATGACTTGATATGTTTAGTAGATGATGGTAGATATCTTTGACTTGATACATTTAGTAGATAATGGCAGCAAAAATGACTTGATATGTTTAGTAGATGATGGTAGATATCTTTGACTTGATACATTTAGTAGATAATGGCAGCAAAAATGACTTGATATGTTTAGTAGATAATGGTAGATATGTTTGACTTGATATACTTAGTTGATAATGGCAGCAAAATGACTTGATACATTTAGTAGATAATGGCAGCAAAATGACTTGATACATTTAGTAGATAATGGCAGCAAAAATGACTTGATATGTTTAGTAGATAATGGCAACAGAAATGACTTGATACATTTAGTAGATAATGGTAGATATGTTTGACTTATACATTTATACATTATACATTTGACTAGATTACATTTACTAGATAATGGCAGCAAAAATGACTTGATACATTTGGTAGATACTGTATTGGCAGCAATATTACTTGATACATTCAGTAGATAATGGCAGCAATATTACTTGATACATTCAGTAGATAATGGCAGGAATATTACTTGATACATTCAGTAGATAATGGCAGCAATATTACTTGATACATTCAATAGATAATGGCAGCAATATTACTTGATACATTCAGTAGATAATGGCAGGAATATTACTTGATACATTCAGTAGATAATGGCAGCAAAATTACTTGATACATTCAGTAGATAATGGCAGCAAAATGACTTGATACATTTAGTAGATAATGGCAGCAAAAATGACTTGATATGTTTAGTAGATGATGGTAGATATCTTTGACTTGATACATTTAGTAGATAATGGCAGCAAAAATGACTTGATATGTTTAGTAGATAATGGTAGATATGTTTAACTTGATACACTTAGTTGATAATGGCAGATACATTTGACTAGATTACATTTACTAGATAATGGCAGCAAAAATGACTTGATACATTTGGTAGATACTGTATTGGCAGCAATATTACTTGATACATTCAGTAGATAATGGCAGCAATATTACTTGATACATTCAGTAGATAATGGCAGGAATATTACTTGATACATTCAGTAGATAATGGCAGCAATATTACTTGATACATTCAGTAGATAATGGCAGGAATATTACTTGATACATTCAGTAGATAATGGCAGCAATATTACTTGATACATTCAGTAGATAATGGCAGCAAAATGACTTGATACAT
This sequence comes from Oncorhynchus mykiss, assembly GCF_013265735.2. Taxonomy (NCBI): domain Eukaryota; kingdom Metazoa; phylum Chordata; class Actinopteri; order Salmoniformes; family Salmonidae; genus Oncorhynchus; species Oncorhynchus mykiss. The sequence continues at coordinate 53,591,261 of NC_048587.1, forward strand.
TTGGTAGATAATGGCAGATAAGTTTGACTTGATACATTTAGTAGAAAATGGCAGATACGTTTGACTTGATACATTTAGTAGATCATGGCAGCACATTAATATCCCAGCATGTGTATCACTTGACTAATGAGAATTATCATCACATATTTCAGGTGAGACACAATACATTTTATTTTCGGTATTTTGAGAAATGCACTACACCAAGACCTTGTAGCTCAACAAATCAAATCAAATCAAACAGTATTTGTCACATGCGCCGAATATAACAGGTACTTAACCAACAATGCAGTTCAAGAAAGGGTTAAGAAAATATTTACCAAATAAACTAAAGTAAAAAATAATAAAAAGTAACACAATAAAATAACAATAACGAGGCTATTTACATAGTGTTTTTGATTGTTTTATTTTCACCTTTATTTAACCAGGTAGGCAAGTTGAGAACAAGTTCTCATTTACAACTGCGACCTGGCCAAGATAAAGCAAGGCAGTGTGACACAGACAACAACACAGAGTTACACATGGAATAAACAATAAACAAGACAATAACACAATAAACAAGTCAATGACACTGTAGAAAAAAAACAAAGTCTATATCCAGTGTGCAAAATGCATGAGGAGGTAGACAATAAATAGGCCATAGGAGCGAATAATTACACTTTAGCAGATTAACACTGGAGTGATAAATGAGCAGATGATGATGTGCAAGTAGAGATACCGGTGTGCAAAAGAGCAGAAAAGTAAATAAAAACAGTATGGGGATGAGGTAGGTAGATTGGGTGGGCTATTTACCGATAGACTATGTACAGCTGCAGCGATCGGTTAGCTGCTCAGATAGCTGATGTTTAAAGTTGGTGAGGGAAATAAAAGTCTCCAACTTCAGCGATTTTTGCAATTCGTTCCAGTCACAGGCAGCAGAGAACTGGAAGGAAAGGTGGCCAAATGAGGTGTTGGCTTTGGGGATGATCAGTGAGATATACCTGCTGGAACGTGTGCCACAGGTGGGTGTTGTTATCGTGACCAATGAACCGAGATAAGGCGGAGCTTTACCTAGCATAGACTTATAGATGACCTGGAGCCAGTGGGTCTGGCGACGAATATGTAGCGAGGGCCAGCCGACTGGAGCATACAGGTCGCAGTGGTGGGTGGTATAAGGTGCTTTGGTAACAAAACGGATGACACTGTGATAGACTGCATCCAGTTTGCTGAGTAGAGTGTTGGAAGCAATTTTGTAGATGACATCAACGATGTCGAGGATCGGTAGGATAGTCAGTTTTACTAGGGTAAGTTTGGCGGCGTGAGTGAAGGAGGCTTTGTTGTGAATTAGAAAGCCGATTCTAGATTTGAATTTGGATTGGAGATGTTTAATATGAGCCTGGAAGGATAGTTTACAGTCTAACCAGACACCTAGGTATTTATAGCTGTCCACATATTCTAGGTCGGAACCGTCCAGGGTGGTGATGCTAGTCGGGCGGGCAGGTGCGGGCAGCGAACGGTTGAAAAGCATGCATTTGGTTTTACTAGCGTTTAAGATAAGTTGGAGGCCTCGGAAGGAGTGTTGTATGGCATTGAAGCTTGTTTGGAGGTTACTTAGCACAATGTCCAAGGAAGGGCCAGAAGTATACAGAATGGTGTCGTCTGCATAGAGGTGGATCAGGGAATCGCCCGCAGCAAGAGCGACATCATTGATATATACAGAGAAAAGAGTCGGCCCGAGAATTGAACCCTGCGGTACCCCCATAGAGACTGCCAGAGGTCCGGACAACATGCCCTCCGATTTGACACACTGAACTCTGTCTGCAAAGTAGTTGGTGAACCAGGCGAGGCAGTCATTATAAAAACCAAGGCTATTGAGTCTGCCGATAAGAATACAGTGATTGACAGAGTCGAAAGCCTTGGCCAGGTCGATGAATACGGCTGCACAGTACTGTCTTTTATCGATGGCGGTTATGATATCGTTTAGTACCTTGAGTGTGGCTGAGGTGCACCCGTGACCGGCTCAGAAACCGGATTGCACAGCGGAGAAGGTACGGTGGGATTCTAAATGGTCAGTGATCTGTTTATTAACTTGGCTTTCGAAGACTTTAGATGGATGGATATTGAAAACCTTGTGAAGACTTACAGAAAACGTTTGACCTCTGTCATTGCCAACAAAGGGTATATAACAAAGTATGGTATTTCCACCATAATTTGCAAATAAATTCATAAAAAATCCACCAATGTGATTTTCTGGATTTATTTTCCTCATTTTATCTGTCATAATTGAAGGGTACCTATGATGAAAATTACAGGCCTCTGTCATCTTTTTAAGTGGGAGAACTTGCACAATTGGTGGCTGACTAAATGCTTTTTTGCCCCACTGTAGGTCTGTAACAGTTTGGGTCTAGGGAGTCACTCCCTTTGAAGAGGGCAATGACCGCGGCAGCTTTCCAATCTTTGGGATCTCGGACGATACGGAAGAGAGGTTGAACAGGCTGGTAATAGGGGTTGCAACAATGGCTGCGGATAGTTTTAGAAAGAGAGGGTCCAGATTGTCTAGCCCAGCTGATTTGTACGGGTCCAGGTTTTGCAGCTCTTTCAGAACACCTGCTATCTGGATTTGCGTGAAGGAGAAGCTGGGGAGGCTTGGGCGAGTATCTGCGGGGGGGCAGAGCAGTTGGCCGTGGTTGGAGTAACCACGAGGAAGGCATGGCCAGCCGTTGAGAAATGCTTTTTGAAATGTTCGATTATCATGGATTTATCAGTGGTGACCGTATTACCTAGCCTCAGTGCAGTGGGCAGCTGGGAGAAGGTGCTCTTGTTCTCCATGGACTTTACAGTGTCCCAAAACTTTTGGGAGTTAGAGCTACAGGATGCAAATTTCTGCTTGAAAAAGCTAGCCTTTGCTTTCCTGACTGACTGCCTGTATTGGTTCCTGACTGCCCTGAGCAGTTGCATATCGCGGGGACTATTCAATGCTATTGTAGTCCGCCACAGGATGTTTTTGTGCTGGTCAAGGGCACTCAGGTCTGGAGTGAACCAAGGGCTATCTGTTCTTAGTTCTGCATTTTTTGAACGGGGCATGCTTATCTAAGATGGTGAGGAAATTACCTTTAAAGAATGACCAGGAATCTTCAACTGACGGGATGAGGTCAAAATCCTTCCAGGATACCCGGGCCAGGTCGATTAGAAAGGCCTGCTCGCAGAAGTGTTTTAGGGAGCGTTTGACAGTGATGAGGGGTGGTCGTTTGACCGCGGACCCATAGCGGATACAGGAAATGAGGCAGTGATCGCTGAGATCCTGATTGAAAACAAAAGAGGTGTATTTGGAGGGCAAGTTGGTCAGGATAATGTCTATGAGGGTGCCCATGTTTGCAGATGTAGGGTTGTACCTGATGGGTTCCTTGATGATTTGTGTGAGATTGAGGGCATCTAGCTTAGATTGTAGGACTGCCGGGGTGTTAAGCATATCCCAGTTTAGGTCACCTAACAGAACAAACTCTGAAGCTAGATGGGGGGCGATCAATTCACAAATGGTGTCCAGGGCACAGCTGGGAGCGGAGGGGGGTCGATAGCAGGCGGCAACAGTGAGAGACTTTTGAGAGAGACATACACCGGGGCATGAAGTAATCACAGGTGTTGATTTGGAGAGCTAACTAAGACAACAACAGCTAATCAGCTAAAACAACAACAACAGGTAAAATGGCAATGAATGGGCAGAGAGGGTCGGTTAACTACACATAGAGCCTGAGTTCGCAGCTGGGGCCGACAGATAAACAAAAAAATAAACAGAATGGAGTACTGTCATTAATGGACAGTCCAGCAGGCATCAGCTATGTAGTCAAGTGATCATAGGGTCCAGGGGGCAGCAATAGATGGAACAGGGAAGCCGCGGAGTAGTCGCTACTACGCTAGCACGCGGGCGACACAGCGTTTAAAGTTTGTAGCCCGGGGCTCCTCAGAAGCATCTGCTCCGACGTCCGACGGAGTCCGGTTGAAGGCATAGCGGATGGAGTATTCTTCGGCAGACCAGTCGTGGTGGTGCGGTGTGGTGCTGTGTCGACAAAGGATCCAAGCCAGATGGCGAAAGAGGTACTGTAGTTGTAGTAATTTAGTTTGCTAGCCGGGAGATGCGCCTGGCTCACGGCTAACTGGTGCTAGCTTCGGGGCACGGGCGTTATCCACTATAGCCACTCGGCAGCAGCGGTGATCCGTTTCCACGATCCAGAGCTTACGGCAAATATCCGGTTGAGTAGTGGGTTCCAGCTGTGTTTGGGTGGAGTACGGGTGAAGTCCGGGTGAGTAGGCCGGGAGCTGGGCCTCAGGGATAGCTTCGGTACTCAGTAACTCGGTGGGTGCTAGCTAGCTGTGAAGATCAGGAGTAATGGTCCAGGGATTATGGCAGGAATCCGGCGTTGTAGTGGAGAGACAGTCCGTTACTGGTAGGCTGGTTAGTATTATCCAGGCAAAAAAAAAGAGCTGGTATCTGTGCAGAAGCTAAAGGCCGCTAGCAGTGGCTAACAATGACTAAGTAGCTTGTAGCTAATTACCTGGTTAGCTTCTGATGGCTAGGTGGTTCTGGCTATAAGGTCTAAAAATAATAATAATAATAGCGGTTCCGTATCATATTGGGTGAGGCAGGTTACCGGAATGTATAATTGAATTAAAATGGAAAAGAGATTGAAAATAAAATTGAAATATATTCAAAAAGACGAAAAATACAAAAGTACACGAGAGGACGAACAAAACACGTCTCCACTGCTACGCCATCTTGGATTCTGTGAGAATAAGCGTGGCAGACATGTTGTTCCCTACATTTACCACCTGGGGGCGGCCCATCAGGAAGTCCAGGATCCAGTTGCAGAGGGAGGTGTTTCGTCCCAGGGTCTATAGCTTTGTGATGAACTTTGTGGGCACTATGGTGTTGAACGCTGAGCTGTAGACAATGAACAGTATCTTCACATTGGTGATCATTTTGTTCAGGTGGGAAAGAGATTGAGATTGTGTCATCTGTGGATCTGTTGGGGCGGTATGCGAATTGGAGTAGTTCTAGGTTATCCGCGATGATGCTGTTGATGTGAGCCATGACCAGCCTTTCAAAGCACTTCATGGCTACCGACATGAGTGCTAAGGAGCGGTGTTTATTTAGGTAGGTTTCCTTCGCTTTCTTGAGCACAGAGACCATGGTTGTCTGCTTGAAACGTAAGTATTACAGACTCGGTTCAGGGAGAGTTCGAAAATGTCAGTGAACACACTTGCCAGTTGGTCTGCGCTTGCTTTGAGTACACGTCCTGATAATCCGTCTGGCCCTGTGAATGTTTGACTGTTTAAAGATGTTACACAACTGATTGGCTCAAACACATTAAGAAGGAAAGAAATTCCACAAATTTAATTTTAACAAGGCACACCTGTTAATTGAAATTTATTCCAGGTGAATACCTCATGAAGCTGGTTGAGAGAATGCCAAGAGTGTGCAAAGCTGTCATCAAGGCAAATGGTGGCTACTTGGAAGAATCTAACATCTAAAATATATCTTGATTTGTTTAACACTTTTTTGGTTACTACATGATTCGTATGTGTTATTTCATGGTTGTGATGTCTTCACTATTATTCTACAGTGTATGAATGAGTAGGTGTGTCCAACTTTTGGTTCTGTATATGTCCTATATTCCATGTATACCCTAATATACCCTTTATATCATATATACTCTATATACCCTATATATCCTATATACCCTATACACCCTATAAACCACTAAAGCCATTTCTATAGGTCTGTAATTGTGACCCGTGTCGTATAACTTCACAGGAGAGCCATTTTAACATTTAAAAAAAAATCTATTTGCGTTTTTTTTCTGGCAGAAATGCCTTCTGGAAAATGTAAACTTTCATGTGCCTTAATAGCAAACTTCTATGCCATCTGTAAATACCAATACATTAGTTAAATTACGAGCCTTGTTAAGCCTTGTTAAGCCACAGAAAAAGGCAGCAACCTTCTCACTAGCCATGATTGGTTGAGATAATGAGTGGACTGGACATGACGAAAGAGGAGTTTGGATTGGTCTGCCATATAGAAAGCTTCTGTCTATTTCAGCTGGTCAGTCTGTGTTGGTAATCCTGTTGAACGCAACGTTTTAAAAATGTATCGTGTAAATAATAATAATTTCGAAATACAAGCATTTTGCTACACCCGCAATAACATCTGCTAAACACGTGTATGTGACCAATACATTTGATTTGATAAGAGTTTTGAAATCAGTGGAATTAGAGTATGATAGCTAAAGAGATGTAGAAAACACTTGTCTAGAGATTACATCTTCAAACAAAGGGCAACCATGGCATGGCATCTGTGACAGGGAGACACGATGATATATACAGGTAAGATAGTCTAGCGTTAGCTAGCTACATTTTCTTTTCAGATATGACACATTTCCAATTTTGACAGAAAGTGGTTTCATTTCAAGCTAAAGTGTACTGTTAGCTATCTAGCTGGCTGGCTCCATAGCTTACGTTATTATTCGTATCCCAGAGCTGTTTGCATTGGTAGTTAGAGTCTAATGTTAGCTAGTTAATATTGAACCTGGTTGGTTAGCTCCCAGCAGATTCATGCAGGGTAGTAACGGCATGATTTGGCACTATGTTTATCGTTGTTTACCTAGCTAGGTTCATTGTTTACCTAGCTAGCTACATGTCGTAAGCTAAAGTGTACAACACCCGTTGAATATGGCCGGTGTCAGGAAACGTTGCCAAAAAAGCCTAATGAAATTCTTGCCAGCCGAGCTGGTTAGGCTGTTATCATGTTATTCAGAGGTAAACAAATCATTGGCCATAGCGTCAAGTGTGCTCTCTGAATGCTCCAAGAGCGAAACGATATGGGTTGGGCTAAAGGTTAAGAGGGTGTGTACGATGCTGAATGGGTGTAGACCAAGAAGAGCTCTTCACTAGATACCAAAATCTTCAAAGGCCATTTTCTCAAAAGTGAGTTTATAAGTTTATCAACTTTCAAAGCAGAAATACTTTCCCATTGTTCCTCTCTACTTTTATCGATTGTAAAAAACACAATTTCAAATATTGCTACAAAAGACCGAATTCAGGTGGTGAGTCACATATGCTGTGATATACACTATGCAGTAGTCATCTAGATAAATAAAGGATTCCTTATAAACCGACAGATGTGTGCTTCTGACAGCCCTGTTCTTGGAGAGCCCTCTACTAAACCACTTCATCAATAATCTGGGTCAAAATCATGGTCTTCCCTACTTAGCAAAGCACAGGTTATAAGATAAAAACCAATGCCTTAAAAAAATATGGAGGTCTAAGTCATTGTATGCATAACCTTGCGTCGCTACTTCCAGGTGTCCCTCTGGTGTCGCTACTTCCTGGTGTTCCTCTGGTTGGGGTCTCTCTGTCTGTGTTGTGTCTGCCTGGATCTTTCCCAGCAGGCCTATGTGAAGTGGCAGCACAGCAGGAATCTGTGAAGTGGTAGCCCAGCAGGCATTTGGCACTTGGGAACAGTCCATGGTGAAAATGGGGGTTATTCACACCTGCCTGGCAGCAGGGGATGCTCCTCCACTGGGGTTAACGATGCAGCAGCTAGCTCAGGCGTTCCTCCCCATTGACCCTCAGTTCACTCACTCACTCGCATGCACACACACACACACACACACACACACACACACACACACACACACACACACACACACACACACACACACACACACACACACACACACACCTAGACAGACAGACAGACCCCACCCCCACATACACACACACACACACACACACAGAGAACCCCCCCATGCACACACACACGCACACACAGACTAACAGAGAGAACCCCCCACACACACTGCCTCGCGTGTCTACCAGTCTGCTGCATTAGAACATGTTTACTGTCCCCTAAAGAACCAGCGGTCGGCCTTGGGCTCAGCCCTCTAAAAGGGTGGCAGGTAGCCTAGTGGTTAAGAACTTTGGTTCATTAACTGAAAGGTTGCTTGTTTGAATCCCATTCCCTTCAACAAGGCCCTTTAACGTAATTGCTCCTGCAAGTCTCTCTGGATAAGAGTCTACCCAAATTACTAACCTTTTTTTTTAAAGTAGGCTCCTCCCTCTAGAAGTAGGTATTGGGTTCCTCCCTTTGAAAGTAGACCTTGGGCTCCTCGCTCTAGAGGGTACAGTATATTAGAAAGTTCCTTCATATAAGTCAGTATTCGATGTCCATCCATGTCGGGAGATTACATGGAAACCGGCCGCTAGGGGCAACAGTGAGCACTGTTACTTTCAAGTAGGTTTTAGTTTTGCTAGGGTGTTGTGGACAGGGATGGTGGATGGGCGTAAGCCTCCTATAGGATGACGCACAATTGTCCCAGCATTGTCTGGGTTACGGTTTGGCCAGGGTAACATTAACTATGCCACTTTGTTTACATACTCATCTCATATGTATATACTGTACTCGATACCATCTACTGCATCTTGCCTATGCCGCTCTGTACCATCACTCATTCATATATCTTTATGTACATATTCTTTATCCCCTTACACTTGTGTGTATAAGACAGTAGTTTTGGAATTGTTAGTTAGATTACTTGTTGGTTATTACTGCATTGTCGGAACTAGAAGCACAAGCATTTCGCTACACTCTCATTAACATCTGCTAACCATGTGTATGTGACAAATAAAATTGGATTTGATTTGATTTGAAGCAGTCATTGTAAATAAGAACTTGTTCTTAACTGATGTGCCTAGTTAAATAAAGGTTAAATAAAAACATTTAAAAAATGGGCGTGTGCCTCTGCCTCTGGTTTTTGATATTTTTGTTTTAAGCCTATCACAAACCTTGACCCTTACTTTAACCATTCGGGGTTAATGCTTAACTAAGAATTCTGAGTTAATGCCTACACGTAACCTTAAACCCTTAGAAATTTGACATTTGGAACAACTTAGAAATTTGACGTTTGAGAAACATGTATGAACGTCTAATTCTGAAGTGAGACTGTGAGAGCTTGTTGAATTCCTTGGCAGGATGCGGTTGACAAGACCCTGCCAAGGGGAAGCACGTCTTCTTATCAAAGAGACAGGCTGATGGCATGTACCTGACTATTAGGAGCGATTCCTGTTTACTGCTCAATTACACAGCTCATCTACAGGATGTCCTCTGTCCTCAGGATGCTGTGGTAGTTTAGGATGGAATGAGAAACTGACTAAAATGAGAAACTGACTAAATTGAGAAACTGACTAAATGAGTAAGCCTGCTTTTGACGTGGTAATATTAGCAGCATACCATGGTTACTGTGTAGGGTACTATATAGGTAGACCTATGTTGCTTGGTTTCCTGTGGAAAGATACATCTGGATCAGAATTGGAAGTTCTCATTAGCACGACTATAGGAGGACAGGAGGACACCATGAACGACTCCAAGCACTTCCACTGACTCTCACCTAAAAGTAACCAAGGAGGCCACATCCCGACTCTCACCTAGCAGTAGCCAAGGAGGTGATATCCTGACTCTCACCTAGCAGTAGCCAAGGAGGTGATGTCCTGACTCTCACCTAGCAGTAGCCAAGGAGGTGATGTCTTGACTCTCACCTAACAGTAGCCAAGGAGGTGATGTCCTGACTCTCACCTAGCAGTAGCCAAGGAGGTGATGTCCTGACTCTCACCTAGCAGTAGCAAAGGAGGTGATGTCCTGCCTCTCACCTAGCAGTAGCCAAGGAGGCCACGTCCCTTTAAGATTTAAGATCAAGGCAACAACACCTCCATTCAGGAAAGCAATCTCAGCTTGGAGTCTATTGTGAAACATGGACAGTGCTAAAGCAGCTTCAAAGCTCTTTATTACCATGGAGACAGGATCAAAGGGTCTGCTCTGTGGAATAGCGGCCGCCACTTCCCCATGATTTATCATAAGGAACCCATGGGAGGGAGAAAACACCTGAGTGACTCACCTTATGCTGATCTTCCACAGCTCAGGTCATGGAAGAGAGGATCCTGGCCCGTGGTGACCCCTGCACCCCCTGCCGCTCCCTCTTAACACCAGGCTTCAAGCATGTGATTGACACCAGATCAGAGGAAGTGCACGGCATCTCCATTCCAGGTGCCATCTGGGTGGAATTAGCTAGTCCATTCACAACCCGATGTTCCTGAGTGTGGGGTCGGCTGGCCAGGGCAGAAGTTTCCATGGAAATAACCCAGGAGGAGGAAGACATAGGGACATCCTGAGGTTGAGGGTGGGAAACCTAGCAGTGATTGTTGGATCTGTTCAGTTCACTGGCTTTTAAATGTACATGTAATTGGCTGTTTGTGGCGTGACAGCTGTTCGGCTCAGGAGGGGGTGATTCCTTGCCTAACTACAAAGCCATATGCTACTGGGAGTCAGTCTAGCAGCTTCTCAGTCACCGGCCCTGCTAAAGACGTGCTAAATGATCACTGGGCTCATTGGACCCGCAACGCCCCTCAGCCTGTTCCAGATGTCATCTACGAGCACAAAGTACACAGCAAAATGGCAGTGTCCCTCACGCTACCGAGAAAACATCTTTAGGGGTAATGATGGCCAAGGGAAAGATTCCAATAGCATAAATCCTCAATAGATGTAAGAACCACAACTTTTACCATTCTGCCAGTATCATTAAGAGTAATTGGGGAATCACAATGGGAAAGAGGACACAGTCCAAATCTTTCTAAAGGGGAGACAATGGCTCCAGTGTTCTATTGACTACATAGCCTACTATCGTCCTCACCATCTTTCTTGTGGCCAAATTCTCCAGAATACAGTAACTCTAAAGAGAAGGGACGGTTAAGTGCAAGAATTTAGGGCACGCTGGCCCTCTGTGACCGGGAGAACGCAGCCGGCTGCAAGCCTGCTGTCCACCCCCGGCTAGCTGTCTGCTGTCCACCTCCTGGCTGGCTGACTGCTGTCCACCCCCTGGCTGGCTGACTGCTGTCCACCCCCTGGCTGGCTGACTGCTGTCCACCCCCTGGCTGGCTGACTGCTGTCCACTCCCGGCTGGCTGTCTGCTGTCCAACCCCTGGCTGGCTGACTGCTGTCCCCCCATGACTGGCTGACTACTGCCACAGCAACCTCTGACTGCCTGGATGAGACCAGAGAGAAAGGGCTGCTAGGCCTTCTGCCTGCCTGCCTCCGGTAAAGCCGAGCTTGAGCCAACGCATTTGTGAAGGGATGCAATTTATAAACACTGACATCTAAATATAGCGGATCTGAACAAGACTTTGCCAAAGCCATCCTGTTAGGAGTAAAGTTATTTAAATGTTGCTGTGTTGGAACTGGGAGCGAAACGTCCAGAGGGAGATGAAGGAACTTCATAATGACAGGCTTGGTACTGGACTAAGCACCATTATGACCTCCTTGTTACTTTTTATTGTCTTTCCTTGTCCTCTTGGTTGACTCTGTGTGTTGCGTGAAAATATACTTGAGTCTAATGTACAGAAGTCCCTCAAATGTGTTGGGAAATAAGACTGGTTTGGATCAGTTTGCCACCAGAACCCTGATGATTTAGTGGGTAAGCCATCGCATGGAATCTGTGAGGTTTCTTTCTTCAGTTTTTCTAGTGGATCTATGGCTGTGACAGTCTCCAGTAAATCACAACTCTGCTATACTTAATGCTTAGCTTGTCTGAGGACATGCGCAGGCAATTTTGGCAGAATATGAAAGGCCAATGGGGTTGGGGGTGTTTTTCCCCCCAAGTAACAAAATGAACCCCCAAACAAACAAAATGATACACACACGTTTACAGCTACGAAACATTAGGTGTCCTTGTGCCTGTTGCATCAACACAGTTTATTCCTGATCTGGTTGATTACAATAAGAATTGTATGCATTGATAATGTCAACCCTTAAATATTGTATATGATATGGCAATTACTACTGAGTCTACTAAGATTATGTGTGTTTTAGTTAGCACTGTTGTTGATCCAATCCAGAGGGGGATATGGCGATGACATTGATAGAGACCTCCTCAAGCCATTGTTGTCACTATTTGATCATGCTGGTTCAAAATAAACAGATCCAGAGAGAACATAAAACACTGTTTAGGTTTTACTTGAATTAACATTCAGTAAAATCCAGTGAACCTGGACTCCAAACCAGGAGTTGGTGGCTCAATCAAATGTTAGCAGGATGGGTGGATTGGCATGGAGATGAGTATTTATATAACTGGGTCCTCTATGGGCACCAACGCCCTTACTCCTCATTGATATGCAACCTAGGCACCTCCCTCTGTTTACCTTCAATATAAATCTAGACAAAAGAATGCCAACGAGGGCAATGGTTGGTGGCAGTCCGTGGCACATAAACCCAGATCTAACACAATGCTGTGGGAATGAGTTGCAGACAAATGCTTCTAATATACAAGAGCACATCATCCCACTGGTCACAGACGTCAGTTCAACGTCTAGTTTTGAATTACAATTTAATTTAATTTAGTTGTCAACTGACATGAATTCAATGTGAAATCAACAACAAATGTCACCATTTCATTGGATTTAGGTTAAAAGTCGGGTGAAAAAAATAGGAAATACCCTTACGTGGATGACTTTTTCAGTCCAATCAGTTTTCCACGTTGATTCAACATCATCATATAGATTGTTTTGGTTAAAATGATGTGTAAACAACCAGTTTTTGCCCAGTGGGATGGGAATTGTAGTCACTTGCAGTAGCACTATTATAATAAATAAAGGCCAAAGTGGAGGGCGGGGTTTAATATACATGGAGAAAAAAGACCTCTACATCGGCCACATGAATAGGGACATTCGAATGTCTAATAGAATGTGCCTCAGCACTTGCCCTTGGAGACAAGTGACAGTTATAAAAGTGTGTGGGTGGGTATTACTAACAGTGGTGGCTAATATTTAACATGATACACATTCTTTTTTTAAACAGAGAAAAGTCTGGCCTGAAATTAAAACATTCTAGAGCACACAAAGGTTATATTTGGCCCGACTGTCACTCTACACAGATTTGGCTTGTCATCTCATTTGGCTTGCGTCTCCAACATTCATCCCTGCAAGTTAGAATTTAAATTCTGTACACCGGCACAGCATTTCATATACTTCACTGTGGGGAAGGCACAGACAGCCTACCTGACATGTTGATATGCTTCAATGTGGGGAAGGCACAGACAGCCTACCTGTCATTTTGATATGCTTCAATGTGGGGAAGGCACAGACAGCCATGTTTGGCTGACCTGTTGGCTGACCTGTTGTTCCGGGTATTTCACAGAACCTTGTGGTGGTGGTGAGCGGCTGTCGTCACTTATGTGACAAAAAGAGCTTATGCTGCAACAATGCAAGTTCTGTCCTTACACTGATCACACGAGACCACAGTCGAAGGCAACTTTCCTTGAATTTCTGTTTTGTACGTTGAATGACATCATCCCCACCAGCCTGTCATTTTATCTTTGGCTGTTTCATTCAGTTAGTTCACAGCGTTTCAGCAAGCCACAGCTGCAACTCATAGCTATACCCTTGTATTCATTCAGACAAGGTTACCCAAAGAGTTTGGTGCACTTTTGAGAACTTTTCCCTGGAGATGCTCTGTGACTTTGATACAGTAGTAAGTCACGTGTGGGGCTGACATATGGTCACCAGGCCTGTGGAATGGAGGGTGGAGTAGTGAGTATAGAGGATCCTTCAGCCTTTTAACTCAAGTGAATACAGCAACAGTTAGATACAGTTGAGAGCAAAGTAGACGGCCAAAACGGTAGCATATGTCTTGAGGATTGGGTTTCAAATGCTTTTACTTTCTCCCTTGTCCTTTGTGTTGGGGCGCTCCTCTCCCCTTTGTGTCTCAGGTTGGCTGGAGTGACGGCAGTTGAATGAACAGAAATCAGACACGGCTGGGCTCAACGACACATCACACTAGAGTGTGCACAGCACAACTCTCTCTCTCTCTCTCTCTCTCTCTCTGGGCATGGCCTTCCTTGGGGAAATATACCTGAGGTCTATACCCCTGAGAGCCATACCTACATGAACATAACGGAAATCAACAGTAGATAGGCTTTGAATGATACTTTCCGTTGGGAGTAACATGTCTTAAAATAACTGCCCAGTGAAAATCATACTTTTTAAAGTTCATATTCTGTTAACTTATACCCAAATAATATTGTGAACTCATCCTATACATGTATTTGTGGCCAAATCATACATTTGAGAAAAACACTCAAACCCCACCTCAAACTTGTATCTCAAACCGACCTTTTAAAAAATGCTTGCTTTTTCCTCAGAGAACATGATGTCAACTCCCTGAGGAAGATGAGCTGGCCAATCAGGGGTCTACTTGCATGAATATTTTTAAATACCATTATACGCCCACATCATTCTGTTGTTGGGGTACGCCTACACCATTCCAACACAGAAAAGCTGATTTTTAACATACTTAATTACATTTTTTCTTTTAAAGGAAATCTACTTCACTCATATTGTAAGTAATAATAAATCATAATTTGTAGAAATCTGAAAACACTGGGCAGTTACTTTCATATCACTAAATGTCAGATCATATTGGAAGCAGAATTGTTTTGATGATTGAAATGTAGATATTGACATCTCCTAAAAGCAGTTTGGGATTAAGACACATTTTGTTCTGCACAAAATTGTTAGGTTGTTACTTTACAAAAATGTTTATTGTCTTTAAAACCGTTTCCACTGACAAAAGTTGCTCTAGGTAACATGCAGTAGCAAAGACATTCCTATGTACTAGAAACAGGAAATGTTTGTACACAGGGTTATTTCACTGAATGGCCCCATCACCCTGGCAACAGGACCACTCCATCAGTTCAGCCAACAGATGGTTGGTGTGCAACAAGCAGCATATATTCCAATACTCACCGGCTATTGCTACAGATGGAGAGTGAGGAGGAGGCTGGCACTGAAACATAACCTGACATTTCCTCCTCATTTCGAGCTGCATCGTTATAGTCCACAATGTGAGATTAGCCATAAGAGGTAAATAGCACTGGATGCAAATTAGTGACAGTCCATCGCAGTTTCCTCCTTTAAGACAGAACCAAACTGGGTTTGACGTCTGGCTGTATATCACTAGGATATACAGGATGGGAAAAAGGATGAATGGTTTGCTCATGCTGACTTATATGTGTATAGTTCTCTACTGGCAGGGTTTTATAGCTCTGTAACAAGGGGAGGGAGGGTTTCATGGTACAAATGTAGGATCTTCATTTGATCACCCTATTGCAGAACCTTCCTGCAATGCAGGACATTTAACACTTGTAGTGTATTTGAGGCTTGAAAAGGCTTCTGAAGCTTTTAATTTCCACATTGAAATGTCAGACTTGATTATCCCCTGGGAAAAATGTATCAACCACTACAAATGTCCATTAATTATAATCCATATAATTCACATTTCCTTTTGCTGCAGGATTATTTTCCAGCTGTAGCAAACTGGCTCAAATTAAGATCCTACATCTGTAGGGTGACTTTGGTCAAAGCAACAGGTGAGTTAGTTAACCAATTCCCATGGTTTGTTAAGAATGTCGTATTTTTTTTGTTCCTCATTCACAATTTATGCACCACTGACATAAATGTAATTCAATGGCAGTAAGGTATCCTGTAAAATGATTGTTGTCACATTAACATGAACTAAACCATGCTTAGTGCTGTCAGTCTGACAGTACAGAACTGTTAAAAGAGTTGGTTTCAAGGTCCTCGCTGTTATTACTCAAGCTATTTCTTACTACACTTCATACTTATCTTATCATATGAACTACTGGAGCTACCGCTAATCCTTTTTGTTTTCAATAATGTCTCTAAATGGCCCTAGATTCCAAAAACAAAAAAGATAATACTGAAAGCTATGCGCTATAGCGTTGGCGAGGGCATGGTACTGTTTACTTGACATGCACAAAGGCAGACTAACACTCACACTCACCTCAACCCACTAAACACATGCCAACATCCAGCCAGCACACTGAACTCTGTTTGGTTAAGTTCTGTTTTTCTTCCTCTTTGGTTTTTAACTTAGTGGAAGACCATGCACAAATACAGCATGAACACATTTTCGGACCGATTCCACACTTTTTACAGAAAAGTGTCTATAGTTTCAGTTGTAAATATCCTGGCTATAGTTGCTCACTTTGGAATGTATGTAACTATTGTAGTATTGTACAGCAGTCCTATCCCAGAAGCTACTGTGTTTCGACTCAAATTATAGGCAGTCCTGATGGGGATTATTATAGAAAACAGATTGGACATTCTATAATTATGATCATCACCACTATAAGTAAACATTTATTTTTACATGGTGATTGTTTATATTTACTAAACATAAACCCACAAAATGTTCAATTCAAGCCACAACTAACGGCTACTTGTAATCAACACCGTGATAATGACGAGAGTAGCCAACCAACTGCAGTAAAGGCCCATTCACAGTTTTTGGCACATGCTACTATCTTCACTATCCCCACCCCCCTCTCTTCCCACATCCAACCGCCGAAACACAAAGCCAAACTGAAAATAGCAGTGTGCAGGCTTTCATTTCTTTGGGTACGGCACAGTCTCGGGGCTCAGGGATGGTTGGCTGTGCCGCCGCGCCTGCAGGCCCCACCCATCCCTCTGTTCCACAGAGGAAACAGAGATGATAGTGTGCCAAGTCATCTGGTTCCTGTGGCAGAGACCCGCCGCTCTTCCCCTCCCCCTGCCTCTCCCCCAGCCTGCCACACAACAGACAACATGATCCCTGTTATGGTCATGAGGATGGGTGCGACCCACCCCTGTCGCACAGTCAGCCACCGTAGCCCCCTCGCAGCACCTCCAGTTCTTGCCCACTTGGCCTTGACAACGACCACAACTACTCTGGGGCAGACATACTATATTTACCATTGGGGCACACGAAGCCATGCCACAATTAAATGGCTAATTGGGGACTGTGAAACTCAAAAGAGAGGTGTTGCTGCTGCAGCTCCCTTGCTTCTATCTAGGCTGCTTTTCAACTTACATACCACATATATGCTTCATTTAGCATTGTGTATGCGGGCCAGATTTAAAGACCTTGGTACCAAAGTTAATCTTAGTTTGTTTATTTCATGTTGAATTCACATTAGTGGACAACTCAACCAAATGTAAATAAAAACTAAACGTTGAACTGATGTCTGTGCGCAGTGGGAGGCAGTGCAGTAGTGCTCTAACCAGCATAGTTTGCCTTCATGGTGACTTCACAGGACTTTCATTGTATATTGTCTAAAAGCCCATCTATCTCAGTATCATACACAAACCCATGACATCATCATCACTGTATCAACAACCTGGCCCTTTTCTCCTCTCTTCTTTCAGTAGAAATCAACGGGATCTCTTTCCTGCTCAATCTATATGTTGCTCTGCCGCCAAGGTCAAGTCATCAGTTTATGTAGCTTTGTTTTTTATTCCAGCATGTGTTCCATTTTCTGCAGAGAAACGGAAAGAGCTGTGGTTTGACCACTTGAGCTATGGAACTTTCTCCATATCCTATTTCCGCTTTGGTTCATTTTTTTACGACGTCCCGTTGGAAGAATGCTATACTGTATAACTTCACTGACAAAGTACAGGCATCAGTCCTCCTCTTTCGATGGATACAAATGACAAGAGGAACCACATACACCTGATGCAATAGGAACAAGATGAGGTGTTACCACACATTGATGAAGACCTTGCATGGGCTAGATAATCAGACCTAGCCCCTATTCTAAAAAGGTAACCATTTACTTTCACAGAATACTTAACCTTTTAAACTGGGCTATATGGATAGGGCTAAATGGAAATGTTTCTTACAGAAGAAATATGGAAAACATATTCATAAAGATAATAGCAATTAACCGTCTGGAGAATATTGGAAAATGATTAGACTAAAGGTGAGAACACAGTTCACCTGACACAAGACTGAATCCAAACATTACACTGTTGATTTGATGCGCATTTTATATTTACTGTACCATTCGCCGCATTTGTTGATAACGAAATACATTCAGTAACATAAGAATATTCCTGGAAAATGTGGGGTGGATAAGACCAACAAAATTACAAGGGTTTGAATGATTTTACCTCTCTTTAACTAGGCAAGTCAGTTAAGAACAAATTCTTATTTACAATGATGGCCTACCCCGTCCAAACCCAGACGACGCTGGGCCAATTGTGCGCTGCCCTGTGGGATTCCCAATCACGGCCAGTTGTGATACAGCCTGGAATCAAACCAGGGTCTGTAGTGATGCCTCTAGCACTGAGATGCAGTGCCTTAGACCGCTGCGCCACTCGGGATGAGAGAACGAACTGGTGTCTCCAAGTGGCCACACACCTCTCCAATGTGCACAATTCCTAAGTAATTTCAATGCAATTTTATGACTCAGAGCGTCTTCAACTATAAGGTGCTTTTTTTTAGCTCTCCTGGCTGTGCCGTTGAGGAACTAGAGCAGCACACTTGTGGTTGTTTTGTTTGGAACACAGCCCTGCATCCCCGCCATCAGACAATTACTGTTGCTGTTTACGCAATCCAAAAACGGTCCATTATAAATCACAATCTGGGTCAGATGGGCATCATTTGAAGGTCTGTTCTATTGTCGACATGACTAGTTAAGTTATAATATAGGACACAACAGTGTTAGGCTTTCACAATGCAATTCAGGGAAACGGATCATCATTTTGGTGCGCATAGGAGTCATGAGTGCATTCAGGTGCTTCAGCTGCAGCAAATTTCCTTCACAACAGACAAACATTCTGTTCAGAACAACCCAGGGTATGTTGCCATGTAATCCTGTAACTGTACATCAAACATGGTGATCATAAACGTTGACACTCTAGGTTATTTATCATGAGTTTTATGATATGGAAATTACTGCTGCTGTACACACCTTTTCTATTCATATACTGTCCATACTGTCTATACACACCATCCTATATAGCTACTGCTGTACACACCTTTTCTGTTCATATACTGTCCATACTGTCTATACACACCATCCTATATAACTACCGCTGTACACACCTTTTCTGTTCATATACTGTCCATACTGTCTATACACACCATCCTATATAACTACTGCTGTACACACCTTTTCTGTTCATATACTGTCCATACTGTCTATACACACCATCCTATATAACTACTGCTGTACACACCTTTTCTGTTCATATACTGTCCATACTGTCTATACACACCATCCTATATAACTACTGCTGTACACACCTTTTCTGTTCATATACTGTCCATACTGTCTATACACACCATCCTATATAAATACTGCTGTACACACCTTGTCTGTTCATATACTGTCCATACTGTCTATACACACCATCCTATATAACTACTGCTGTACACACCTTTTCTGTTCATATACTGTCCATACTGTCTATACACACCATCCTATATAACTACTGCTGTACACACCTTTTCTGTTCATATACTGTCCATACTGTCTATACACACCATCCTATATAACTACTGCTGTACACACCTTTTCTGTTCATATACTGTCCATACTGTCTATACACACCATCCTATATAACTACTGCTGTACACACCTTTTCTGTTCATATACTGTCCATACTGTCTATACACACCATCCTATATAACTACTGCTGTACACACCTTTTCTGTTCATATACTGTCCATACTGTCTATACACACCATCCTATATAACTACTGCTGTACACACCTTTTCTATTCATATACTGTCCATACTGTCTATACACACCATCCTATATAACTACTGCTGTACACACCTTTTCTGTTCATATACTGTCCATACTGTCTATACACACCATCCTATATAACTACTGCTGTACACACCTTTTCTGTTCATATACTGTCTATACTGTCTATACACACCATCCTATATAACTACTGCTGTACACACCTTTTCTATTCATATACTGTCCATACTGTCTATACACACCATCCTATATAACTACTGCTGTACACACCTTTTCTGTTCATATACTGTCCATACTGTCTATACACACCATCCTATATAACTACTGCTGTACACACCTTTTCTGTTCATATACTGTCCATACTGTCTATACACACCATCCTTTATAACTACTGCTGTACACACCTTTTCTGTTCATATACTGTCCATACTGTCTATACACACCATCCTTTATAACTACTGCTGTACACACCTTTTCTGTTCATATACTGTCCATACTGTCTATACACACCATCCTATATAACTACCGCTGTACACACCTTTTCTGTTCATATACTGTCCATACTGTCTATACACACCATCCTATATAACTACCGCTGTACACACCTTTTCTGTTCATATATTGTCCATACTGTCTATACACACCATCCTATATAACTACTGCTGTACACACCTTTTCTGTTCATATACTGTCCATACTGTCTATACACACCATCCTATATAACTACTGCTGTACACACCTTTTCTGTTCATATACTGTCCATACTGTCTATACACACCATCCTATATAACTACTGCTGTACACACCTTTTCTGTTCATATACTGTCCATACTGTCTATACACACCATCCTATATAACTACTGCTGTACACACCTTTTCTGTTCATATACTGTCTATACACACCATCCTATATAACTACTGCTGTACACACCTTTTCTGTTCATATACTGTCCATACTGTCTATACACACCATCCTATATAACTACTGCTGTACACACCTTTTCTGTTCATATACTGTCCATACTGTCTATACACACCATCCTATATAACTACTGCTGTACACACCTTTTCTGTTCATATACTGTCCATACTGTCTATACACACCATCCTATATAACTACTGCTGTACACACCTTTTCTGTTCATATACTGTCCATACTGTCTATACACACCATCCTATATAACTACTGCTGTACACACCTTTTCTGTTCATATACTGTCCATACTGTCTATACACACCATCCTATATAACTACTGCTGTACACACCTTTTCTGTTTATATACTGTCCATACTGTCTATACACGCCATCCTATATAACTACTGCTGTACACACCTTTTCTGACTAATTAAGAATGATATTATATGATTAATTATGAATGATATGACTATCATGAAAATCTTTCTTGCATACAAGTTTTAAAAAAGTGTTAAGGTTTTGGTCAGCTGGTTGAAAGTCACACCAACAACAGAATGGAATTAGGTTGCTACGGCTTTTTTGCTAGCTGGTTGGAATAAACCTCAATGGCACTCTGCCCTGGTTGAGACAGCAACCAGCAGCTAGTGGTCCAGACAGCAACCGGTAGCTAAAGGTCCAGACAGCAACCAGCAGCTAGTGGTCCAGACAGAAACCAGCAGCTAGTGGTCCAGACAACAACCAGCAGCTAATGGTCCAGACAGCAACCAGCAGCTAGGGGTCCAGACAGCAACCGGCAGCTAAAGGTCCAGACAGCAACCAGCAGCTAGGGGTCCAGACAGCAACCGGCAGCTAAAGGTCCAGACAGCAACCAGCAGCTAGTGGTCCAGACAGCAACCGGCAGCTAGTGGTCCAGACAGCAACCGGCAGCTAAAGGTCCAAACAGCAACCGGCAGCTAAAGGTCCAGACAGCAACCGGAAGTTAAAGGTCCAGACAGCAACCGGCAGCTAGTGGTCCAGACAGCAACCGGCAGCTAGTGGTCCAGACAGCAACCGGCAGCTAGTGGTCCAGACAGCAACCGGCAGCCAGTGTTCCAGACAGCAACCAGCAGCCAGTGGTCCGGACAGCAACCAGCAGCCAGTGGTCCAGACAGCAACCAGCAGCCAGTGGTCCAGACAGCAATCAGCAGCCAGTGGTCCAGACAGCAACTAGCAGCCAGTGGTCCACACAGCAACCAGCAGCCAGTGGTCCATGTTGAACATAATAAACGGCTCTCTATCCACCGGATGTGTACCAAACTCACTAAAAGTGGCAGTAACAAAGCCTCTCTTGAAAAAGCCAAACCTTGACCCAGAAAATATAAAAAAACTAATCGGCCTATATCGAATCTTCCATTCCTCTCAAAATTTTTAGAAAAGCCTAAAACTTTTAGAAAAGGCTCACTGCATTCCTGAAGACAAACAATGTATATGAAATGCTTCAGTCTGGTTTTAGACCCCATTATAGCACTGAGACTGCACTTGTGAAGGTGGTAAATGACCTTTTAATGGCATCAGACTGAGGCTCTGCATCTGTCCTCGTGCTCCTAGACCTTAGTGCTGCTTTTGATACCATCGATCACCACATTCTTTTGGAGAGATTGGAAACCCAAATTGGTCTACACGGACAAGTTCTGGCCTTGTTTAGATCTTATCTGTCGGAAAGATATCAGTTTGTCTGTGTGAATGGTTTGTCCTCTGACAAATCAACTGTAAATTTCGGTGTTCCTCAAGGTTCCGTTTTAGGACCACTATTGTTTTCACTATATATTTTACCTCTTGGGATGTCATTCGAAAACATAATGGTAACTTTCACTGCTATGCGGATGACACACAGCTGTACATTTCAATGAAACATGGTGAAGCCCCAAAATTGCCCTCACTAGAAGCATGTGTTTCAGACATAAGGAAGTGGATGGCTGCAAACTTTTTACTTTTAAACTCGGACAAAACGGAGATGCTTGTTCTAGGTCCCAAGAAACAAAAGAGATCTTCTGTTGAATCTGACAATTAATCTTAATGGTTGTACAGTCGTGTCAAATAAAACTGTGGACCTCGGCGTTACTCTGGACCCTGATCTCTCTTTTGAAGAACATATCAAGACTGTTTCAAGGACAGCTTTTTTCCATCTACGTAAGATTGCAAAAATCAGAAACTTTCTGTCCAAAAATGATGCAGAAAAATTAATCCATGCTTTTGTCACTTCTAGGTTAGACTACTGCAATGCTCTACTTTCCGGCTACCTGGATAAAGCACTAAATAAACTTCAGTTAGTGCTAAATACGGCTGCTAGAATCTTGACTAGAACCAAAAAAATTGATCATATTACTCCAGTGCTAGCCTCCCTACACTGGCTTCCTGTCAAGGCAAGGGCTGATTTCAAGGTTTTACTGCTAACCTACAAAGCATTACATGGGCTTGCTCCTACCAATCTCTCTCATTTGGTCCTGCCGTACATACCTACACGTACGCTACGGTCACAAGACGCAGGTCTCCTAATTGTCCCTAGAATTTCTAAGCAAACAGCTGGAGGCAGGGCTTTCACCGATAGAGCTCCATTTTTATGGAATGGTCTGCCTACCAATGTGAGAGACGCAAACTCGGTCTCAACCTTTAAGACTTTACTGAAGACTCATCTCTTCAGTGGGTCATATGATTGTGTGTAGTCTGGTCCAGGAGTGTGAAGGTGAACGGAAAGGCTCTGGAGCAACGAACCGCCCTTGCTGTCGCTGCCTGGCCGGTTCACCTCTTTCCACTGGGATTCTCTGCCTCTAACCCTATTACAGGGGCTGAGTCATTGGCTTACTAGGGCTCTTTCATGCCGTCCCTAGGAGGGGTGCGTCACTTGAGTGGGTTGAGTCACTGATGTGATCTTCCTGTCTGGGTTGGCGCCCCCCCTTGGGTTGTGCCGTGGCGGAAATCTTTGTGGGTTATACTCGGCCTTGTCTCAGAATGGTAAGTTGGTGGTTGAAGATATCCCTCTAGTGGTGTGGGGGCTGTGCTTTGGCAAAGTGGGTGGGGTTATATCCTTCCTGTTTGGCCCTGTCCGGGGGTGTCATCGGATGGGGCCACAGTGTCTCCTGACCCCTCCTGTCTCAGCCTCCAGTATTTATGCTGCAGTAGTTTATGTGTCGGGGGCTAGGGTCAGTTTGTTATATCTGGAGTACTTCTCCTGTCCTATCCGGTGTCCTGTGTGAATTTAAGTATGCTCTCTCTAATTCTCTCTCTCTTTCTTTCTCTCTCTCGGAGGACCTGAGCCCTAGGACCATGCCTCAGGACTACCTGACATGATGACTCCTTGCTGTCCCCAGTCCACCTGGCCGTGCTGCTGCTCCAGTTTCAACTGTTCTGCCTGTGATTATTATTATTTGACCATGCTGGTCATTTATGAACATTTGAACATCTTGGCCATGTTCTGTTATAATCTCCACCCGGCACAGCCAGAAGAGGACTGGCCAACCCACATAGCCTGGTTCCACTCTAGGTTTCTTCCTAGGTTTTGGCCTTTCTAGGGAGTTTTTCCTAGCCACCGTGCTTCTACACCTGGATTGCTTGCTGTCTGGGGTTTTAGGCTGGGTTTCTGTACAGCACTTTGAGATATCAGCTGATGTACGAAGGGCTATATAAATACATTTGATTTGGTCCAGACAGCAACCAGCAGCCAGTGGTCCAGACAGCAACCAGCAGCCAGTGGTCCAGACAGCAACCAGCAGCCAGTGGTCCAGACAGCAACCAGCAGCCAGTGGTCCAGACAGCAACCAGCAGCTAGTGGTCTAGACAGCAACCAGCAGCTAAAGGTCCAGACAGCAACCATCAGCTAAAGGTCCAGACAGCAACCGGCAGCTAAAGGTCCAGACAGCAACCAGCAGCTAGTGGTCCAGAGAGCAACCGGCAGCTAGTAGTCCAGACAGCAACCAGCAGCCAGTGGTCCAGACAGCAACCAGCAGCTAGTGGTCCAGACAGTAACCAGCAGCTAAAGGTCCAGACAGCAACCAGCAGCTAAAGGTCCAGACAGCAACCGGCAGCTAAAGGTCCAGCCACAACCAGCAGCTAGTGGTCCAGAGAGCAACCGGCAGCTAGTAGTCCAGACAGCAACCAGCAGCTAGTGGTCCAGAAAGCAACCGGCAGCTAGTAGTCCAGACAGCAACCAGCAGCTAGTGGTCCAGACAGCAACTGTTAGCTAGTGGTCCAGACAGCAACTGGCAGCTAGTGGTCCAGACAGCAACCAGCAGCTAGAGGTCTAGACAGCAACCAGCAGCTAGTGGTCCAGACAGTAACCGGCAGCTTGTAGTCCAGACAGCAACCGGCAGCTTGTAGTCCAGACAGCAACCGGGAGCTAGTAGTCCAGACAGCAACCAGCAGCTAAAGGTCCAGACAGCAACCAGCAGCTAGTGTTCCAGACAGCAACTGGCAGCAAGTGGTCCAGACAGCAACCGCCAGCTAGTGGTCCAGACAGCAACCGGCAGCTAGTGGTCCAGACAGCAACCGGCAGCTAGTGGTCCAGACAGCAACCGGCAGCTAGTGGTCCAGACAGCAACCGGCAGCTAGTTGTCCAGACAGCAACCAGCAGCTCGTGGTCCAGACTGCAACCAGCAGCTAGTGGTCCAGACAGCAACCAGCAGCTTGTGGTCCAGACAGCAACCAGCAGCTAGTGGTCCAGACAGCAACCAGCAGCCAGTGTTCCAGACAGCAACCATCAGCTAAAGGTCCAGACAGCAACCGGCAGCTAAAGGTCCAGACAGCAACCAGCAGCTAGTGGTCCAGAGAGCAACCGGCAGCTAGTAGTCCAGACAGCAACCAGCAGCCAGTGGTCCAGACAGCAACCAGCAGCTAGTGGTCCAGACAGTAACCAGCAGCTAAAGGTCCAGACAGCAACCAGCAGCTAAAGGTCCAGACAGCAACCGGCAGCTAAAGGTCCAGCCACAACCAGCAGCTAGTGGTCCAGAGAGCAACCGGCAGCTAGTAGTCCAGACAGCAACCAGCAGCTAGTGGTCCAGAAAGCAACCGGCAGCTAGTAGTCCAGACAGCAACCAGCAGCTAGTGGTCCAGACAGCAACTGTTAGCTAGTGGTCCAGACAGCAACTGGCAGCTAGTGGTCCAGACAGCAACCAGCAGCTAGAGGTCTAGACAGCAACCAGCAGCTAGTGGTCCAGACAGTAACCGGCAGCTTGTAGTCCAGACAGCAACCGGCAGCTTGTAGTCCAGACAGCAACCGGGAGCTAGTAGTCCAGACAGCAACCAGCAGCTAAAGGTCCAGACAGCAACCAGCAGCTAGTGTTCCAGACAGCAACTGGCAGCAAGTGGTCCAGACAGCAACCGCCAGCTAGTGGTCCAGACAGCAACCGGCAGCTAGTGGTCCAGACAGCAACCGGCAGCTAGTGGTCCAGACAGCAACCGGCAGCTAGTGGTCCAGACAGCAACCGGCAGCTAGTTGTCCAGACAGCAACCAGCAGCTCGTGGTCCAGACTGCAACCAGCAGCTAGTGGTCCAGACAACAACCAGCAGCTTGTGGTCCAGACAGCAACCAGCAGCTAGTGGTCCAGACAGCAACCAGCAGCCAGTGTTCCAGACACCAACCAGCAGCCAGTGGTCCAGACAGCAACCAGCAGCTAGAGGTCTAGACAGCAACCAGCAGCTAGTGGTCCAGACAGCAACCGGCAGCTTGTAGTCCAGACAGCAACCGGCAGCTTGTAGTCCAGACAGCAACCGGGAGCTAGTAGTCCAGACAGCAACCAGCAGCTAAAGGTCCAGACAGCAACCAGCAGCTAGTGTTCCAGACAGCAACTGGCAGCAAGTGGTCCAGACAGCAACCGCCAGCTAGTGGTCCAGACAGCAACCGGCAGCTAGTGGTCCAGACAGCAACCGGCAGCTAGTGGTCCAGACAGCAACCGGCAGCTAGTGGTCCAGACAGCAACCGGCAGCTAGTTGTCCAGACAGCAACCAGCAGCTCGTGGTCCAGACAGCAACCAGCAGCTAGTGGTCCAGACAGCAACCAGCAGCTTGTGGTCCAGACAGCAACCAGCAGCTAGTGGTCCAGACAGCAACCAGCAGCTTGTGGTCCAGACAGCAACCAGCAGCTAGTCTGTCTGTAGCCTACCATGTACCTGTCCTCTGGGATCTCTGCTCTTTGTAGTGTTTAGGAGGGGAATCATGCTGTCCTGACAGGAATCTGGTCTAGGGTCTGTAGTGTTGAGGATGGTGACCATGCTGTCCTGACGGGCATCTGGTCTGGGGTCTATAGTGTTGAGGAGGGGGACCATGCTGTCCTGACCGGGATCTGGTCTGGGGTCTGTAGTGTTGAGGAGTGGGACCATGCTGCCCTGACCGGGATCTGGTCTGGGGTCTGTAGTGTTGAGGAGGGGGACCATGTTGTTCTGACGGGCATCTGGTCTGGGGTCTGTAGTATTGAGGAGGGGGACCATGCTGTCCTGAAGGGGATCTGGTCTGGGGTCTGTAGTATTGAGGAGGGGGACCATGCTGCCCTGACCGGGATCTGGTCTGGGGTCTGTAGTGTTGAGGAGGGGGACCATGCTGCCCTGACCGGGATCTGGTCTGGGGTCTGTAGTATTGAGGAGGGGGAACATGCTGCCCTGACCGGGATCTGGTCTGGGGTCTGTAGTGTTGAGGAGTGGGACCATGCTGCCCTGACCGGGATCTGGTCTGGGGTCTGTAGTATTGAGGAGGGGGACCATGCTGCCCTGACCGGGATCTGGTCTGGGGTCTGTAGTATTGAGGAGGGGGACCATGCTGTCCTGACCGGGATCTGGTCTGGGGTCTGTAGTATTGAGGAGGGGGACCATGCTGTCCTGAAGGGGATCTGGTCTGGGGTCTGTAGTATTGAGGAGCGGGACCATGCTGTCCTGAAGGGGATCTGGTCTGGGGTCTGTAGTATTGAGGAGGGGGACCATGCTGTCCTGAAGGGGATCTGGTCTGGGGTCTGTAGTATTGAGGAGGGGGACCATGCTGTCCTGAAGGGGATCTGGTCTGGGGTCTGTAGTATTGAGGAGGGGACCATGCTGTCCTGACCGGGATCTGGTCTGGGGTCTGTAGTATTGAGGAGGGGGACCATGTTGTCCTGACCGGGATCTGGTCTGGGGTCTGTAGTATTGAGGAGGTAGACCATGCTGTCCTGAAGGGGATCTGGTCTGGGGGCTGTAGTATTGAGGAGGGGGACCATGCTGTCCTGAAGGGGATCTGGTCTGGGGTCTGTAGTATTGAGGAGGGGGACCATGCTGCCCTGACCGGGATCTGGTCTGGGGTCTGTAGTATTGAGGAAGGGGACCATGCTGTCCTGACCGGGATCTGGTCTGGGGTCTGTAGTATTGAGGAGGGGGACCATGTTGTCCTGACCGGGATCTGGTCTGGGGTCTGTAGTATTGAGGAGGGGGACCATGCTGTCCTGAAGGGGATCTGGTCTGGGGTCTGTAGTATTGAGGAGGGGGACCATGCTGTCCTGAAGTGGATCTGGTCTGGGGTCTATAGTGTTGAGGAGGTGGATCATGCTGTCCTCATGGGGCGCCTCTTTCCTTCCCCGTGCTTCCCTGAGGACAATACCACAAAATATTTTTATAATTATGAGGTCCAGACTCTTGGAATAAATATTTCACTGTGGAGATGAAACATTAAGAATCACTCCAAACACAAACCATGCAATTCTGTGCTCCGCAAAGCGCCACCACCATCTCCCCACAACCCTGGGGTAACCATTACTGGTTGAGGCTAAGACGTAAATTAAAGACATACCTTATTATGTCTACATTTTTTATTTGCAGCGTATTCGATCTGTAAACTCATGACAACTCTTGTATAACAGACAGAGACTTAAAGTAAACAATGACAAGAAAAAGAAGAAAAGCCAGTTGTCAACATCTGCCTCAGACAGGCATGCAGGTAGACACACAAGTACACACACATGTACATGTCACACACACACACACACATACACACACGCACACACTGGTAGTTCTGTTTTTGTCTTATTTTCACTAATGATAAGAGGGGTCTCAATATGTTGCTAAAATATTGAGTTCCTCTAAGGTGAAACAAATATTTTGACCCTACTAACCATGATATACAGTGCCTTGCGAAAGTATTCGTCCCCCTTGAACTTTGCGACCTTTTGCCACATTTCAGGCTTCAAACATAAAGATATAAAACTGTATTTTTTTGTGAAGAATCAACAACATGTGGGACACAATCATGAAGTGGAATGACATTTATTGGATATTTCAAACTTTTTTAACAAATCAAAAACTGAAAAATTGGGCGTGCAAAATTATTCAGCCCCCTTAAGTTAATACTTTGTAGAGCCACCTTTTGCTGCGATTACAGCTGTAAGTCGCTTGGGGTATGTCTCTATCAGTTTTGCACATCGAGAGACTGAAATTTTTTCCCATTCCTCCTTGCAAAACAGCTCGAGCTCAGTGAGGTTGGATGGAGAGCATTTGTGAACAGCAGTTTTCAGTTCTTTCCACAGATTCTCGATTGGATTCAGGTCTGGACTTTGACTTGGCCATTCTAACACCTGGATATGTTTATTTTTGAACCATTCCATTGTAGATTTTGCTTTATGTTTTGGATCATTGTCTTGTTGGAAGACAAATCTCCGTCCCAGTCTCAGGTCTTTTGCAGACTCCATCAGGTTTTCTTCCAGAATGGTCCTGTATTTGGCTCCATCCATCTTCCCATCAATTTTAACCATCTTCCCTGTCCCTGCTGAAGAAAAGCAGGCCCAAACCATGATGCTGCCACCACCATGTTTGACAGTGGGGATGGTGTGTTCAGCTGTGTTGCTTTTACGCCAAACATAACGTTTTGCATTGTTGCCAAAAAGTTCAATTTTGGTTTCATCTGACCAGAGCACCTTCTTCCACATGTTTGGTGTGTCTCCCAGGTGGCTTGTGGCAAACTTTAAACAACACTTTTTATGGATATCTTTAAGAAATGGCTTTCTTCTTGCCACTCTTCCATAAAGGCCAGATTTGTGCAATATACGACTGATTGTTGTCCTATGGACAGAGTCTCCCACCTCAGCTGTAGATCTCTGCAGTTCATTCAGAGTGATCATGGGCCTCTTGGCTGCATCTCTGATCAGTCTTCTCCTTGTATGAGCTGAAAGTTTAGAGGGGCGGCCAGGTCTTGGTAGATTTGCAGTGGTCTGATACTCCTTCCATTTCAATATTATCGCTTGCACAGTGCTCCTTGGGATGTTTAAAGCTTGGGAAATCTTTTTGTATCCAAATCCGGCTTTAAACTTCTTCACAACAGTATCTCGGACCTGCCTGGTGTGTTCCTTGTTCTTCATGATGCTCTCTGCGCTTTTAACGGACCTCTGAGACTATCACAGTGCAGGTGCATTTATACGGAGACTTGATTACACACAGGTGGATTGTATTTATCATCATTAGTCATTTAGGTCAACATTGGATCATTCAGAGATCCTCACTGAACTTCTGGAGAGAGTTTGCTGCACTGAAAGTAAAGGGGCTGAATAATTTTGCACGCCCAATTTTTCAGTTTTTGATTTGTTAAAAAAGTTTGAAATATCCAATAAATGTCATTCCACTTCATGATTGTGTCCCACTTGTTGTTGATTCTTCACAAAAAAATACAGTTATATATCTTTATCTTGCGAAAGTATTCAGCCCCCTTGAACTTTGCGACCTTTTGCCACATTTCAGGCTTCAAACATAAAGATATAAAACTGTATTTTTTTTGTGAAGAATCAACAACAAGTGGAACACAATCATGAAGTGGAACGACATTTATTGGATATTTCAAACTTTTTTAACAATTCAAAAACTGAATAATTGGGCGTGCAAAATTATTCAGCCCCTTTACTTTCAGTGCAGCAAACTCTCTCCAGAAGTTCAGTGAGGATCTCTGAATGATCCAATGTTGACCTAAATGACTAATGATGATAAATACAATCCACCTGTGTGTAATCAAGTCTCCGTATAAATGCACCTGCACTGTGATAGTCTCAGAGGTCCGTTAAAAGCGCAGAGAGCATCATGAAGAACAAGGAACACACCAGGCAGGTCCGAGATACTGTTGTGAAGAAGTTTAAAGCCGGATTTGGATACAAAAAGATTTCCCAAGCTTTAAACATCCCAAGGAGCACTGTGCAAGCGATAATATTGAAATGGAAGGAGTATCAGACCAAGACCTGGCCGTCCCTCTAAACTTTCAGCTCATACAAGGAGAAGACTGATCAGAGATGCAGCCAAGAGGCCCATGATCACTCTGGATGAACTGCAGAGATCTACAGCTGAGGTGGGAGACTCTGTCCATAGGACAACAATCAGTCGTATATTGCACAAATCTGGCCTTTATGGAAGAGTGGCAAGAAGAAAGCCATTTCTTAAAGATATCCATAAAAAGTGTCGTTTAAAGTTTGCCACAATCCACCTGGGAGACACACCAAACATGTGGAAGAAGGTGCTCTGGTCAGATGAAACCAAAATTGAACTTTTTGGCAACAATGCAAAACGTTGTTTGGCGTAAAAGCAACACAGCTGAACACACCATCCCCACTGTCAAACATGGTGGTGGCAGCATCATGGTTTGGGCCTGCTTTTCTTCAGCAGGGACAGGGAAGATGGTTAAAATTGATGGGAAGATGGATGGAGCCAAATACAGGACCATTCTGGAAGAAAACCTGATGGAGTCTGCAAAAGACCTGAGACTGGGACGTAGATTTGTCTTCCAACAAGACAATGATCCAAAACATAAAGCAAAATCTACAATGGAATTGTTCAAAAATAAACATATCCAGGTGTTAGAATGGCCAAGTCAAAGTCCAGACCTGAATCCAATCGAGAATCTGTGGAAAGAACTGAAAACTGCTGTTCACAAATGCTCTCCATCCAACCTCACTGAGCTCGAGCTGTTTTGCAAGGAGGAATGGGAAAAAATTTCAGTCTCTCGATGTGCAAAACTGATAGAGACATACCCCAAGCGACTTACAGCTGTAATCGCAGCAAAAGGTGGCGCTACAAAGTATTAACTTAAGGGGGCTGAATAATTTTGCACGCCCAATTTTTCAGTTTTTGATTTGTTAAAAAAGTTTGAAATATCCAATAAATGTCGTTCCACTCCATGATTGTGTCCCACTTGTTGTTGATTCTTCACAAAAAAATACAGTTTTATATCTTTATGTTTGAAGCCTGAAATGTGGAAAAAGGTTGCAAAGTTCAAGGGGGCCGAATACTTTCGCAAGGCACTGTATTTACTAACTGGTAAATTTACTAACCATGTCGGTTTTGGAGAAGTTCCCATTCCCATCTATACTTCAACAGTTATTTTGAGTTATGATAGATTTTGTCTACAGAACTATTTGATACTTTCGAACTGAAGCTCCCTTTCCACACTCAATATCTCATAGTATTTGTGGTCCACTGAAGTAGGCTATCATACACTAATTCAAATACTGTGTGTGGACAAAGAGCAGACATTACAAATCATATCATAGTAGCAAAACCAGCAAAAGTTCTACAAAATGTAGGTCATACTTGACGTGTTGTTCAACGTTAAGAGAACAAACAGATGGAGAAAATGTTGCCTTCTATGTTCTTTTAATCTCTATAGAGAACCACAGGAAGCAGGATGCAAGTTGAAAGCAGTGGGGTTGAGGCCTTTGTAAAAGACTAGTTCTGGGACGTTATAATTTGGTTGTCTTGTTATGTTACTTAATATAGATCAAGTCCTACAAAAATAAACCCAGAATTATTCTTGTTATAACAAAGTATCTTGAGGAGCCAAAAGTATCTACCACTGTAACTTTTTCAATGGATTGGAGCCCAGATGGATCATATTATAGACTGTAGAGACTACTGGGTATTGTTCCCCCTCAAGGGGCACCAACAGTCCCGCATGGTACAGTACACATTCTCTCTCAATCATCATTATTTCCTTTATTCAGAACATATGGATAATAATAATAGGCTGTCTCTCTTTGAGCGTGGCAAAGAGTAGCGATGTCTTTGCCTCAGGAATCACATAACTTTGGGGAGGATACTATGAAGACTCCTTAAGTATTTGTTGCCATGGCCTTTTTAACACTAGCCTAAACAAATAGTATAGGCAGATATAAATATATTTAGTAAATACATTGAGCGGATGGACTCTGTTTCATCTCACTAATAGACTCTGTGTTTGTGTAAATACAGTATGTGTGCCATGTTCACCGACACTGGGACCTCAACATGTTTCATTAGTGAGATTAATATGTCTCACCGGGCTGTGTTGTCCGTGGTCTGGCCAAGATGGTCTGGACTAGATGGTCTGACCTAGATGGTCTGGTCTGGACTAGATGGTCTGTACTGGACTAGATGGTCTGGTCTGGATGGTCTGGACTAGATGGTCTGGACTAGATGGTCTGTACTGGACTAGATGGTCTGGTCTGGATGGTCTGGACTAGATGGTCTGGACTAGATGGTCTGTACTGGACTAGATGGTCTGGACTAGATGGTCTGGACTAGATGGTCTGTACTGGATTAGATGGGCTGTACTGGACTAGATGGGCTGTACTGGACTAGATGGGCTGTACTGGACTAGATGGTCTGGTCTGGATGGTCAGGACTAGATGGTCGGGACTAGATGGTATGTACTGGACCAGATGGTATGTACTGGACTAGATGGTCTGGACTGGATGGTCTGGACTGGATGGTCTGGACTGGATCGTCTGGACTAGATGGTCTGGACTGGATGGTCTGGCCTGGATGGTCTGGAAAAGATGGTCTGGACTGGATGGTCTGTACTGGTTTGTCTGGACTGGATGGTCTGGCCTGGATGGTCTGGTCTGGACTAGATGGTCTGTACTGGACTAGATGGTCTGGTCTGGATGGTCTGGACTAGATGGTCTGGACTAGATGGTCTGGACTAGATGGTCTGGTCTGGACTAGATGGTCTGTACTGGACTAGATTGTCTGGTCTGGATGGTCTGGACTAGATGGTCTGGACTAGATGGTCTGTACTGGACTAGATGGTCTGGTCTGGATGGTCTGGACTAGATGGTCTGTACTGGATTAGATGGGCTGTACTGGACTAGATGGGCTGTACTGGACTAGATGGGCTGTACTGGACTAGATGGTCTGGTCTGGATGGTCAGGACTAGATGGTCGGGACTAGATGGTATGTACTGGACCAGATGGTATGTACTGGACTAGATGGTCTGGACTGGATGGTCTGGACTGGATGGTCTGCACTGGATGGTCTGGACTGGATCGTCTGGACTGGATGGTCTGGCCTGGATGGTCTGGAAAAGATGGTCTGGACTGGATGGTCTGTACTGGTTTGTCTGGACTGGATGGTCTGGCCTGGATGGTCTGGAAAAGATGGTCTGGAAAAGATGGTCTGGACTAGATGGTCTGGACTGGATGGTCTGGACTGGATGGTCTGGACTGGATGGTCTGGACTAGATGGTCTGAACTAGATGGTCTGGACTAGATGGTCTGGACTGGATCCTCTGGACTAGATGCTCTGGACTAGATGATCTGGACTCGATAGTCTAGACTGGACCCTCTGGACTAGATGGTCTGGACTAGATGATCTGGACTCGATAGTCTAGACTGGACCCTCTGGACTAGATGGTCTGGACTGGATGGTCTGGACTAGATGGTCTGAACTGGATGGTCTGGACTAGATGGTCTGGACTAGATGGTCTGGACTAGATGGCCTGGACTGGATGGTCTGGACTGGACTAGATGTCCAGGGTCTTGACAAGAGGATGAGCCAAGTTACAGTAAGAGAAACACTCCCCACTAGAGTGTACACTCAAGGTAGGTTTTCCCTTGCAATATATTAACTTCTATTTGTTTCAAATAGAAAACTTTGGAGCCACAATGCCTGTTGCTTTTAGGGCCTCATCTTGAAAATCAAATTGGGGAAAGACTGACTCGAAGTTAGAGGAGCCAGCTATCCTACTACCACTGTTACATTAGTTAATAGCTATAATCAACCCTACTACCACAGTTTTTTTTTAAATTTTTTTATTTAACTAGGCAAGTTAGTTAAGAACAAATTCTTGTTTACAATGACGGCCAAACCCTAACCCAGACGACGCTGGGCCAATTGTGCGTCACCCTCTGGGACTCCCAACTATTGCCGGTTGTGATACAGCCTGGAATCGAACCAGGATCTTTAGTGACACCTCTAGCACTGAGATGCAGTGCCTTAGACCGCTGCGCCACTCGGGAGCCCTGTTACAGTAGCTAATAGCTAGAATCAATTCTACTAACAGTGTTTCCACTTACTCACATTGCCCTCCAGCAGCTCCCGCTGTGGCCTCCATGAGTGAGCCAGCAGGTACTCTGAGTGGAAGAGCAGGCCGTCAAAGGTGTTCAGGGCACCAGCTGCTACATGGGGAAGGGGCAGCCGCAAGCGCTCTTGGCAGCAGCCAAGTGGGTCAGCCCTTAAACAAACAGAGAGCCCAGCTGAACCGCTCGGGGCTCCACATGAGAGACCTGCAGAGAAGATAGAAATGGAATGAACAGAGCTGACATGATTCTCTATTCTACATGTCATACAATTATATTTGTTCGACACCAAATGTTTCTATGGGAATGTTCTGTAATGTATGGTCCTAACTGTATGGCAAGTAGAAGAGTATGCTATAGCACATACAGCATGGAACCAGGCGAGTTACAGTAAATAAACTCTGTCCCAGAGAGTTGATCTGCAGCAGCACAGAGAGAGGAGAGCCAGGGGTCGCAGCAGGACAGGAGTGGTAGCTAGCTAGCCAACAGGCAGATGTCCCCTGTATTTACCCTCAGGTCTCACCTGGGCCCTCAGCCCATAGGAGATCAAATAGGGCTGATTAGGCCCTGTCAAACACATGGGCCCAGAGACCTGCCTGCCACCTGCTCCCCACTCAAACATAGCTTCAGCTAAAGCAAAGAGGGAAGAGAGATCAAGCTAAAGAGGCTGCAGCCAGCAGCAGGCGCCTTCCAGGCACACCACCCCTAAACAAAGCACTCATCCCACATTTAAACATACATACAGGCAAGCAAGGGAAGCAACTACTTTGGGGCTTCTTCAAAACGGAGTATCTCTGAGCATACAGAAGTAGTAATTTGACAATGTGTGGCTACACTTGTCCTGTTCATTGGTTGAAAGTGGCAGTTCAAAGTAGGAAACACATGCTTGTGTGTGGGAACCCTGGCCAATTAGCATACCAGTTACAATTTTCATTTTTCTAAACTTAGTTGGGCCTCCTTTCCATAATTTAGTGTGTTTTTCTCGAAACCAGAATGCTAATCTCCAGCCATGGAGCCACCCTCAATGAAGAAGGTTAGGAAGGCCCACGTCTTCATGTACAGGAGTGCAGCTGTCCACACAGTAGCTTCACCAAAGCATAAACATTAAAATCTCCTCCAATCAGGTGCCTGAGACAGTTGATACCCCTGGGGGCAACCCTCTATGTTTTGGACAACCGTCTCCCCGTCCATTACACAACAGAGGATATTACCGGTGAGAAACAGGTCTCTTTGAAACAGCACCACAATTCCCATTCTGCTGAATAAGCTTAGATGATCAGTGCTCATGACTAGGGTTCCAAAATTCCGGTGACATTCAATAGAATCTCGGTTGGTGGGTTCCAAAAATCAGGAATGAATAAGCAGGGAATCCGGTACCCTCCAATCAGGATTTCTGGAAAACCAGGGAATTTAATGAAAGTTCCATGAATTTTGCAACCCTACTCACAACACTAGTAGGAACTAGGACTGGTCTAATCTGTAGTCCTTGCCATTGAATAAAAGGGTTTATTTATGTGTATGGATGGCTGAATGCTGGCTCCCAGCAGCTCCCTGATGCAGTGGCATCCCCTGATCCCCAGCCCTAGGCTTAATGGACATTCCCCCAGTATGAGAAAGCACTGCAGGGGGAGAGAGATTAGAGAAAGGGGGAGGGGGGCGAGAGAGAGAAAAAAAAGCATCAGACTGCCCCTGGAGAGTCTGCTGCCATCTGTCTCCCCCTTCTCCTCTCTCTACCCCCCCCTCCCCTGGCTTTCTGAGATTTCAGGCAGATGTGACAATATCCTTCCTGATGGGATGCAACAATGGCGTGGGGCAACAGGTGCGTGTGGAGCCCCGGAGTAGGAGGCAGACACAAATCTACACACACTCTAATCTGTCCAGCAGCAGGCTGTCATCAGCCCGCTCTCTCTCTCTCTCTCTCTCTCTCTCTCTCTCTCTCTCTCTCTCTCTCTCTCTCTCTCTCTCTCTCTCTCTCTCTCTCTCTCTCTCTCTCTCTCTCTCTCTCTCTCTCTCTCTCTCTCTCTCTCTCTCTCTCTCTCTCTCTCTCTCTCTCTCTCTCTCTCTCTCTCTCTCTCTCTCTCTCTCTCTCTCTCTCTCTCTCTCTCTCTCTCTCTCTCTCTCTCTCTCTCTCTCTCTCTCTCTCTCTCTCTCTCTCTCTCTCTCTCTCTCTCTCTCTCTCTCTCTCTCTCTCTCTCTCTCTCTCTCTCTCTCTCTCTCTCTCTCTCTCTCTCTCTCTCACACTCACACTCACACTCACACTCACACACACTTTTATAATAACCTCCTCCTGCCCAGCCATTCAACACCTGCTGCTACTGTGCACTCACTAAACAGAAATCTCCCCAACACAAACAATTTTTATTACCTCATATATTCT
Organism: Oncorhynchus mykiss; assembly: GCF_013265735.2. Lineage (NCBI taxonomy): Eukaryota > Metazoa > Chordata > Actinopteri > Salmoniformes > Salmonidae > Oncorhynchus > Oncorhynchus mykiss. Next base: position 53,628,474 of record NC_048587.1, read on the forward strand.
GGGATCTAGGGTTACACTAGCTGGAGTTTACTGAAGTTAGCTGTTACACTAGCTGGAGTTTACTGAAGTTAGCTGTTACACTAGCTGGAGTTTACTGAAGTTAGCTGTCACACTAGATGGAGTTTACTGAAGTTAGCTGTCACACTAGATGGAGTTTACTGAAGTTAGCTGTTACACTAGCTGGAGTTTACTGAAGTTAGCTGTTACACAAGAGGGAGTTCACTGAAGTTAGCTGTTACACTAGATGGAGTTTATTGAAGTTAGCTGTTACACAAGAGGGAGTTTACTGAAGTTAGCTGTTACACTAGCTGGAGTTTACTGAAGTTAGATGTTACACTAGCTGGAGTTTACTGAAGTTAGCTGTCACACTAGATGGAGTTTACTGAAGTTAGCTATTACACTAGCTGGAGTTTACTGAAGTTAGCTGTCACACTAGCTGGAGTTTACTGAAGTTAGCTGTTACACAAGAGGGAGTTTACTGAAGTTAGCTGTTACACAAGAGGGAGTTTACTGAAGTTAGCTGTCACACTAGCTGAAGTTAGCTGTTACACTAGCTGGAGTTTACTGAAGTTAGCTGTCACACTAGATGAAGTTAGCTGTTACACTAGCTGGAGTTTACTGAAGTTAGCTGTTACACAAGAGGGAGTTTACTGAAGTTAGCTGTTACACAAGAGGGAGTTTACTGAAGTTAGCTGTTACACTAGATGGAGTTTACTGAAGTTAGCTGTTACACTAGATGGAGTTTACTGAAGTTAGCTGTTACACTAGATAGAGTTTACTGAAGTTAGCTGTTACACAAGAGGGAGTTCACTGAAGTTAGCTGTTACACTAGATGGAGTTTACTGAAGTTAGCTGTTACACAAGAGGGAGTTCACTGAAGTTAGCTGTTACACAAGAGGGAGTTCACTGAAGTTAGCTGTTACACAAGAGGGAGTTTACTGAAGTTAGCTGTTACACAAGAGGGAGTTCACTGAAGTTAGCTGTTACACTAGATTAAGTTTACTGAAGTTGTTATATAAACAAACACACACAAAAACCGTTCGATGGTTACAACAAACATAACTTTTAAAATGAGAAAAACGACTGCAAAGTAATATGTACAAATAGTTACGATGCTAGGCTAACTGATACCTCTCCATAGTTAGGATACTAGGCTAACTGATACCTCTCCATAATTAGATACCAAAAAAGTGTTAAACACTCTTGGCATTCTCTAAACCAGCTTCACCTGGAATGCTTTTCCAACACTCTTGAAGGAGTACCCAGATCTGGGCACCCGAGTGGCGCAGTGGCCTAAGGCACTGCATCTCAGTTTTACAGGTGTCACTACAGACCATAGTTCAATTCCAGGCCGTATCACAACCGGTTGTGATTGGGAGTCCCATAGGGCGGCGCAAAATTGGCCCAGCATCATCCGGGTTTGGCCAGGGTAGGCTGTCGTTGTAAATAAGAATTTGTTCTTAACTGACTTTCCTAGTTAAATACATATATTTATTTACCTGTTGGCTGCTTTTCCTTCACTCTGCGGGCCAACTCATCCAAACCATCAATTGGGTTGAGGTTGGGTGATTGTGGAGGCTGATGCAGTACTCCATCATTCTCCTTATTGGTCAAATATCCCTTACATAGTCTGAAGGTGTGTTGGGTCATTGTCCTGTTGAAAAACAAATGATAGTCTCACTAAACGCAAACCAGATGGGATGGCGTATCACTGCAGAATGCTGTGGTAGCCTTGCTGGTGGTGTGCCTTGAATTCTAAATAACTCACTGAGTGTCATCAGCAAAAGCACCATCACACCTCCTCCTCTATGCTTCACGGTGGGAACCACACATGTGGAGATCATCCGTCACCTACTCTGCGTCTCAGAAAGACACGGCAGTTGGAACCAAAAATCTCAATTTTGGACTCATCAGATGAAAGGACATATTTCCGCCAGTCTGATGTCCATTTCTCGTGTTTCTTGGCCCAAGCAAGTCTCTTCTTATTATTGGTGTCCTTTAGTAGTGTTTTTTTGCAGTAATTTGACCATAAAGGCCTGATTCACACAGTCTCCTCTGAACAGTTGATGTTGAGATGTGTCTGTTACTTGAACTCTGTGAAGCATTTATTTGGGCTGCAATTTCTGAGGCTGGTAACTCTAATGAACATATCCTCTGCAGCAGAGGTCACTCTGGGTCTTCCTTCTCTTGTGGCGGTCCTCATGAGAGACAGTTTCATCATAGCGCTTGATGATTTTTGAGACTGCACTTGAAGAAACTTTCAAAGTTCTTGAAATTTCCGGATTGGCTGACCTTCATGTCTTAAAGAAATGATGGCCTGTCATTTCTCTTTGCATATTTGAGCTGTTCTTGCCATAATATGGACTTGGTCTTTTACCAAATAGGGCGATCTTCTGTATACCGCCCCTACATTGTCACAGCACAACTGATTGGCTCAAAGGCATTAAGAAGGAAAGAAATGCCACAAATGTACTTTTAACAAGACACAAGACACACCTGTTAACTGAAATGCATTCCAGGTGATTAGGTGGTTGAGAGAATGCCAAGAGTGTGCAAAGCTGTCATCAAGGCAGAGGTTGGCTCCTTTGAAGAATCTCAAATATATTTGTATTTATTTAACACTTTTTTGGTTACATGATTCCAGATGTGTTATTTCAGTTTTTATGTCTTCACTATTATTCTACAATGTAGAACACAGTAAAAAATAAATAAAAACCCTGGAAGGAGTAACCTTTTGACTGGTACTGTTTATGGCAGAGGCTCAATCAAGGTAGCTGTCTTGACTACTTTCTTATGTCATTCTCGCTGGTACCAAACGTTTAAAAAGTTTGATAGGGAACAGAATGCGGTCGGACCATAAAATAATTGGCATATACATTACTCTTAAAGAATTTCCACGTTGGCGAGGATATTGGAAATTAAATCAAAGCCTATTGGATGACAACTTGTTTTTAACTAAGACACAAGAATGTATAACTTACTTTTTCCTACATAACATAATGGCAAGAAAAAGTATGTGAACCCTGGATTTCTGCATAAATTGGATTTCTGGATTTCTCCATAAATTAGTCATACAATTTGATCTGATCTTCATCTAGGTCACAACAATAGACAAACACAGTCTGCGTAAACTAAAAACACAAACAATTATACGTTTTCATGTCTTTATTGAACACACCGTGTAAACATTCACAGTGCAGTATGTAAACAATTGGATTTCATAATGGTTGACACTCCTTTGGCAGCAACAACCTCAACCAAATGTTTTCTGTAGTTGCGGATCAGACCAGCACAACGGTCAGGAGGAATTTTGGACCATTCCACTTTACAAAACTTGGGATGTCTGGTGTGAACTGCTCTCTTGAGGTCATACCACAGTACCTCAATCGGGTTGAGGCCATTCCGTTGAAGCCATTCTGTTGTTGATTTACTTCTGTGTTTTGGGTCGTTGTCCTGTTGCGTCGGCCAACTTCTGTTGAGCTTCAATTGGTGGACAGATAGCCTAACATTCCCCTGCAAAATGTCTTGATAAACTTGGGAATACATTTTTCCGTCGATGATAGCAAGTTGTCCAGGCTCTGAGGCAGCCCCAAACCATGATGCTCCCGCCACCATACTTTACAGTTGGGATAAGGTTTTTATGTGGGTGTGCTGTGCCTTTTTTCTTCACACATAGGGTTGTGTGTTCCTTCCAAACGTCCACAGAATATTTTGCTAGTAGCGCTGTGGAACATCCAGGTGCACCTTTCCAAACTTCACATTCACAACTTCACAACTTCAATATATATATACAATAATTTGTGTTATTAGTTTAAACACACTATGTTTGTATATTGTTGTGACTTAGATGAAGATCAGATCAAATTTGATGACCAATTGATGCAGAAATCCAGGTCATTCCAAAGAGCTCACTTTTTCTTGTCACTATAGGTACTGCAGATCCCCTTATTGTATGGAATACTTTTAAATGTGCCTTTAGAGGCAATACAATTTAATACTCAACAATTTAGGTCAAAAGAGTTCATATTAACAAAGGAAATAGAGGGACTAACAGTACAGATAGCAATTGAAACTGTACCATTGAGGCACAGAATAAGTTACAGGAAACACTAAAATAACTGAAGGAACATATTCAAGAAAGATCAAGTGAAATATATTATACAAATAAAGTGAATTGGATGGAATATGTGCCACGTTCGTCATAGTGGGGAGACCAAGGCGCAGCGTGATATGAATACATCTTCTTTAATTAACGACGAACACTAAACAAAATACCAAAACAAAAAACGACCTTGAAGCTACTCCAACGAGTGCTGACATGCAACTACACATAGACAATAACCCACAAAACCAAAATGGCAACCTAAATAGGATCCCCAATCAGAGACAACGATAAACAGCTGCCTCTGATTGGGAACCAATTCAGGCCACCACATTACCTAGACATACAAAAACCCATAGATATACAAAAACCCTAGACAGGAAAAAAACCACACATACCCACCCTCGTCACACCCCGACCTGACCAAAATAATACATAAAACAAAGATAACTCAGGTCAGGGCATGACAAGGAAAATATATATAATAATATACAGTAGAAATATATATTTCAAATAACACACACACATATATATTTACAAAAAATATATATGGGGAATTGAAAATTATGCAGACAATTACATTGTTAGAAGCCACAATCTGAAATATTAAATATTACCCTAAAACAAACAACAAACAACAAAAACATGCAGTGATTTGGCAAGACCAGAGAAACTGACTGACGCGAGCTTTAGGGGGGACGCTGGGAGGATGCTATGGAAGCACCGTAAATCAGGATGTGGCTTTCTGGATGTCTCCCACCAGGCTCTAATTTGTCGCTGCTATCATCCATTATCTCTACCGTAGGGAGCCTCTATCAACCCGGGCCCAGGATAACCGCCGGCCACTCTGGGTGGCTGGAGCAGAAATAGCAGGCGTAGTAGGGTTTAAAGTAGGGTGGGGAGGTGCAAATAGCCACTGTGGTCAGTGTCGGGGACAGCTTGGAGTCCGTCGCCAGAGCATCATTCTCAGGTTCAGACCACAGTTAGAGCAGTTTGAGCAGGAATGTTGCAATGCGCCCCAAAATTATCCCCTCTCAGCAGTTTCTGCTGCTACATCTTCTTGCATATTGAGAAAGAGACAACTGAGTTTCTTCTGTGGGACTTACTATATTGTTGAAAAATGGCTTCTTGACTATTCTCCCAGCCCCGTTCTCTTGTTGTTGTCCTGGGTGTGGTTGCATTAGGGCAGGTAGCATTCTCCTGTCATCCACCAAACCCAGATTTGTCCGTTGGACTTCCATATGGTGAGTGTGATTCATCCCTCCAGAAAATGTTTAACTTGGATGAGTAAGATAAAGATGCAGTGCCTATACTGGAAAGACTACTATGCGTTCCGAAAAGCTTTCCAAAAGCTTTCCAACTATCTTAAGTTTTTCCACAAAAGAAAGGTCAATCAATCAATCAAATGTATTTATAAAGCCCTTCTTACATTAGCTGATGTCACAAAGTGCGGTACAGTAACCCAGCCTAAAATCCCAAACAGCAAGCAAGGTGTAGAAGCACGGTAGCTAGGAAAAACTGCCTAGAAAGGCCAGAACCTAGGAAGAAACCTAGAGAGGAACCAAGCTATGAGGGGTGGCCAGTCCTCTTCTGGCTGTGCTGGGTAGAGATAATAACATGGCTAAGATGTTCAAATGTTCATAGATGACCAGCAGGGTCAAATAATAATAATCACAGTGGTTGTAGAGGGTGCAACAGGTCAGCATTTGCTACACAAATAATTTATAAGAAAATGTACAACTACATAAGTAACAGGTATCTGACACTTTCCCAAATATGATATAACCACTTTAGGAAGATTCTATAAACCCCATATAACGGGTTTATGTCAGAGACACTAGTGTATCTCACTCAGCCTTGCATAGGATATGTACTGACGCAGATAGCTTGGCTGAGATGTGCATCTATGTCTTCCAAGGAGAGGTGACCCACATAAAAACAAGCATGAGAAGTGTTCTGAACATTATTCAATCTCCACCAAACTTTACAGTCGGCACTATGCATTTGTGGCAGGTAGCGTTCTCCTACCATCTGCCAAACCCAGATTTGTCCCTGGACTTCCACATGGTGAAGTGTGATTCATCACTCCAGAGAACGTGTTTCCACTGCTCCAGATTCCAATGGCGGTGAGCTTTACACCACTCCAGTCAACACTTGGCATTGCACATGGTGATCTTAGGCTGCGTGCGGCTGTTCGGCCATGGAAACCCATTTCATGAAGCTCCCGACAAACAGTTATTGTGCTGAAGTTGCTTCCAAAGGCAGTTTGGAACTCGGTCCTTAGTGTTGCAACCGAGGACAGACGATTTTTCAAATCTTGTGTGGCCTAACTTCATGGCTGAGCCATTGTTGCTCCTAGACGTTTCCACTTCACAATAACAGCACTTACAGTTGACAGGGGCAGCTCTAGCTGGGCAGACATTTGACAGACTGACTTGTTAGAAAGGTGGCATCATATGATGGTGCCACGTTCAAAGTCACTGAGCTCTTCAGTAATGCCAATGTTTGTCTATGGAGATTGCATGGCTGTGTGCTCAATGTTATACACCCGTCAGCAATGGAAATAGCTGAAATAGCAGACTCCACTATTTTGAAGGGGTGTCCACATACTTTTGTGAAAATTCTGTAGCTTCATTGTCGAAGAGAGAACCATGGAGAAAAGGAGCCATCGAGTTTCAGTCAGAGCATCAGGGGTAAATTACTTCAAATGAAATCAAAATATTATTTGTCACATGCTCCGAATACAACTGGTGTAGACTTTACAGTGAAATGCTTTCTTACGAGCCCTTAACCAACAATGCAGATCAATGTGGAGCTACATACAGGGAATACCAGTATCAGATCAATGTGGGGCAATATACAGGGAGGACAAGTGCCATATCAATGAGGTACGAGGTATTTGAGGTAGATATGTACATGAAGGCAGGGTAAAGTGACTAGGCATCAGGATAGATAATAATAAGGTATTTGAGGTTGATATGTACATGAAGGCAGGGTAAAGTGACTAGGCATCAGGATAGATAATAATAAGGTATTTGAGGTAGATATGTACATGAAGGCAGGGTAAAGTGACTAGGCATCAGGATAGATAATAATAAGGTATTTGAGGTAGATATGTACATGAAGCCAGGGTAAAGTGACTAGGCATCAGGATAGATAATAATAAGGTATTTGAGGTAGATATGTACATGAAGGCAGGTTAAAGTGACTAGGCATCGGGATAGATAATAATAAGGTATTTGAGGTAGATATGTACATGAAGCCAGGGTAAAGTGACGAGGCATCAGGATAGATAATAATAAGGTATTTGAGGTAGATATGTACATGAAGGCAGGGTAAAGTGACGAGGCATCAGGATAGATAATAATAAGGTATTTGAGGTAGATATGTACATGAAGCCAGGGTAAAGTGACTAGACATCAGGATATATAATAATAAGAGTAAAATAAAGAACAGCGTAGCAGCAGCAAATGATGAGTGTAAAAGTGTGTGTGTAATGTGTATGTGTTTGTGTTGTGTTGGTATGCATGTGTGTGCTATGTTTATAGTATATGTGAATGTGTGAGGGTATTGTGTGGGAGTGAGTGTGTATATGGTGTGTACAGTGGGGAGAACAAGTATTTGATACACTGCCGATTTTGCAGGTTTTCCTACTTACAAAGCATGTAGAGGTCTGTCATTTGTATCATAGGTACACTTCAACTGTGAGAGATGGAATCTAAAACAAAAATCCAGAAAATCACATTGTATGATTTTTAAGTAATTAATTTGCATTTTATTGCATGATATAAGTATTTGATCACCTAGCAACCAGTACGAATTCAGGATCACACAGACCTGTTATTTTTTCTTTAAGAAGCCCTCCTGTTCTCCACTCATTACCTCTATTAACTGCACCTGTTTGAACTCATTACCTGTATAAAAGACACCTGTCCACACACTCAATCAAACATACTCCAACCTCTCCACAATGGCCAAGACCAGAGAGCTGTGTAAGGACATCAGGGATAAAATTGTAGACCTGCACAAAGCTGGGATGGGCTACAGGACAATAGGCAACAGCTTGGTGAGAAGGCAACAACTGTTGGCGCAATTATTAGAAAATGGGAGAAGTTCAAGATGACGATCAATCACCCTCGGTCTGGGGCTCCATGCAAGATCTCACCTCATGGGGCATCAATGATCATGAGGAAGGTGAGGGATCAGCCCAGAACTACACAGCAGGACCTGGTCAATGACCTGAAGAGAGCTGGGACCACAGTCTCAAAGAAAACCATTAGTAACACACTACGACGTCATGGATTAAAATCCTGCAGCACAAGCAAAGTCCCCCTGCTCAAGCCAGTGCATGACCAGGCCCGTCTGAAGTTTGCCAATGACCATCTGGATGATCCAGATGAGGAATGGGAGATGGTAATGTGGTCTGATGAGACAAAAATAGAGCTTTTTGGTCTAAACTCCACTCGCCGTGTTTGGAGGAAGAAGAAGGATGAGTACAACCCCAAGAACACCATCCTAACTGTGAAGCATGGAGGTGGAAACATCATTCTTTGGGGATGCTTTTCTGCAAAGGGGACAGGACGACTGCACCGTATTGAGGGGAGGATGGATGGGGCCATGTATCGCGAGATCTTGGCCAGCAACGTCCTTCCCTCAGTAAGAGCATTGAAGATGGGTCGTGGCTGGGTCTTCCAGCATGACAATGACCCGAAACACACAGCCAGGGCAACTAAGGAGAGGCTCCATAAGAAGCATCTCAAGGTCCTGGAGTGGCCTAGCCAGTCTCCAGACCTGAACCCAATAGAAAATCTTTGGAGGGAGCTGAAAGTCCGTATTGCCCAGCGACAGCCCCGAAACCTGAAGGATCTGGAGAAGGTCTGTATGGAGGAGTGGGCCAAAATCCCTGCTGCAGTGTGTGCAAACCTGGTCAAGAACTACAGGAAACATATGATCTCTGTAATTGCAAACAAAGGTTTCTCTACCAAATATTAAGTTAGGCTTTTCTGATGTATCAAATCAAATCAAATGTATTTATATAGCCCTTCGTACATCAGCTGATATCTCAAAGTGCTGTACAGAAACCCAGCCTAAAACCCCAAACAGCAAGCAATGCAGGTGTAGAAGCACGGTGGCTAGGAAAAACTCCCTAGAAAGGCCAAAACCTAGGAAGAAACCTAGAGAGGAACCAGGCTATGTGGGGTGGCCAGTCCTCTTCTGGCTGTGCCGGGTGGAGATTATAACAGAACATGGCCAAGATGTTCAAATGTTCATAAATGACCAGCATGGTCGAATAATAATAAGGCAGAACAGTTGAAACTGGAGCAGCAGCACGGTCAGGTGGACTGGGGACAGCAAGGAGTCATCATGTCAGGTAGTCCTGGGGCATGGTCCTAGGGCTCAGGTCAGTTGAAACTGGAGCAGCAGCACGGCCAGGTGGACTGGGGACAGCAAATACTTATGTCATGCAATAAAATTTAAATTAATTACTTAAAAATTATTCGATGTGATTTTCTGGATTTTTGTTTTAGATTCCGTCTCTCACAGTTGAAGTGTACCTATGATAATTACAGACCTCTACATGCTTTGTAAGTAGGGAAACCTGCAAAATCGTCAGTGTATCAAATACTTGTTCTCCCCACTGTATATAAAGTCCAGTGAGTGTGCATAGGGTCAGTGTATGATAGAGTCAGAGCAGATAGTTTGGGTACCATAAATGGCCTATTTAGCAGTCTGGCTATTTACGGTGTCTTGCAAAAGTATTCATCCCCCTTGGCGTTTTTCCTATTTTGTTGCATTACAACCTGTGATTTAAATTGATTTTGGGGGGATTTCATGTAATGGACATACACAAAATAGTCCAAATTGGTGAAGTGAAATTAAAAAATTACTTGTTTCAAAGAATTCTAAAAAACGGAAAAGTGGTGAGTGCATATGTATTCACCACCTTTGTTATGAAGCACCTAAATAAGATCTGGTGCAACCAATTACCTTCAGAAGTCACATAATTAGTTAAATAAAATCCATCTGTGTGCAATCTAAGTGTCACATGATCTGTCACATGATCTCAGTATATATACACCTGCTCTGAAAGGCTCCAGAGCCTACAACACCAAAAAGCAAGGGGCATCACCAAGCGAGCGGCACCATGAAGACCAGTTAGCTCTCCAAACAGGTCAGGTACAAAGTTGTGGAGAAGTACAGATCAGTTAAAAATATATATCTGAAACTTTGAACAGCCGACGGAGCACCATTAAATCCATTATTAAAAAATGGAAAGAATATGGCACCACACCAAACCTGCCAAGAGAGCCGCCCACCAAAACTCACGGACCAGGCAAGGAGGCATTAATCAAAGATGCCAAAGAAAACCCTGAAGGAGCTGCAAAGCTCCACAGCGGAGAGTATCGGTCCATAGGACCACTTTAAGCCGGACACTTACGCCGGAAATTCTTGAGGGAAACCTTTCAGTCTTCCAGAGATTTGAGACTGGGACGGAGGTTCACTTTCCAGCAGGACAATGACCCTAAGCATACTGCTAAAGCAACACTTGAGTGGTTTAAGGGTAAACATTTAAATGTCTTGGAATGGCCTAGTCAAAGCCCAGGACAATTAAGAATATGTGGTATGACTTAAAGATTGCTGTACACCAGCAGGAACCCATCCAACTTGAAGGAGCTGGAGCAGTTTTGCCTTGAAAAATGGGCAAAGATCCCATTGGCTAGATGTGCCAAGCTTTTAGAGACATGGGTAGTCGGTCGTAAGCAATTTTTCGGGCCTTCCTCTGACACCACCTGATATAGATGTCCTGGACGGAAGGGAGCTCGGCCACAGTGATGCACCACCCTCTGTAACGCTTTGCGATCAAGGTCAGTCCATTTTTCGTACCAAGCGGTGATGACTGTGGAGGTGTGTGTGGACCATGTTAAGTCCTTAGTTTTTATTTTATTTCACCTTTATTTAACCAGGTAGGCTAGTTGAGAACAAGTTCTCATTTGCAACTGCGACCTGGCCAAGATAAAGCGTAGCAATTCGACACATACAACAACACAGAGTTACACATGGAATAAACAAAACATACAGTCAATAATACAGTAGAAAAAAGGAAAAAAAAGTCTATATTCAGTGAGTGCAAATGAGGTAAGTTAAGGAAATAAATAGGCCATGGTGGCAAAGTAATTACAATATAGCAATTAAACACTGGAATGGTAGATCGGCAGAAGATTAATGTGCAGGTAGAGATACTGGGGTGCAAAGGAGCATAATAAATAAATACCAGTATGGGGATGAGGTAGGTAGATAGATGGGCTGTTTACAGATAGGCTAAGTACAGGTGCAGTGATCTGTAAACTGCTCTGACAGCTGGTGCTTAAAGCTAGTGAGGGAGATGTGAGTCTCCAGCTTCAGAGATTTTTGCAATTTGTTCCAGACATGGGCAGCAGAGAACTGGAAGGAAAGCTTTGGGGGTGACCAGTGAGATATACCTGCTGGAGTGCGTGCTACGAGTGGGTGCTGATATGGTGACCAGTGAGCTGAGATAAGGCGGGGCTTTACCTAGCAGAGACTTGTAGATAACCTGTAGCCAGTGGGTTTGGCGACGAGTATGAAGAGAGGGCCAACCAACGAGAGCGTACAGGTCGCAATGGTGGGTAGTGTATGGGGCTTTGGTGACAAAACAGATGGCACTGTGATAGACTGCATCCAGTTTGTTGAGTAGAGTGTTGGAGGCTATTTTATAGATGACATCACCGAAGTCGAGGATCGGTAGGATGGTCAGTTTTACGAGGGTATGTTTGGCAGCATGAGTGAAGGATGCTTTATTGTGATATAGGAAGCCGATTCTAGATTTCATTTTGGATTGGAGATGCTTAATGTGAGTCTGGAAGGAGAGTTTACAGTCTAACCAGACACCCAGGTATTTGTAGTTGTCCACGTATTCTAAGTCAGAGCCGTCCAGAGTAGTGATGCTGGACGGGCGAGTAGGTGAGGGCAGCGATCGATTGAAAAGCATGCATTTAGTTTTACTTGCGTTTAAGAGCAGCTGGAGGCCACGTAAGGAGAGTTGTATGGCATTGAAGCTCGTCTGGAGGTTAGTTAACAGTGTCCAAGGAGGGGCCAGAAGTATACAGAATGGTGTCGTCTGCGTAGAGGTGGATCAGAGAATCACCAGCAGCAAGAGTAACATCATTGATGTATACAGAAAATAGAGTCGGCCCGAGAATTGAACCCTGTGGCACACCCATAGAGACTGTCAGAGGTCCAGACAACAGGCCCTCCGATTTGGCACACTGAACTCTATTAGAGAAGTAGTTGGTAAACTAGGCGAGGCAATCATTTGAGAAACCAAGGCTGTCGAGTCTGCCAATAAGAATGTTGTGATCGACGGAGTCGAAAGCCTTGGCCAGGTCGATGAATACGGCTGCACAGTAATGTCTCTTATCGATGGCGGTTATGATGTCGTTTAGAACCTTGAGCGTGGCTGAGGTCCACCCATGACCAGCTCTGAAACCAGATTGCATAGCGGAGAAGGTATGGTGGGATTCGAAATGGTCAGTAATCTGTTTGTTAACTTGGCTTTCGAAGACCTTAGAAAGACAGGGTAGGATAGATATAGGTCTGTAGCAGTTTGGGTCTAGAGTGTCACCCCCTTTGAAGAGGGGGATGACCGCGGCAGCTTTCCAATATTTGGGAATCTCAGACGATACGAAAGAGAGGTTGAACAGGCTAGTAATAGGGGTTGCAACAATTTCGGCAGATAATTTTAGAAAGAGAGGGTCCAGATTGTCTAGCCCGGCTGATTTGTAGGGGTCCAGATTTAGCAGCTCTTTCAGAACATCGGCTATCTGGATTTGGGTAAAGGAGAAATGGTGGGGGCTTTGGCGGGTTGCTGTTTAGGGTGCCGGGCAGTTGACCGGGGTAGGGGTAGCCATTTGGAAAGCATGGCCAGATGTAGAGAAATGCTTATTGAAATTCTCAATTATAGTGGATTTATCGGTGGTGACAGTGTTTCCTAGCCTCAGAGCAGTGGGCAGCTGGGAGGAGGTGCTCTTATTCTCCATGGACTTTACAGTGTCCCAGAACTTTTTTGAGTTAGTACTACAGGATGCAAATTTCTGTTTGAAAAGCTTGCCTTTTCTAACTGCCTGTGTATATTTGTTCCTAACTTCCCTGAAAAGTTGCACATCACGGGGGATATCCGATGCTAATGCAGAACGCCACAGGATGTTTTTGTGCTGGTCAAGGGCAGTCAGGTCTGGCGTGAACCAAGGACTATATTTATTCCTAGTTCTACATGCTTATTTAAGATGGTGAGGAAGGCACTTTTAAAGAATAGCCAGGCATCATCTACTGACGGGATGAGGTCAATGTCATTCCAGGATACCCCGGCCAGGTCGATTAGAAAGGCCTGCTCGCAGAAGTGTTTCAGGGAGCGTTTTACAGTGATGAGGGGTGGTCGTTTGGTCGCAGACCCATTACGGATGCAGGCAATGAGGCAGTGATCGCTGAGATCTTGATTGAAAACAGCAGAGGTGTATTTGGAGGGCAAATTAGTTAGGATGACATCTATGAGGGTGCCCATGTTTACTGATTTGGGGTTGTACCTGGTAGGTTCATTGATAATTTGTGTGAGATTGAGGGCATCAAGCTTAGTTTGTAATATGTGATGTGGTCGCCAAGGAACTTAAGCTCTTGACCCGCTCCACAACAGACCTGTCGATGTGGATGGGAACTTGCTCTCCCCTCTTTCTCCTATAGTACACAATCAGCTCCTTGGTCTTACTGACTTTGAGGGAGAGGTTGTTGTCCTGGTACCACATTGCTAAGTATCTGACTTCCTCCCTTTAGACTGACTCATCGGCATCGGTGATCAGTCATGCTTGGCCACAAAGTTGTGGGTGAACAGGGGGACTAAGCATACACCCCTGAGGGGCCCCGTGTTGAGGGTCAGCGTGGCAGAGGTGTTGTTGCCTACCCTCATTACCCTGGGCTGGCCCCGTCAGGAAGTCCAGTATCTAGTTGCAGAGTGAGGGTGTTCAGTCCCAGGGTCCCTGATCTTTGAGGGGACTATGGTGTTGAACTCTGAGCTGAAGTCTATGAACAGCATTCTAACATAGTTATTTCCCCTCTTGTCCAGGTAGGAGAGTTCAGTGTAAAATGCAGTTGAGATTGAGTCATCTGTGGATCTGTTGGAGCGGTATGCAAATTCGAGTGGGTCTCTAGGACGATGGTGTTGATGTGAGCCATGACCAGCTTTTCAAAGCACTTCATAATTACAGATGTGAGTACTTCAGAGTGATAGCCATTTGGCAGGTTACCTTGGAGCTCATGGAAACACGGACAATGGTGGTCACCTTAAAACATGTTGGGATTACAGACAGGGACAAGGAGAGATTGAAAATGTTTGAGTACGCGTCCTGGTATTCTGTCTACTCCGGCCTTGTGATTGTTAACCTGTTTAAAGGTTTAGCTCACATTGGCCATGGTGACCAAGATCACACAGTCATCTGGAAAAACAGGAGGTTTAATGCAAGGCACAGTGCTATATTCCTTGAAGTGAGAAAAAAACAAGCATTTAGATCATTTGAGAATTCTGCATTGCTAAGCATCTTATGGCTGGGTTTCCCTTTGTAATCCGTTATTGTCTGCAAGCCCTGCCACATACTGCAGCTGTACACTGCCCATCTGTAAATGGCCCAACCAATCTACCTACCGCATCCCCATATTATTTTTATTTATTTTTTGCTCTTCTGAACACCAGTATTTCTATTTGCACATCATCATCTGCACATCTATCACTCCAGTGTTAATTTGATACATTTGAATTACTTACTCCTATTTATTGCCTTACCTCCTCACGCCATTTGCACACACTGTATATAGACTTTTTTCTATTGTGTTATTGACTGTATGTTTGTTTATTCCACGTGTAACTCTGTGTTGCTGTTTGTGTCGCACTGCTTTGCTTTATCTTGGCCAGGTCACAGTTGAAATTAGAACTTGTTTTCAACTGGCCTACCTGGTTAAATAAAGGTGAAATAAAAAATGTTTAAATAAACATACAACAAGCATCGGAACACTAAACGAGAGACCTCGGTTTATTGTTTTTGACAGTGTGATTTTATATACTTTTCATTTTAATTTTGGATCCTGTGTAACAGTTGGGCTCAGTGACTGTGAACTCTACTATCTGTCCTGGGTTCCCACAGATTCCATGTAAAGAGAGAAACACGGAAACCCAGCTAGCCTAGCTGGCAGTCTCAAATGGAGGTCGCTATTGAACGTTCTCAATGCTGCAGGAGCTGTATTAACTTTGCTTTATTCCGGGACAATGTGGACCACTCTGACTTTCAATGTAGCAACTGTTTGCTTGCAGAGGACTACAGGGGCGAAGTGGCTACTCTTAGGAAACAAGTAGCGAACCTACACAAGCTGCTGGGGAATCCACGCCTGCCTGGTTTTTATTTTTCTTCTACCCAAGTAGCCGGACGCCGCTCTGGTCTGGTGGAAGTGTCGCAGGAATCCCTCCCCAAAGGGGGCTCACCTTCCCTGGTGAATGGAGCTCGTAGGATGCTCCTGGATGACTTGGGGGATGTTCCTGTTCTCGACCCAACCAACCAGCCTTGGCAATATGTCAGAACGGAGGTAGGACGGGTTTTATGTCGCTCTGCGTTAAAATCTCTGCCCACCAGAAACGCTGCCTCTGGGTGAGCGGTTAGTTGTTTGTTTATAGCCCGATACAGTTCGTTAAGTGCCAGAGTGGTGTTGGCTTGTGAAGGGATGTAGACAGCTGTGATAATTACGGATGAGATGGTCTGCAGCTTACCATGAGGTATTCTATATAAGGTGAGCAAAAGCTTGAGATTTCCTTCACACTTGAAGCAGCACCCCAGTTGTTATTTATGAAAAAACACACTCCACATCCTTTTGACTTCCCCGAAGCCGCAGTATGATCCTGCCACTGCATGGAGAATCCACCGAGAACTATGTGCATAGCATCATCATCCTGCCATGTTTCAGTAAGACATAATATATTGCAGTTTTTCAAGTCTCTCTAATAGGAGACCCTCGAACTAAGCTCATCCATCTTATTCTCGAGTGACTGGACATTTAGCAATAGAATGGAGGAGTGAGTCATTCGGTTCTCTCTTTCAATTTTACCAGGACTCCACCTCGTCTCCCGCGTCTACGCCTGCACTGTTTAGGTAGCCATGGAAAAAATGAATATGGTCCGGAATGAACAGTGGAACAGCTGAGTCGCGTTTGAAGTGGAAATCGAGGTTTGTAAGTGTCGATCTGATGTCCAGAAGTGCTTGGTGGTCATATGTGATAATAGTATTACCTTTCTGTAAAAAAAAATGAAGATGAACACGATACAAGTCACTATATAGCGAGGTTAGGATGGAACTCATAAGATGTCGCCCTTCTCCGTCGGCGCTCTTTTGCACACCAGTATTTCTATTTGCACATCATCATCTGCACATCTATCACTCCAGTGTTAATTTGATACATTTTAATTACTGTATGTGATAATGCCAGCCCTTTTGTCATAATAAAGGTCAATAATAAGAGCAAGACCAATGACAACATTGTAAAACCCCAGAGGGGAAACTGCTTCTATGTTGTTCAGTCATGATAACACTCTACTTTGACGAGAGGCTGAAGTACAGGTGTTTCTAAATAACCAGACAAAAAAAACACTACATTAAAACATAGTATTTAATCACCTGCATAGCACAGCCATCAGAGAGCCTTCCAGGCGACCATGTTCCACTGAGAATGAATCCAACTCAAATACTGCCAAGAAAGTGGAGATGTGGAGGCATATCGTTTCGGAGTTCTTCCCAGACCATAGAATCTTAATCTGATTTTCCACATTGACAAGGAAAATATTAATTCAAGGTGAAATCCATCGACAGCACTTTGCATCAATATGAAATCACCTATTCCACGTTGTTAAATTAATGTTAAGAATTCACAACATACCAGCGGCATCCAGCGGCAAGGGAGATACTAATTTGGGTTCCTTCAGTGGGTTTCCAGGAAAGACAAGCTATTCCCTCACGGTTTGGGCCTGTCCACCACTGCTGAGAAAAGATGCATGATAAAAATGGCAAGAAATGTATCCAAAGATGTACATTGTATTTCTCTTTACTTCATAGTGAAACCTGTTTCATTATGTTACTAGTTTATTCAACTGAAACAATCTAGATCTGTTTCTTCCCTGGAGGACGTAAGGCAGGGTTTCCCAAACTGGGGGACAGGGGTGCACATTTTGGTTTTTGCCCTAGCACTACACAGCTGCTTGTAATAATCAACTAATCATCAAGCTTTGATAATTTGAATCAGCTGTGTAGTGTTAGGGCAAAAAATGAAACGTACAACTCTTGGGGTCCCGAGGACCGAGTTTGGGAAACGCTGCTGTAAACACACAAGCAGCTCTTCTTCAGTAGATAGTACTGTATTCCTTTGTCCAGAACCTCTCATTCTGTTAGAGGCAGAGTTAACACCATGGGTTCCCACTCTGGACAGATTGTTGTTACTGATGGAATCTGATACAGCATACATTTTCTAACCTTGTGGAGGTTGTGGATGTCCTGTGAGCTGCCAGTGCATCACTACGTGGCCGCTGCATCTACTGCTCTCATCATTACAAAGGAGACACGCGAGCAGAGGGTGCTGGAGGGCGTGGGACAGTTTGTCTCTGGAAATCAGCATGTGGTCATGGTGTCTAGACTCAGCTGACTCACAGACAGATAGGGGACTGAGCCAAAGATTATGAAGTCTGTGTCATCCCAGGATGCCCTACAGTTGTGACGGAGGGCAAAGCTGGCGATCTCATAGTCGTCCTCGCGGGCAGAGAACCAGGTTTCCTGGCCTAGAGACTTGAGGGCAAAGCGAGATAAGGTGGCCAGCCCTGAGGGGAGGCAGAACAGCTACCGGCCAGGCTGTTGATGATGGCACTTTAAATGGTGGAACACCCTGGCAACCTTCTCGTTGACCCTCAATTGATGTTTCACCAACTCTGCCTGTTCGCCTTCTTCCACTACCCAGTCAAAG
This sequence comes from Oncorhynchus mykiss, assembly GCF_013265735.2. Lineage (NCBI taxonomy): Eukaryota > Metazoa > Chordata > Actinopteri > Salmoniformes > Salmonidae > Oncorhynchus > Oncorhynchus mykiss. Next base: position 53,646,631 of record NC_048587.1, read on the forward strand.
AAAAACACAAGTCAGATACCTGCATTCGTGAAGGCACCCACAAACTCCTCCAGGCAATGCATTAACTCTTTCCATTGGCCACCATACCAGTCCCTCAGACAGGCCATGCCATCCACCACCAGTGTAGGAGGAGTGGTGCTGCTGCCCAGTGTGCTGTCCTGCACACACACATGCTGCAATGCCATCTCCCTGAGGTCCACAGGTTTCTGGACAACATTTCTCCATGAAATACTGCAAGCCTTTTATACCAACTCATACAAAGACAAATGAAATATGTTTTAAATAGTGGCTAGGAGCAATACAATACACTGGCTCATACCAGTCAATGTATGTCATGTAAGTGAATTAATAACTACTAATAATAAATAGGTATAATGCTCACAGAATATTCAGAAAAATAGTTTCAAAGCGCACTGAGTGTGACTCTCTGGCCATGCTTTTCGGGGAGACGTAGTCTAGCTAATGCAACAGAATGTTTGAACTGTGTAATAATCAGGACTAAGCCTAGGGCCTAGGCTATGACTCGGGTTGGCTGCTAAATAGCCTAAAAGTTGTCACACTTCATACCCTAATAATTTGTTGAACGTTTGAAAATAAAGTTGGAGAAAGAGTTCAATAGTGAAGTTGGTTAACTAGGCCTAATAAAAAGTAGATTTCAGCCTACTGCTGTTGAGAAATAGATGATCCAGGAGTTATAATACTGTGCACACAAAGCTTAATCTTCTATTGTGGCCGTGACTAGAAAAGTGTGAATAGGTTGGGAGCATATGCAGGCTGTCACCACAGGTGCCTACATCTGGTCATCTCTGGGCAGATGCTCCCAGGGACCTGGGGAGCCATTCTAAAGGGGCACCGCCCCGTTAAATCCTCCATTCAGTGGGATGGCGTTGTGCAGTAATTCAGATTGCCTTGCTCTGGAATTGGGGGTGAGGGGCTCATAATGACGGTCTGATGGTATCCTAGCACTGGAGCTCATCCCCAAGGTGAAATAGTGAAGGTGGTTTAATGGGGGTAGGGATGAAGTTCGCTAAAAAAAACTCTTACATGAAAAGAATCTGCCAATCTGTGCTAAAGCAATCTTGCACATTCCAGACACTTCAGGCCTTTAGTTATTGGGAAGAGGGTTCCAAAGAATTCACCTCAGCAGCTACTCCGAATCAAAAAAGGCTGGAGCATACAAAATTATTCTCAACAATATTTCCTGCTAATTTAATGGAGTGAATTAGACATTTTCCAGCCTACTTTAGGCTATGGGTCTAATCCAATGAATCAGGGATTAGAATATTATGCCTATAGGAAAGCATATGGCCTTCTTCTTGTTATTGCCGTTTGATCACCTATAACTTTTTATTGATATTTTCCAACCCCCTCTAGGACCCAAGCTTGACACACAAGGAAAAAGACACCCAAAACAGAAGCAGATGTTCTCCATTAAGCACGCGACTGCCTTCCACTCTGCTAAAGAATTCTAGAGGCTCAGCAGTAAACCCCGTCCTGAAGAATGCACACAAATACGCGCACGCGCGCACACACACGCAAAGTTACTCCAATATCCCCCCTTGACCCCAACAACATACAGGGCACAAAGAACGGCCTCTTTGAAATGGGTCCTTGTTCACTCACAGAGCAGCTGGCCGGAGTAATCGGACTTCTTGAAGACAAATGAATCTCGTCTCGTTCATAGGATCACAGGTAATCACACTGGTATTGTCATTAAAATAGGGGCAGGGCCAAAGCGAGCAGATGATTTGCTATCGAGTTTCTGTCGTCATGTGGTGAGGCTGCACTGCTGATATCCATCATCTGGAGGCAGGCATTTGAGCCACGCGACAGATTCTTTATAATTGTAATCAGCACAATTACTTTGCAGCATCACACAGGATGCCGAAGAGAAACTCATTGTCCTAAAATAAATCTGCGTGGAGATTCAGCGCGCAAACTCCGTCCTCTGTCTGAACTCCAGTCCAGTTATATCACTGAGAGAAACGATGGCCTGCGTGTCTATTTGGCAAAGCAAAAAGCTAGACATGTACGTTATGTTCACTGGTGTCTGTTGTTCAACTAATAACATATTTATTCAAGACAGTTGTAACAGCAGGTCATAATATTGATGACTTTGAATATTATTCAAAATGAACAATTGCGCATACCGCGGTAGGCTACTTAAAATTAGGTAGAATTTTAGTGAATGGTAACGTAGGCTATACGCCTGAGTTGCTATCTATCTGGTCGTTATGGTGTGATGTTCACAGTGTTTATGTTTCCCACGAGCAATCTATCCGAAAAACTTACATGTTGAACTAACCATATGGTCAGCATCATACCGTTGCAGTCTCTTTAACATGCTTCCAGTCCAATTTGGATGAAGATTGTGCAATATGTACAGAAACGCAGAGACATGCAGTTGAGGTTGGGGGGAAAACGCCATTTGGTGTGGAGCAGATGGTTGGCTTGGGAGGCTGTCCGCGTCTAAAGGCGTGTCGTGTCCTTCAGATAAAATCCCCAAGGGCTTCCCCTTGTATTCAAAATCAATGAAAATTAAAGCGCAAAGAAAAGATGAATAGTCAGACCTCGAGTCTCTCTTTTGTTCAATGGAGCTACTGGTGGGCAGGAGTTAAAGTACAACAGCCCCTTATAGAAACACTTAAGTTAAACAGTCTCCCCATAGTCCACCTTCAGAATGAAGGGGGAGTTCGAAGAAGAATCTTTATGCTTGATTTAGCCAAAACAGAATCTCGAGCCATACATTTCGTTTGAAAATAATACGTGTAATGATCATGATTCTGAAGGATTTCACCATGCCTTTCAGTTATGCTTTGCTGCCATAATCGATAAATGAATGACACGTCAATAAAATAAATGCCTGATAGTGCAGCGTAGGCCTGCCTATATGTTGATAGAAGGGTTGGGAGAAGAGGTGATCGCGTAAACCTCAAGCACGCGGAATTACGTACAGAGCAAAAGCCTGTAAAAACATAGTCACATCCTTCGGATTACTGCATTGAGTGTACTGAAGAATCAACTGGTTAAATACAACACGGATCTTCGAATACATATGTCCATGTAAACACATGCATAATTGTATTAGTCATAGTGTTGAAATGTTCTCTCTCCGCCTATTCCACATTTGGAAGCGTCATATCTTGACCATTATAATGATTCTAAACATAAAAACATCACTCAGACATTACATCGACTACACACAATGTTTTAGTAAACCCAAGAGTAGACTAAAACACACGAGGAAAAACGTTGCGTAATTGCGCATGGGATCAATGCTTGTCTTGTTTTGGAACGCCGCTCAAAAATTCAAATGTCGTTGCTGCCACCCGCCAAAAAATGAAATTCCGTTTCAATTAGCGTCCTAATTAAGACCACCCGACCCACCCTCACAAACACACACACACACACACACACACACACACACACACACACACACACAGACAGTCTCAGTGTCACCAGAGAGGCAGAGCAATCAGCTTAGAGCCACCAGCACAAATGATGTCCTCTTTCACAGGACACAAATGTGTTTCTAAAAGTTTCACCAATGAAAAAGATTGGACAGTTTACCAAATGTTATAGGCTAGTTTAAAAATCTCTGTTGTTGGCTAATATTGAAATAACCAAAATACTGTTGACTTTTTTTCTGGAATAGCAAACAACGCGTTTTTCTTTAAACTGAGGACATTGTTGTAGGGACGGCAGCGTGCGCCGAGGGGAGCACTTTCTCCCTAGTACATTGTGGAGAGAGCAGGTGCTGCTGCCTGAATTACCATACAGCTGAGAGCAACAAAGAAGAAACGTATTCTTTCCCTCGGTCCGCACAATAACAAAGTGCCTTAATGACAGCCATGCGAACGACCCACCAGCTCAGTTTTTACTGCTCAGCGTACAAGAATGTAAAATGTTAAATCTATACATATATGCCTAAAGTCAACACAATATTTACAATTGTAAAAAAAAACAAGAAAAAAGCATCCACTTGACCTGTTGATGTGTAAAGTTGTCAAAACTCATAATTTAAACAATAAAAGTACATGTTTTTGTAGATTTCATTGAATTATATCAAGATAATATCCTTTGGTTTTTGGCAAGATTTTCCAAGAGTTATGTGAAAACCTATTTCTAAGTTATTGATTTTCCATTTTGATTAAATGTAAATTCATGTTGACCGTTAGTTTTATATTGTGATTAAATACATTAATTGTTATTGTGTGAATAAACAGTTTATGTGGGCACACTTTAACAATAATACAAAAAAATGAAATAAAAAGTTAAGTTTAGGATAAAAGCGGGATGTTGAAAAGCTAAAGAATGAAAAATAGTTTTACATTGGAGTAAGCGTGGAAGATGTAGGCCTATTTGGAGCATTCCGTAGCCTACATGGGTTTTACAATGCGGATATGTTATGTGATGTAATTTGAGGTTTATATCAGAGAGAGATGTAAATGATTCTTGACGTGAAAATTTGGTTGGAATCTAAATGAAAATGTTTTGTTTTGTGCCATGGGGAAGGGTTGTACATTTTACAGCTCAATGACCATTTTGCGATATTTTGAGAGGGAGGTTTTGAAAAGTGTCCCTTTGTGACAGCTCGAGACAGATTGGGGAGTAGACTAGCTCATTTGCATCTCATTACCGTAGCAGCGCAGTCTGTATATAACTGGCGGCAGGCTGGCCGGGACGTCAGACACACGCATAGTTACAAAGGGCGAAGATCCGAGAAAGCCTTGGGGAAGTGTTTTGGATCAGTACATTTTTTTTTTATATCATTGTCAAACAAGGGGAAATAAACAAAACACAAGCAGCCTTAAAACTGGGTTGTCTCATTTGCACCCTCAAGTCTGAAGCTGTGCTGAACTGCAATATCTAATAACTGGATTGGTATTAACACCTTGGCACGGAATTTCGAGTTCATTCCCAATTTTTTCGTTGGGATTGAGGATTACATTGTATTGTAAACTTTGTTCATGAAGTCACACTGAGAAGCATCGAGATAAACAGTTCCATTCAAGACGTCTGTAGACCGTACGGATTTTTAAGTGGGACTTTTGATTACGGAAAATAGCTTTCTCGATGATTTTCTGAGCTGGGTTATACATCAATTGCCCTGTCTCGTGGACATTTGACTATTTATTGAATATCCTCAGCACAATGGGACGCCAGTCGCTTGCGATAGCTGTCATCCTTTGTGTCTTGATATGCCAGGTATTGCGAATTTGACTCTCTTTTGAATTGATTTGTAATTTAAGTGTATTCATTAGTCATGTGTAGGCTACATATCAAAAACATAATAGAATACAACCTTCATATTTTAATTGTGTTTTTACAGGGTTTTTGTTCAGGGGTTTTCGAGTTGAAGTTGCAAGAGTTTCTCAACAAGAAAGGAGTGACAGGCAATACAAACTGCTGCAAAGGAGCCTCTGTGATTCAGAAGTGTGAATGCAAAACGTTTTTTAGAATCTGCTTGAAGCATTATCAAGTTAATGTATCACCGGAACCCCCTTGTACCTATGGTGGTGCGATGACTCCTGTCCTCGGATCAAACTCCTTCCAAGTGCCTGAAACAACTGCAGAAGCATTCGCCAACCCTATTCCGTTTTCTTTTGGATTCACGTGGCCGGTGAGTATTTAAACACAGCTTTGTCAAATTATACAATCATGGTCAGAATGCTCAAGGTTCACCACTTATGGGGCTTTGCCAATGTCATTAATGGTCATAGTGAAATGTAGCATATCCCAGGACAGGTGGACTAAGGCACGTTAAACAAATGCTATCAGGGTGGGAAAGTTCACATCCTCATAGTTGGGAGTATAATTGGCATCTCTGCATGCAACTTCAAGTAAATAGGGAAGTGGTGGAATTTAAGTTTGAAGCTTAAAGGTGGCTCACCTCTATCAGGCCTAACAGAAGCCTAACAGTGGCTCACCTCTATCAGGCCTAACAGAAGCCTAACGGTGGCGCACCTCTATCAGGCCTAACGGTGGCGCACCTCTATCAGGCCTAACGGTGGCGCACCTCTATCAGGCCTAACGGTGGCGCACCTCTATCAGGCCTAACGGTGGCGCACCTCTATCAGGCCTAACGGTGGCGCACCTCTATCAGGCCTAACGGTGGCGCACCTCTATCAGGCCTAACGGAAGCCTAACGGTGGCTCACCTCTATCAGACCTAACAGCCCTGTGGGGCCTCAGCACCTTCTAACCCGTTGGCACAGTTGTTCATTATTATAATTGTTTCTTCTTTTTTTTCAACAGGGGACATTCTCTCTCATCATTGAGGCCCTACACACGGATTCTGACGATGATCTTTCAACAGGTAAATTCGATACAGGGCAACAGGTCACCAAACAAAATGATTAATTGTAAATATTTATAGGGATATAAGTACTAATTCCTGTATTCACAATTTTCAGATAACCCTGAAGGTCTGATCAGTCGCTTCACCACTCAGAAGCATCTGACAGTGGGCGATAAGTGGTCCTCTGATTTACAGACTAGTGGAAGAACAGAGCTGAAGTACTCCTACCGATTTGTTTGTGATGAGCATTACTATGGGGAGGGTTGTTCTGTTTTCTGCCGTCCACGAGATGATGCCTTCGGTCACTTCACCTGTGGGGACCGTGGCGAGATCATCTGCAACTCAGGATGGAAGGGAACCTACTGCACAGAACGTAAGTAGGCTGCGTCCTCCTTACTTCTGCTTTGCCCATACTAACTTTTGTTGTTCTGTTTTTCTTTTCCAAAAGAATGAATGTGATTCATTTGCAGTCATAAGTCAGAAGAAATTGTGCGTTATTACCAAATAGTTTCACTTATCAAAAATGTGGGTTGCACTGTTTAGGCAAATTTTAAATAAGAGAAGTTAACAGAATATTCACACGCAAGCCATAGATTAAATGTAATGCCTGATTGGCTACTTGTCAGTGCACTTGTCGTTGATTGGCTTAGTGAGGTATTGTTGGAAGCGGGCAGCTGCTGAGTGAGAGTAGACAATGTACACCAGCTGTCCTGCACTGGCACCACGTACACCGGCTGTCCTGCACTGGCACCACGTACACCGGCTGTCCTGCACTGGCACCACGTACACCGGCTGTCCTGCACTGACTCTACGTACACCGGCTGTCCTGCACTGACTCTACGTACACCGGCTGTCCTGCACTGACTCTACGTACACCGGCTGTCCTGCACTGGCACCACGTACACCGGCTGTCCTGCACTGGCACCACGTACACCGGCTGTCCTGCACTGGCACCACGTACACCGGCTGTCCTGCACTGGCACCACGTACACCGGCTGTCCACATTGTATCTGCACAGACTCAGGGACATTAAGGGAAGGGGCTGTATAAGCAGAAAGAAAAAAGGGACTACTGTCCCATAGTTATGGTTAACCCTAACCCTTCTGTCCCATAGTTAGCTGAAAAATAAGCCTTTGTATAGGCAGAAACTGTGTTAAGCAGAATATTGGTCCCCCTGGTGACGAGTGGGGCGTATTTTCTAGGTAACGGCTAATGGGGCCACCAGCCTACTGAAATTAATTAACCAGTGTTTACTGAAAGGGCCCATCTGAAAATAAGCTCTGCTGGTATAAACACATGTTCCAATGAGTTAGATTCCCGTGATTCACTTGTGATGGTCTATCTCATTGCAGCAATCTGTCTTCCTGGTTGTGGCGAGGAGCACGGGTTCTGTGACAAGCCTGGTGAATGCAAGTAAGTCCCAGTGATTTGTCCATCTTCTCTCTGGGTTTAACACCAATCAACAGGATCACTGTTTGGTATAGTTTCATATATGCCAGATATCTAACCATGAGCATTGTGTGTGGTTACAGGTGTAGAGTTGGCTTCAGTGGGCGTTACTGTGATGACTGCATTCGCTATCCAGGGTGTCTTCATGGCACCTGCCAGCAGCCGTGGCAGTGTAGCTGCCTGGAGGGGTGGGGTGGCCTCTTCTGCAACCAAGGTAAGTTCTCTTTATCACCCATATGCAACTGACTAGTGCTCATCTGTCCTTCTCCACCAGATCCAGACTGTGCTGGTGTTGAGATGACATACAGTATCCCCACTATGTTATCTAAGCCACCATACCAATCAGGTTCAGAGAATAGGGCACATCTTGGCCTTAAAACAAGTCAAAAAACATCCTGGATATCACTGTACATTAACTCTCAGAAGACTAATCCACATGTGCCATTGTCTGTTTCAGATCTCAACTACTGCACACACCACAAGCCCTGCATGAATGGAGCCACTTGTACCAATACTGGCCAGGGTAGCTACACCTGCTCCTGTAAACCTGGCTTCACTGGGGCCAGCTGTGAGATTGAGGTTAATGAATGTTCCGACAACCCCTGCCAAAATGGGGGAAGCTGCACTGTAAGTATTTTTTTCTGAGCTTCCCCTCATTAGTTACATTAGAAATTATTTCTCAGTGATATAGTGTCACATAGTGTGTGGTACTGTTATGCTAGAGCTGGCAGGCATTCCTCATGGTGAATGTAGCATAACAAATTAATAACAAGTCATTAACGAGTTGTACCTTTTGCTTAGCAAGTGCTTTGTCTCACCTCTGACAGGATTTAGAAAACACATACACATGTGCCTGCCCCCCAGGCTTCTATGGCAACAGCTGTGAGCTCAGTGCCATGACCTGTGCCGATGGGCCTTGCTTTAACGGCGGACGCTGTGCTGACAACCCAGAGGGAGGATACTACTGCCAGTGTCCTCTCGGCTATGCCGGATTCAACTGTGAGAAGAAGATCGACCACTGCGCCTCCAACCCATGCTCCAACGGTAAGCTGAAACAAAGTTCTCCAGTTCTGTGTTTACCAGTTTAACCTTTATATTGAAAGTCTGAGGACATGAATTAATACTGGAACAGATGGTTTAACATGTCTTTTTAATGTCTCCAGGTGCCCAGTGTATGGACCTTGTGAACTCCTACATGTGCCAGTGCCCTGAGGGCTTCTCCGGAGCCAACTGCGAGGACAACATTGACGAGTGCGCCAACTACCCCTGCCAGAACGGTGGCACATGCTTGGATGGCATGAACGATTACACCTGCACCTGCCCACCTGGATACACCGGCAAGAACTGCAGCTCGACCATCAGAAAATGTGAGCACAATCCCTGCCACAACGGAGCCACCTGCCACGAGAGGTATAATCGCTATGTGTGCGCCTGTGTGCCAGGCTACGGTGGCCATAACTGCCAGTTCCTCCTGCCGGAGCACCCCCAGGGCCAACCCGGGGTGGAAGGAGCTGGTAAGAGATACTCTGAAGAGGACCAAGGCACATTCCCCTGGACCGCAGTGTGTGCTGGGATTATCCTGGCGCTGCTGCTGCTGGTGGCCTGTGCCGTGCTGGTGGTTTACATCCGGGTCAAGGTGCAGCAGAGGAGTCAGCATGGAGACACCCACAGTGAGAGTGAGACCATGAACAACCTGGCCAACAACTGTCAACGGCCTGACAAGGACCTATCTGTCAGCGTGATCGGCACGACAGGGGTCAAGAACACCAATAAGAAAGTGGACTTTCACTCGGACAATGCTGGAGGAGAGCAGAATGGCCACAAGTCCCGATGCTCGTCAACAGATTATAATCTGGTGCATGAGCTAAAGCCAGAAGATGTGTCGAAAGAGGACCAAGAAAAGAGTGACGCAAAGGGTTCCGAATCAAATGATTCTGAATCTTTTTGTTCTGACAGTGAGTTTGAAGAGAAACGAAGAAAACGTTTGAGGTGAATATCTACACATTTAGATATAAATGATGTGCCACATATGGGAGTAGTCATGCTTGTCTGACGAGTGAATGTTGATGTTAATGTATTTATTTTTCTTGTGTTCTCAGTGACGCCTCAGAACAGAAACGTCCAGAGGAGTCGACATGCAACGAAGCGTCGATGTGCAATGACACAAAGTACCAGTCAGTCTACGTCATATCAGACGAGAAAGATGAATGTATCATTGCAACTGAGGTGAGTTGATTTCCCTTTTTCACTGCTAATGATATCTCTTTGCAGTTTGCATATTTAGTTTTCACTGGTTTGCGAATAGCCAAATACTCTGAAACTAAAGCATCTTTGCCTGTTGTCTTCCCCAGGTGTAACACCACAGCTGAGCTGTAGCTCGTCTTCTCTACTGGAGGTTTTACTCTGGTGAATGCTGCTCAAACCCAGGGGGAAGGTTTCCCTTCGTGTGACTGCTGCTGTGAGACTAAGACATTGACAGTGATATTCAGAATGAGCTGGTTCTCAACTGAAGTAAGCTCAGTGGCTGCAGATAAAGGATGTTGGACCACACTGGTCCGTGCTCTCACAACTTATGTTTCCCAGGAACGTGCGTAATATGGATTTGTTGCACTGACAGTTGTACCTCATTGCACTATGGAGGGTTGCTTTTTAATACGTATTTAAACATACACATTTGAGTTAATTACTGTGTATAAGGAGTATGCACCGACTGCAGTGTGTATTTGTAAAGCCTTTGAGGCAGTCTTCTGAATTAGTTTTAAGATGGGAAAATACTGCCTTTAAATGTGTAAACATACTGTGTTTTTTCAAAGATGTATTCTTTTAATTTAATTGTGTTATGTGTTCCATTTGTTTGTGCATTTGTAGATTTCATTTTGATATAATTTATGTCTAATGTATATAAGGCAGTTCAGGTCAATGTGACTTTGTTTTCCAACAAAAAATGTATTTAAGAAGCATTGTACAGAAGCTATTGGAATTGTTTTATCACTGTTGCCCATTAAGAAAATCAACTAAATATTTTTCAAAAATAAATAATGTATGAAATAATAGCATATTTTGTGATTATCCACCTACATAACATGTCACGCAAAACATCCAACATTGAATATTAGAGTGATTTCTCTTTGACATAAATGCATGCAATGTTTCACCCTAAATTCTGTATGTAGTCTTACTGCAAACTGAGAATTCTTGGCCTGATGCAACTGTCTCCCTGAGGGACCTCACTAACTGACACAAAGGCACAACCAGTAATCACAAATTACTACCCTCATCTTGTTGGCAATTTCTTTTTAGGAAGAAAGAACCTTCTGGAAAATTTCCACCCCTGGAAAATAATCTGGTCAGTGTTTTCCAACTTTATAAAAACCTTAGTCAATGTCATTTAGTAAGGCTAGATGGTAGCCTATAAGCAACTTGCACTTCGTACTCATCAAAGACTAATTTGGTCCTTACACAATGAGAATCCAAAACCAGCATGACAAATGGTTAGAAACCTATATGAAGGCAGGAAAAACAAACATTGTTACCATATGTACTGTACGACTGTCTTCACAATCACTCTTTGAAGCATTGAGTAAGAAGTGGACAGCTGAAAACTACATTGACCTGCAGCTGTCCAGATGGAGAGACACCCCATTCCAGAGTTGGGGTGCATGAGGCAAATGCATTATACTGTACCACTGTAGAAGCACAACAGAGCCAAGCATCCAGAGTTGTTATATTAATGTTCATAGAATGCTGATCCAGAGTTGTCATGTTTATGTTCATAAACTCAGCAAAAAAGGAAATGTCCCTTTTTCAGAACCCTGTTTTTTCAAAGATAATTCTTAAAAATCCAATTAACTTCACAGATCTTCATTGTAAAGGGTTTAAACACTGTTTCCCATACTTAGTTCCCATAGTTCAATGAACCACAAACAATTAATGAACATGCACCTGTGGAACGGTGGTTAAGACACTAACAGCTTACAGACGGTAGGCAATTAAGGTCACAGGTATGAAAACATAGGACACTAAAGAGGCCTTTCTACTGACTCTGAAAAACACCAAAAGAAAGATGCCCAGGATCCCTGCTCGTCTGCATGAACGTGCCTTAGGCATGCTGCAAGGAGGCATGAGGACTGCAGATGTGGCCAGGGCAATAAATTGCGATGTCCGTACTGTGAGACGCCTAATACAGCGCTACAGGGAGACAGGACAGACAGCAGTTGCAGACCACGTGTAACAACACCTGCACAGGATCGGTACATCTGAACATCACAACTGCGGGACAGGTACAGGATGGCAACAACAACTGCTCGAGTTACACCAGGAACACACAATCCCTCCATCTGTGCTCAGACTGTCCACAATAGGCTGAGAGAGGCTGGACTGAGGGCTTGTAGGTCCTCACCAGACATCACCGGCAACAACGTCGCCTATGGGCACAAACCCACTGTTTAACTTTGTTTTACAGCCAGCCAGAGAGGAGCGGTGGGACTGATTGCCCTGTAAATGCAGCGTGAATAAAGTGGCTCCAATAGGGACCAGTGAAAAGTATTTGTTGGACAGTTGTTTTCACATACCATGCTTAGCTTTTAACTTAACCTTTTTCAGTCACACAAATACCAGGAGACAGGTAAAAGCAACCCTTTGTTTCTTCATTCAGTGTAGTCCTCTTCCACGGCTCTGTCTGATGGGGAATATCTTTTTTTTAAATACACTGCTCAAAAAAATAAAGGGAACACTAAAATAACACATCCTAGATCTGAATGAATGAAATATTCTTATTAAATACTTTTTTCTTTACATAGTTGAATGTGCTGACAACAAAATCACACAAAAATTATCAATGGAAATCAAATTTATCAACCCATTGAGGTCTGGATTTGGAGTCACACTCAAAATTAAAGTGGAAAACCACACTACAGGCTGATCCAACTTTGATGTAATATCCTTAAAACAAGTCAAAATGAGGCTCAGTAGTGTGTGTGGCCTCAACGTGCCTGTATGACCTCCCTACAATGCCTGGGCATGCTCCTGATGAGGTGGCGGATGGCCTCCTGAGGGATCTCCTCCCAGACCTGGACCAAAGCATCCGCCAACTCCTGGACAGTCTATGGTGCAACGTGGCGTTGGTGGATGGAGCGAGACATGATGTCCCAGATGTGCTCAATTGGATTCAGGTCTGGGGAACGGGCGGGCCAGTCCATAGCATCAATGCTTTCCTCTTGCAGGAACTGCTGACACACTCCAGCCACATGAGGTCTAGCATTGTCTTGCATTAGGAGGAACCCAGGGCCAACCGCACCAGCATATGGTCTCACAAGGGGTCTGAGGATCTCATCTCGGTACCTAATGGCAGTCAGGCTACCTCTGGCGAGCACATGGAGGGCTGTGCGGCCCCTCAAAGAAATGCCACCCCACACCATGACTGACCCACCGCCAAACCGGTCATGCTGGAGGATGTTGCAGGCAGCAGAACGTTCTCCACGGCGTCTCCAGACTCTGTCACGTCTGTCACGTGCTCAGTGTGAACCTGCTTTCATCTGTGAAGAGCACAGGGCGCCAGTGGCGAATTTGCCAATCTTGGTGTTCTCTGGCAAATGCCAAATGTCCTGCACGGTGTTGGGCTGTAAGCACAACCCCCACCTGTGGACGTCGGGCCCTCATACCACCCTCATGGAGTCTGTTTCTGACCGTTTGAGCAGACACATGCACATTTGTGGCCTGCTGGAGGTCATTTTGCAGGGCTCTGGCAGTGCTCCTCCTGCTCCTCCTTGCACAAAGGCGGAGGTAGCGGTCCTGCTGCTGGGTTGTGGCCCTCCTACGGCCCCCTCCACATCTCCTGATGTACTGGCCTGTCTCCTGGTAGCGCCTCCATGCTCTGGACACTACGCTGACAGACACAGCAAACCTTCTTGCCAAAGCTCGCATTGATGTGCCATCCTGGATGAGCTGCACTCCCTGAGCCACTTGTGTGGGTTGTAGACGCCTCATGCTACCACTAGAGTGAAAGCACCACCAGCATTCAAAAGTGACCAAAACATCAGCCAGGAAGCATAGGAACTGAGAAGTGGTCTGTGGTCACCACCTGCAGAACCACTCCTTTATTGGGGGTGTCTTGCTAATTGCCTATAATTTCCACCTGTTGTCTATTCCATTTGCACAACAGCATGTGGAATTTATTGTCAATCAGTGTTGCTTCCTAAGTGGACAGTTTGATTTCACAGAAGTGTGATTGACTTGGAGTTACATTGTGTTGTTTAAGTGTTCCCTTTATTTTTTTGAGCAGTGTATTTTTTTTCTCCAGTTTTGTGTCAATAATCAAACAAAGGTCACCGATTAATGCCAATATGCCAGAATGTTTTGAATGAAGAACTTTGAAACGCTTTGATAAGCATGAAATAAAGGATTGTCAAAAAGTCTGATTTACTTGCATTTATGTTTGGAATTACACTAAACTATAACATTGAGATCTTAATATTCAAAATGTTTAAAATTAAGTTTTGTTTTTGACTAAAGATTCATTCTCTTGCTAAATGTTCTGTTTCCTAAATTTAAAATGTCTGTAATCTAACAGCCTGTATAAATGTACAACCACTATAAATCTGTCTAATGCATTACATAGTTACAAAATAACCATTTACATAATAATAATCATAATGGCTCATGGTACTTTAAAAAAAACGTACCTATTCATGCTTATAAATGCATTTGCAATGCAATTCTCACAATGTAATGGGTGTAATGCATACTTCTTGTGTAACATTCTGATTTTCAGCTATTGGTAGTGCATTCATCCTTAGGATTTACTATATGTTTGGAATATGGTGGGATGCCAAATGTGTGCGTGTATTGTTTTCTGTATTGTTTTCTGTTGCAAAACTGCTGTAACGAGTGCACTGGGAGTCGGAAAGCAAGTTCTGGGAGTGCATAATTTAATTGACAAATGAACAAAACACGAACAACACAAAGACAGGAAACTGGAACGCCTGGGGAAGGAACCAAAGGGAATGACATATATAGGGAAGGTTATCAGGGAAGTGATGGAGTCCAGGTGAGTCTGATGAGGCGCAGGTGCGCGTAACGATGGTGACAGGTGTGCGCCATAACGAGCAGCCTGGTGTCCTAGAGGCCGGAGAGGGAGCACGTGTGACAGACGTGCGGCTCCTGCTGCAGGACACCGACCAAAGGGACGATCCCGGGGATCCGGTGATGAGCCGGCTCAATGGCAAGTACAATTTTGACAGATTGTGGAAAGAGGGGAATATGGAAGAAGAAAGGGGATCATTGGTTCAACAATGAGCCATCCTTTGTTCATGTATAGGTCACCTGTCATTCCCTACAATGCGGCACCACCCCACTTTCTACCACTGCAACCTGGAGCCTTAGATCTCATTCGATGGGCTAGGTTAGGATTTAGGGTTGTGCCAGTGAAGTCTTGGGAAACAAAACTGTTTCGTGCAGGACAATGGAAAGGACACAAAGGGAAGTGGTAGGTTTAAAAGGCAGCGTGTCATCACACACATCTCCAGAAAGGGGAATACTGTTGCCACAACACTCTCGACCAATCCCCACGCCGCACACAACCTCTACAGGATCGGTGGGTCCCCCGCGGGACGGTTGAGCTAACGTAGGCTAATGCGATTAGCATGAGGTTGAAAGTAACAAGAAAATTTACCAGGACATAGACATATCTGATATTGGCAGAAAGCTTAAATTCATGTTAATCTAACTGCACTGTCCAATTTACAGTAGCTATTACAATGAAATAATACCATGCTATTGTTTGAGGAGAGTGCACAGTTATGAACTTGTAAAGTTACTAATAAACCAATTAGAAAAACTTGGGCAGTCATGATACAAAATGTTGAACAGAAATGCAATGAGTCATTGGATAAGTCTAAGACTTTGCAAATACACTGCTGTCATCTAGTGGCATAAATCTCAATTGAGCCTGGGCTGGAATAATACAATATGGCTTTTCTCTTGCATTTCAAAGATGATGGTATTATCTTTTTACCAGATCTAATGTGTTATATTCTCTTACATTTTTTACTTAACTAAGCAAGTCAGTTTAGAACAAATATTTATTTAGAATGACAGCCTAGGAACAGTGGTTTAACTGCCTTGATCAGGGGCAGAACTTGCAACCTTTCGGTTACTGGCCCAACGCTCTAACCACTAGGCTACCTGCTGCCCCATTCAGTTCACATTTCCATAAACTTCAAAGTGTTTCCTTTCAAAAGACTATGCTTATCCCTGCATCAGGTTCTGAGCTACAGGCAGTTAGAGTTGGTTATGTCATTTCAGGCAACAACAAAAAATTAAAGGGGCGGATCCTTTTAAAGAGGTTTTAAACAGACCACTCCATGCTCCATTCACTGTAGACCGGGGGCTAAACTGAAGGCATCTCTAAATAAAGTTATTATGCAAACCGAGAGGATATTATGCAAAGGAATGAGGAGTACTACTCTGAGTAGTGATGAAATAGTTGGTAATGGACAAGCTTCTGAAGTTAAATAAATTAGATACATGATAATGAAGAAAAAGGAACAACTTTTTTGGGATACACATGGATACATTTGTCAATGTTGCAGGGTAAATGTAGCCAAATGGATACATTTGTCAAAACTGCAGTGTAAATGTAGCTAAATGGATACATTTGTCCAAATTTCAGGGTAAATGTAGCCAAATGGATACATTTGTCAAATTTTCAGGGTAATTGTAGCTAAATGAATACATTTGTCAAAGTTACAGGGTAAATGTAGCCAAATGGATACATTTGTCAAAACTGCAGGGTAAATGTAGCTAAATGGATACATTTGTCAAAGCTGCAGTATAAATGTAGCTAAATGGATAAATTTGTCCAAATTTCAGGGTAAATGTAGCCAAATGGATACATTTGTCAAATGTTCAGGGTAAATGTAGCTAAATGGATACATTTGTCAAAAAGTTGCAGGTAAAATTTAGCTAAATGGACACATTTGTTAAAGTTTCAGGGTAAATGTAGCTAAATTAATACATTTGTCAAAGTTGCAGGGTAAAGGTAGCTAAATGGATACATTTGTCAAAAAGTTGCAGGTTAAATTTAGCTAAATGGACACATTTGTTAAAGTTTCAGGTTAAATGTAGCTAAATGGATGAATTTGTCAAAGTTGCAGTGTAAATAAACGCTTACCTTGGTCAAAGTTGCAGGATAAATGTAGCTAAATGGATACATTTGTAGAATTTGCAAAGCAAATGTAGCGAAATTGATACATTTGTCAAAT
Source organism: Oncorhynchus mykiss (assembly GCF_013265735.2). Lineage (NCBI taxonomy): Eukaryota > Metazoa > Chordata > Actinopteri > Salmoniformes > Salmonidae > Oncorhynchus > Oncorhynchus mykiss. The sequence goes on from NC_048587.1 coordinate 53,663,640, forward strand.
TTTCAGGGTAAATGTAGCTAAAAGATTACTTTTGTCAAAGTTGCAGGGTAAATTATATCTAAATGGATACATTTGTCAAAATTGCAGAGTAATTGTAGCTAAATAGATACCTTTTTCTAAAATGCAGGTTAAATGTAGCTAAATGGATACATTTGTCAATGTTGCAGGTTAAATTTATTTAATTGGACATATTTGTCAAAGCTGTAGTGTAAATGTAGCTAAATGGAAACATTTTTCTAAATTGCAGGGTAAATGTAGCTAAATGGACACATTTGTCAGAGCTGCAGGGTAAATGTATCTAAATAGCAAATGTAGTTAAATTGATACATTTGTCAAAGTTGTTGGGTAAATATAGCTACATGGATACATTGGTCAAATTTGCAGGGTAAATGTAGCTAAATAGCAAATGTAGTTAAATTGATACATTTGTCAAAGTTGTTGGGTAAATATAGCTACATGGATACATTGGTCAAATTTGCAGGGTAAATGTAGCTAAATAGCAAATGTAGTTAAATTGATACATTTGTCAAAGTTGTTGGGTAAATATAGCTACATGGATACATTGGTCAAAGTTTCAGGGTAAATGTAGCAAAATGGATACATTTTTCTAAGTTTCAGGTTAAATGTAGCTAAATTGATACATTTTTAGAATTTTCAGGGCAAATGTAGCAAAATTGATACATTTGTCAAAGTTGCAGGGTAAATGTAGTTAAATTGATACATTTGTCAAAGTTTCAGGGTAAATGTAGTTAAATGGATACATTTGTCAAAGTTGCAGGGAAAATGTCACTAAATGTATACATTTGTCAAAGTTGCAGAGTAATTATAGCTAAATAGATACATTTTTTTCTAAATTGCAGGGTAAATGTAGCTAAATGGACACATTTGTCAAAGCTGCAGGGTAAATGTAGCTAAATGGATACATTTGTCAGTTGCAGGGTAAATGTAGCTAAATGGATACATTTATCAGTTGCAGGGTAAATGTAGCTAAATGGATAAATTTGTCAGTTGCAGGGTAAATGTAGCTAAATGGTACATTTGTCAAAAAGTTGCAGGTTAAATTTAGCTAAATGGACACATTTGTTAAAGTTTCAGGGTAAATGTAGCTAAATGAATACATTTGTCAAAGTTGCAGTGTAAATGTAGCTAAATGGATACATTTGTCAAAAAGTTGCAGGTTAAATTTAGCTAAATGGACACATTTGTTAAAGTTTCAGGTTAAATGTAGCTAAATGGATGAATTTGTCAAAGTTGCAGTGTAAATAAACGCTTACCTTGGTCAAAGTTGCAGGATAAATGTAGCTAAATGGATACATTTGTCAAAGTGTCAGGGTAAATGTAGCTAAATTGATGCATTTGTTGAATTTGCAGGGTAAATGTAGCTAAATGGATACACTTTTTTTTCAATGCTGCATGGTAAACATAGCTAAATTGAAACATTTGTCAAGTTGCAGGGTAAATGTTTTTAAATAGATACATTGGTCAAAGTTTCAGGGTAAATGTGGCCAAATGGATACATTTGTCAAAGTTTCAGGGTAAATGTAGCTAAATGGATACATTGGTCAAAGTTGCAGGATAAATGTAGCTAAATGGATACATTTGTAGAATTTGCAAAGCAAATGTAGCGAAATTGATACATTTGTCAGTTGCAGGGTAAACGTAGCTAAATGGATACATTTGTCAGTTGCAGTGTAAATGTAGCTAAATGGATACATTTGTCAGTTGCAGGGTAAATGTAGCTAAATGGATATATTTCTCAGTTGCAGGGTAAATGTAGCTAAATGGATACATTTGTCAGTTGCAGGGTAAATGTAGCTAAATGGATACATTTGTCAGTTGCAGTGTAAATGTAGCTAAATGGATACATTTGTCAGTTGCAGGGAAAATGTCACTAAATGTATACATTTGTCAAAGTTGCAGAGTAATTATAGCTAAATAGATACATTTTTTTCTAAATTGCAGGGTAAATGTAGCTAAATGGACACATTTGTCAAAGCTGCAGGGTAAAGGTAGCGAAATGGATACATTTGTCAAATCTGCAGGGTAAATGTTGCTTATTTGATACGTTTGTCGAAGTTGCAGGGTAAATGTAGCTAAATAGCAAATGTAGTTAAATGGATATATTTGTCAAAGTTCCAGGGTGTAAGGGCATTCTTCCTCCTCTTCTGAGGAGGAGTAGCGAGAAGTATCGGAGGACCAATGCGCAGCGTGGTAAGTGTCCATAATGTTTATTTAAAGACTTAAACTGAACACTACAAAACAATGAACGAGAAACGAACTAAACCAAAACAGTACCGTGTGGCAACAAACACTCACACGGAAACAAACACCCACCACTCAAAAGTGAAACCTAGGCTACCTAAGTATGATTCTCAATCAGAGACAACTAACGACACCTGCCTCTGATTGAGAACCATACTAGGCTGAACTCAAAACCCCAACATAGAAAAACACACATAGACTGCCCACCCCAACTCACGCCCTGACCATACTAAATAAAGACAAAACATAGGAAATAAAGGACAGAACGTGACAGAGGGTAAATGTAGCAGAACAGATATATTTTTCTAAGTTTCAGGGTAAATGTTGTTTATTTGATACGTTTGTCGAAGTTTCAGGGTAAATGTTGTTTATTTGATACGTTTGTCGAAGTTTCAGGGTAAATGTTGTTTATTTGATACGTTTGTCGAAGTTTCAGGGTAAATGTTGTTTATTTGATACGTTTGTCGAAGTTTCAGGGTAAATGTTGTTTATTTGATACGTTTGTCGAAGTTTCAGGGTAAATGTAGCTAAATAGACACATTTCTAAAATTTGCAGAAAAAATGTCACCAAATGGATACATTTGTCAAATCTGCAGGGTAAATTTTGCCAAATGGATACATTTGTAAAAGTTGCAGGGTAAATATAGCCAAATGGATACATTTGTCAAATCTGCAGGGTAATTGTAGCCAAATGGATACATTTGTCAAAGTTGCAGGGTAAATGTAGCCAAATGGATAAATTTGTCAAATCTGCAGGGTAATTGTAGCCAAATGGATACATTTGTCAAAGTTGCAGGGTAAATGTAGCGAAATGGATACATTTGTTGAATTTGCAGGGTAAATGTAGTTAAATTGATACATTTGTCAAAGTTGCAGGGTAAATGTACCTAAATGGATACATTTGTCAAAGTTACAGGGTAAATGTAGCGAAATGGATACATTTGTTGAATTTGCAGGGTAAATGTAGTTAAATTGATACATTTGTCAAAGTTGCAGGGTAAATGTCGCTAAATGGAGACATTTGTCAAAATTGCAGGGTAAATGTAGCTAAATAGCAACTGTAGTTAAATTGATACATTGTCAAAGTTGCATTTTAAATTTAGCTACATGGATACATTGGTCAAAGTTGCAGGGTAAATATCAAATCAAATCAAATCAAATGTATTTATATAGCCCTTCGTACATCAGCTGATATCTCACAGTGCTGTACAGAAACCCAGCCTAAATCCCCAAACAGCAAGCAATGCAGGTGTTTAAGCACGGTGGCTAGGAAAAACTCCCTAGAAAGGTCAAAACCTAGGAAGAAACCTAGAGAGGAACCAGGCTATGTGGGGTGGCCAGTCCTCTTCTGGCTGTGCCGGGTGGAGATTATAACAGAACATGGCCAAGATGTTCAAATGTTCATAAATTACCAGCATGGTCAAATAATAATAATCACAGGCAGAACAGTTGAAACTGGAGCAGCAGCACGGCCAGGTGGACTGGGGACAGCAAGGAGTCATCATGTCAGGCATGGTCCTAGGGCTCAGGTCCTCCGAGAGAGAGAAAGAAAGAGAGAAAGAGAGAAAGAGAGAATTAGAGAGAGCATACTTAAATTCACACAGGACACCGGATAGGACAGGAGAAGTACTCCAGATATAACAAACTGACCCTAGCCCCCCGACACATAAACTACTGCAGCATAAATACTGGAGGCTGAGACAGGAGGGGTCAGGAGACACTGTGGCCCCATCCGATGACACCCCCGGACAGGGCCAAACAGGAAGGATATAAATATAGAAAAATGGATACATTTTTCTAAGTTTCAGGGTAAATGTAGCTAAATTGATACATTTGTAGAATTTGTAAAGCAAAATTGATACTTTTGTCAAAGTTGCAGGGTAAATGTAGCTCAATGGATACCTTTTTCTAAAATGCAGGGTAAATGTAGCTAAATGGATACATTTGTCAATGTGGCAGGTTAAATGTAGTCAAATGGATACATTTGTCAAAGTTTAAGGGTAAATGTAGCCAAATGGATACATTTTTCAAAGTTGCAGTGTAAATGTTACTTATTTGTCAAAGTTGCAGGGTAAATGTAGCTGAATGGACACATTTGTCAAAGCTGCAGGGTAAATTTAGCGAAATGGATACATTTGTCAAATCTGCAGGGTAAATTTAGCCAAATGGATACATTTGTCAAAAAATTCAGTGTAAATGTAGCTAAATGGATACATTTGTCAGTTGCAGGGTAAATGTAGCTAAATGGATACATTTGTCAGTTGCAGTGTACATGTAGCTAAATGGATACATTTGTCAGTTGCAAGGTAAATGTAGCTAAATGGATACATTTGTCAGTTGCAGGGTAAATGTAGCTAAATGGATACATTTGTCAGTTGCAGTGTACATGTAGCTAAATGGATACATTTGTCAGTTGCAGTGTACATGTAGCTAAATGGATACATTTGTCAGTTGCAGGGTAAATGTAGCTAAATGGATACATTTGTCAGTTGCAGGGTAAATGTAGCTAAATGGATACATTTGTCAGTTGCAGTGTAAATGTAGCTAAATGGATACATTTGTCAGTTGCAGGGTAAATGTAGCTAAATGGATACATTTGTCAGTTGCAGGGTAAATGCAGCTAAATGGATACATTTGTCAGTTGCAGGGTAAATGTAGCTAAATGGATACATTTGTCAGTTGCAGGGTAAATGTAGCTAAATGGATACATTTGTCAGTTGCAGTGTAAATGTAGCTAAATGGATACATTTGTCAGTTGCAGGGTTAATGTAGCTAAATGGATACATTTGTCAACTGCAGGGTAAATGTAGCTAAATGGATATTGTCATGACGTTGGCCTCTTTGAGTAAAGCAACTAGGCTGCTGTGGTCAGAGGTCGTAAATTCCTGAGAAGACCTCATGGACACACAGTTATAGAGAGTAGTTTTTCATGGAGACAAAGGAAATCCACCTCACAGGACTTGAGGTACGAACACATTTCATGTTCCGGAGAAAGTGTAAACGATCGGTGAAGAATCCAGCTACGAACTGGTCCGTTTGTCATAACTTGGGAAGCTCATGGGAGACGGTGTGGCCACATTACCATAACGCTGTTCATATAATAGCCCCAGATATAAGGTTTACATCTAATTGTTGTATAAGATGAATGAGTGAGTATGATACTGTTTACACAATTTTGCAATGTGATTTTGGACTGTTTAATGAAGGAAAACTCAAAAAGGGAATTGGATTTGAACTAAATCAGAGGACCGCCCCTGAGCCCAGTGAGGGTCAGACATCCTGGGACAGCCCTTTTCTGCCATTCCGAATAAAACTCAACTTTGAGAAATTATCACCAGACCATGTTTTTCTCCATTAGGAGGGGGACAAAGGTTGTAAAAGATTGCTGAATCTTTTAACCATACCACGTGGTTAAACTCTTAGACTATCGATACCGACAGAATGAGAACAAGTCTTTGATATTAATTACTAGTCTGCAGCTATGAATTCGGTATCATTGAACGCGAAGAACGACAACCGCCGAAACATCCATCCTATAACGAGTGTCACTTTGAACTATCCCCTCTAACCAAGACAGATAGAGAGAGGGTGAGAGACGGACAATTCTACGAAAGACACAAACTTTTCACCAGCGATCAAGACGACACTGAGCGTAAATATATATATTGATTGAAATTGTTCCCGAATGAGTGAGCGTTCATGTGTAAAGGATTAGCATTTTAATTGTTATAATTAACTCTGTTGTGACTTCTTAGTCGACCCCCCATTGCCCCTTTGTCTAACAAGCCGTCATGCCGGTTCAGCCCACTAGGGCACATTTTCCTATCATTTCATGTAACCACATTTACCATGTTTGTTTGTTTATGCATTTCTGTGAATTACTTAGTTAGTAATAAATAAATGATTTAAGACAATTGATGTCCTGTATGGATGACTCATAGTGAAGACTGGGTTTGTGCAGATAACCAACCATTTACAACGTTGGGAATGAGACTAACGTGAGGTAAAATAAGTGAGTTTATTAGCAAGTGCATCGGTGATGTTGTACCCACGACAAATATTAAAACCTTCCCCAACCAGAAACTGTGGATTGATGGCAGCATTCGAGCAAAACTGAATGAGCGAACCACTGCTTTTAATCAGGGCAAGGCGACCGGAAACATGACCGAATACAAACAGTGTAGCTATTCCCTCCGCAAGGCAATCAAACAAGCTAAGCGTCAGTATAGAGACAAAGTAGAGTCGCAATTCAACGGCTCAGACACGAGAAGTATGTGGCAGGGTCTACAGTTAATCATGGACTACAAAAACAAAACCAGCCCCATCGCGGACCCCAATGTCTTAATCCCAGACAAACTAAACAACTTATTTGCTTGCTTTGAGGACAATACAGTGCCACCGACACGGCCCGCTACCAAAACTTGCGGGCTCTCCTTCACCGCAGCCAACGAGAGTAAAACATTTAAATGTGTTAACCCTCGCAAGACTGTCGGCCCAGACTGCATTCCTAGCCGTGTCCTCAAAGCATGCGCAGACCAGCTGGCTGGTGTGTTTATTGACATATTCAATCAATCCCTATCCCAATCTGCTGTTCCCACATGCTTCAAGAGGGCCACCTTTGTTCCTGTTCCCAAGAAAGCTAAGGTAACTGAGCTAAATGACTATCGCCCCGTAGCACTCACTTCTGCCATCATGAAGTGCTTTGAGAGACTAGTCAAGGATCAGATCACTTCCACCCTACCTGACACCCTAGACCCACTCCAATTTACTTACCGCCCCAATAGGTCCACAGACGACGCAATCACACTGCACACTTCCCTAACCCATCTGGACAAGAGGAATACCTAGGTAAGAATGCTGTTCATCGACTACAGCTCAGCATTTAACACCATAGTACCCTCCAAACTCGTCATTAAGCTCGAGACCCTGGGTCTTGACCCCGCCCTGTGCAACTGGGTCCTGGACTTTCTCTCGGGACGCCCCCAGGTGCTGAGGGTAGGAAACAAAATCTCCACCCCGCTGATCCTCAACACTGGGGCCCCACAAGGGTGCGTTTTCAGCCCTCTCCTGTACTCCCTGTTCACCCATGACTGCGTGGCCATCCCCTCCTCCAACTCAATCATCAAGTTTTCAGACGACACTTCAGTGGTAGGCTTGATTACCAACAATGATGAGACGGCCTACAGGGAGTAGGTGAGGGCCCTTGGAGTGTGGTGTCAGGAAAATAACCTCACACTCAATGTCAACAAAACAAAGGAGATGATTGTGGACTTCAAGAAACAGCAGAGGGAGCACCCCTATCCACATCGACGGGACAGTAGTGGTGAAGGTGGAACATTTTAAGTTCCTCTGCGTACACATCACGGACAAACTGAAATGGTCCACCCACACAGACAGCGTGGTGAAGAAGGCGCAACAGTGCCTCTTCAACCTCAGGAGGCTGAAGAAACCTCTACAGATGCACAATCGAGAGCATCCTGTCGGACTGTATCACCGCCTGGTACGGCAACTGCTCCGCCCACAACCGTAAGGCTCTCCAGAGGGTAGTGAGGTCTGCACAATGCATCACCGGGGGCAAACTACCTGCCCTCCAGGACACCTACACACCCGATGTCACAGGAAGGCCAAAAAGATCATCAAGGACAACAACCACCCGAGCCACTGCCTGTTCACCCCGCTATCATCCAGAAGGCAATGTCGGTATAGGTGCATCAAAGCTGGGAACGAGAGACTGAAAAACAGCTTCTATCTCAAGGCCATCACTGTTAAACAGCCATCACTAACATTGAGTGTGTGCTGCCAACATACTGACACAAATCTCTAGCCACTTTATTAATTAAAAAATGTTATGTAATAAAGTCACTTTAAACAATGCCACTTTATACTGAATAATGTTTACATACCCTACTGTACTATATTTTATTTATTTTTATTTTATTTCACCTTTATTTAACCAGGTAGGCAAGTTGAGAACAAGTTCTCATTTACAATTGCGACCATACAACGACACAGTTACACATGGAGTAAAACAAACATACAGTCAATAATACAGTATAAACAAGTCTATATACGATGTGAGCAAATGAGGTGAGATAAGGGAGGTAAAGGCAAAAAGGCCATGGTGGAAAAGTAGATACAATATAGCAAGTAAAACACTGGAATGGTAGATTTGCAATGGGAGAATGTGCAAAGTAGAAATAAAAATAATGGGGGTGCAAAGGAGCAAAATAAATAAATAAATAAAATACAGTAGGGAAAGAGGTAGTTGTTTGGGCTAAATTATAGGTGGGCTATGTACAGGTGCAGTAATCTGTGAGCTGCTCTGACAGTTGGTGCTTAAAGCTAGTGAGGGAGATAAGTGTTTCCAGTTTCAGAGATTTTTGTAGTTCGTTCCAGTCATTGGCAGCAGAGAACTGGAAGGAGAGGCGGCCAAAGAAAGAATTGGTTTTGGGGGTGACTAGAGAGATATACCTGCTGGAGCGTGTGCTACAGGTGGGAGATGCAATGGTGACCAGCGAGCTGAGATAAGGGGGGACTTTACCTAGCAGGGTCTTGTAGATGACATGGAGCCAGTGGGTTTGGCGACGAGTATGAAGCGAGGGCCAGCCAACGAGAGCGTACAGGTCGCAATGGTGGGTAGTATATGGGGCTTTGGTGACAAAACGGATTGCACTGTGATAGACTGCATCCAATTTGTTGAGTAGGGTATTGGAGGCTATTTTGTAAATGACATCGCCAAAGTCGAGGATTGGTAGGATGGTCAGTTTTACAAGGGTATGTTTGGCAGCATGAGTGAAGGATGCTTTGTTGCGAAATAGGAAGCCAATTCTAGATTTAACTTTGGATTGGAGATGTTTGATATGGGTCTGGAAGGAGAGTTTACAGTCTAACCAGACACCTAAGTATTTGTAGTTGTCCACGTATTCTAAGTCGGAGCCGTCCAGAGTAGTAATGTTGGACAGGCGGGTAGGTACAGGTAGCGATCGGTTGAAGAGCATGCATTTAGTTTGACTTGTATTTAAGAGCAATTGGAGGCCACGGAAGGAGAGTTGTATGGCATAGAAGCTTGCCTGGAGGGTTGTTAACACAGTATCCAAAGAAGGGCCAGAAGTATACAGAATGGTGTCGAATGGTGTATATACCATCTACTGCATCTTGCCTATGCCATTCGGCCCTCGCTCATCCATATATTTATATGTACATATTCTTATTCATTCCTTTGTTGTTGTGAAATTGTTAGATTACTTGTTAGATATTACTGCATGGTCAGAACTAGAAGCACAAGCATTTCGCTACACTCACATTAACATCTGCTAACTATGTGTATGTGACTAATAAAATTTGATTTGATACATGTAGCTAAATGGATACTTTTGTCAAAGTTGTAGGGTAAATGTATACATTTATCAACAGTGAGCTAGATCTCCTGAATTTCATCAAAGAAATAAAGGTATAAACAGAGAATAACAAACATGGTAATCTGGATGATTTAAAACCATCTCTGATCATCTGTCCATTGGCAGAAACCAACACAGATAACAATTTTTAAATGTATTTTACTAGGCAAGTCAGTTAAGAACCCATTCTTATTTACAATGACAGCCAAGGAAAAGTGGGTTAACTGCCCTTTTCAGGGGCAGAATGACTGATTTGTACCTTGTCAGCTCAGGGATTTGATCTAGCAAACTTTTGGTTACTAACCCAACACACTAACAACTAGGCTACCTGCCACCCCATTTAAGACAGGAGAGGCATGCCTCCATTCCTTTAGTGCAACACAGGTGGTGGAGTCAAGTAAAATTCCACATGTATTATAATGACCATACCCACTCTGGCCCTTTGTGCCCCTTGACATTGCCCAGGAGGGACCACACAGCTGGCGGGTGATAGTCCACCTCAGCCCCCACAGGGACCATCCATCACACGCCCTCTCATCTTGAGAGGGACAGAGCTCTCCACCCATGTAAATCACAGTCTGGTACAAACTCAGTGATTGAGAGAGCACAACCATCCCCTTTGTTTTCTCAACGAATGTTCTAGCTGACACTTTCACTGTCTTGGGACCACTAGCGCCCTTGGGGGAAGTGTTGGTCCTCCTGAAAGCCTCTGCAGGAGTCCAAGGTTTCCACTTTTCCTTAGTCATGGAAGACAGACAAGAAGCCAGGCCTCCTTCTCATCTGTCCAGAGATTGGTTCATCATGTCAGACAAATATGGTTGAGTAGGACTGAGTACCTCGGGCAAAGGTAGGAAAAGAAGCTTGAGTTGTTAAGGGAGAAATGTATTGGGAGGAGCTTATTAAAATCCTTGAATTTGATTGAACACTGTTGTGAATCAACATGATCTTTGGATGAACTGTGAAATGTCAGCATCTTTGTAGCCTGTAAATCCAGCCAACATCACTATATCAAATAGTCTTGAATGCACTGAGTAAACTGAGTTTATATTTTCTGAGTGCAAGATGGACACATGCACAAAAAAATGCAAACAAACGCCTTACATCAATGACTTTATTAATAACCATAGACCAGGACTTGACATTATTTAGATGTGGATCTAAACTTGTAGCACAAATGTAGCTGACATAGACTGCAACAAACTTAATAAAGGTTTGTTTGCTTCTCTTCAGTCTGCCATAAAGGTTGTTAGTCTTCACTTTCCAAACTCTTCAACATTTTCATTAATGAGCGATGGCCACATTAAAGTAAAGGTTCATTTAGAAAATATACATCAGAAACTGTCAGTTTAATTATAAATGTGTTCTGTGTTCACAAACACATTTGTTTTATAAGGCACAGCTTGTCTGAAGCGCAAACACTCGCTTAGGTGCCAATTTTTTTTCTTAAGTGTGCAAAAGAAAGCCTCTTTTGTGGTGTGGCAGAAATATCATGCAAGTCTTTTATGCTGTCTGCAGCTTAGCAGGTTGTGAGTGGAACAGACCAATGACAGTCGTCATGAAGCAAAGTTTATCATTAAAATCTGCTGTGTCTTCCCAACGGTGGGCTATTATCTGATGTGTTTTACACCAACCCCACAGTGGGCTATTTATTATCTGATGTGTTTTCCCCACCAACACCACAGTGGGCTATTTATTATCTGATGTGTTTTCCCCACCAACCCCACAGTGGGCTATAATCTGTTGTGTTTTACCCACCAACCCAATGGAAGGAAGATTATCTGATGTGTTTTCCCCACCAACCCCACAGTGGGCTATTATCTGATGTGTTTTCCCCACCAATCCCATGGTGGGCTATTATCTGTTGTGTTTTACCCACCAACCCCACAGTGGGCTATTATCTGATGTGTTTTCCCCACCAACCCCACAGTGGGCGATTGTCTGATGTGTTTTCCCCACCAACCCCATGGTGGGCTATTATCTGTTGTGTTTTACCCACCAACCCCACAATGGGCTATTATCTGATGTATCTTCCCCACCAACCCCATGGTGGGCTACTATCTGACGGGTTTTCCCCACCAACCCCACAGTGGGCTATTATCTGATGTGTTTTACCCACCAACCCCATGGTGGGCTATTATCTGTTGTGTTTTCTCCACCAACCCCATGGTGGGCTATTATCTGATGTGTTTTCCCCACCAACCCCATGGTGGGCTGTTATCTGATGTGTTTTCCCCACCAACCCCACAGTGGGCTCTTATCTGATGTGTTTTACCCACCAACCCCATGGTGGGCTATTATCTGATGTGTTTTCCCCACCAACCCCACAGTGGGCTATTATCTGATGTATCTTCCCCACCAACCCCACAGTGGGCTATTATCTGATGTGTTTTCCCCACCAACCCCACAGTGGGCTCTTATCTGATGTGTTTTACCCACCAACCCCATGGTGGGCTATTATCTGTTATGTTTTCCCCACCAACCCCACAGTGGGCTATTATCTGATGTATCTTCCCCACCAACCCCACAGGGCGATATTCTATTTGCATTGTGAGTCCCCCCCCCCTCCCGCAACCCCTATTTTTATGCTGCTGCTACTCTCTGTTTATCATATATGCATAGTCACTATAACTATACATTAATGTACATACTACCCCAATGGGGCCGACCAACCAGTGCTCCCGCACATTGGCTAACCTGGCTATCTGCATTGTGTCCCACCACTCACCACCAGCCAACCCTTCTTTTACGTTACTGCTACTCTCTGTTCATCATATATGCATAGTCACTTTAACCATATCTACATGTACATACTACCTCAATCAGCCTGACTAACCGGTGTCTGTATGTAGCCTTGCTACTTTTATAGCCCGCTATTGTATATAGCCCCGCTATTGTATATAGCCTGTCTTTTTACTGCGTTTTAAACATTTCTTTACCTACCTATTGTTCACCTAATACCATTTTTGCACTATTGGTTAGAGCCTGTAAGTAAGCATTTAACTGTGAGGTCTACCTACACCTGTTGTATTCAGCGCTCGTGACAAATAAACTTTGATTTGATTTGATATTCTGCTATGACTCAGTGGACAATGTGGCTCCCTATTTACCTAGCTTCTTTGAGTCCCTTGTGCTAACTCCTCCCAGAAGAGGCTCTTGGAAATCCTACCAGATACACCACAGGAGAGATAACAGACAGGGAATATTGGACAGATAGTTATAACATTTTGCTGTGGTGAAAAATGCCCATTTCTATAGATTCACTTTGTTGTTCAAAATTTTTCTGTGCTCATTCATTTTCCAGTTCAATACAAATTTCAGCAGTTTCTACTTGTTTAGCAATATCATGAACTCAACTTTTCAGATGTTGATCTTTTTTTTTCATGCCCTCCTAGGAAAGTGAAATGAAGAGTAGCATCCTCACAATGAGGATCACTGTGCAGAGGCAATGACAACAGGTTTCTAAGCATGGCAATAACTTCCTTTGCACGTTTCGTGGGAACCGCCTGCGGCAGACAATGATTAAATTCACAATGGTGCATACAAAGGCCACCTTTGGGAGAAACCATATCCCACAGCATGATGGGAAAGGGTAGCAATGGCACCAGATGTCAGAACTATAAGCAACAGATGCCTCCTTGCAAGAATTCAGCCCTGCGCACAAGCCAAACCCACAGAGCTGTGCTGAGCCAAAGAGCGTTGAGAGCTCATGAATGGAAGTGCACACAAATAATAATGGATTACTCTCTGTTTGGTGGAGAGAAGGAAAATGTGATAAAATCAAGGTACAATCAATGTGTGATTGTTTTCATTGTATTCCAGGTTGTACATATTGATGGGAACTTATTGGTTAGTTATATTCCAAGTTTTCTTCATGCCAAAAGAATAAAGATGTCAAAACGAAATCTGGGTAAAGACAACCACATACTCATTTCAGACCAGGGAAACCAGTAAGTCATTTAGATTTATCAAATTGTGAGTGAAATGGTCCTCACATCCCATTATATTGAATTTTTTTTTTTTTAAAGACACTGAACAATGTTCTGGTTTCATAAGCTACTGTGAGTAAAATAAATGGATCATAATGAGTTTTATCCAACAGATCCATTTAGATTACATCATTTTACAGGTCTTCAGTAGCTCAATTCGGTTCCTGGGACCACCTGTACATGAAATGTATGCACACATGACTGTTAGTTGCTTTGGATACAAGCATCTTCTAAGTGGCGTATTTATTAAACCTAAACTCAAACTGAATTCTTTGAAATCCCTGGTGATCCAGTCCTTGCTTGGTGTTTTTGATCTGCTTCACTGAGAAATCACAAGGAATTTAGTGGAATTTATGAGTGATAATATTGCTGGGAGGAGATTATAAATTGTGCCAATGAGTAGTAATAGTTGCATTTGTATTTGAATGTATTATTGATTCAGTGAGATGCTGCTGTTGTTTCCAGTCAAGAATCATTGTTGTTTTCTTCTCTGTTTTGTGTTGTCTGGCCCTGTGGCCAGTGTGGCTTCTGGTCCATGCTAAAGGATCCTCTGAATATGAGGCCTTTTCTGAGGGCCCTTTGTGACCTATGGAGTTCATAGGACACAGGACCTTGATCCCAGGCACCGTAATTGACACGGTGCAAAAAGAGCCACGACACCACAATAAATAGCATGCACCCATCACGAGAGCAAATATAATGTGTATATAAATGCACAGCACCTTTACTCTCGTGCTCGGAAAGCGGCGGGTTGCCAGGTCTTCTCCATTGAAGCGAGAGCGGGGCGTGTCCCTTGGAGACAACGTTCAGTGTGGGGTGTGTGGGAATGGATCGGTGAACTGACGCCTGATTAATGACCACTAACACTGAATGCTCTCCTCTCTTGAGATCATTTCAAATGGCAGATGGGTAGGAAAGTTGAGGTTTGGCCACAATCAACTGAATGAAAATCCCTTCGTTTGAGAACAAAATAAAAACTATTCCATGTCCTCCTTTGGCTTTTAGCTTAAGGCCAATTACAAGGAAAACAAGAGAGGGGACGGATGTGTGTTGTTCACCAGATTAACCATGAGGAGGCATCTCACCGGGATTATTGTGACTAGACATGTGAGATGTGACTCATCATTTCTCTTATTTATTTGAACAGTTATAACCCTGAGAAGAAAACATGAGAGGGAGAGGAGGACATGATGTCATCCCTGACAATACTGTATATGGGATCTTCCACTGCTGACACACAAGGACAGAAAGTCAGTCTCACATTCAGATTAATGACAATGACACAAGACAGTGAGAGTATCCCAGTCATGGCGGGGGATGGATGTATCCATATACATCAGTGCTGAACAGCCCCTCTCTCACCCACCCATCCCCCCAGTACATTGTCCTCCCTTCTCGTGTCTGCATGGGACTGCTCTAGCCAGCGGAGCTCTGGGGACCTCACTCTGGCTCCAGTCTGCCTGTGATGCCATGCAGCTGGGAGTTGACAAGGACGCTTCGCCACTCCAACGGACAGATGGTGAGCAACGCCCATCAATGGGCTGAGCAGTATTGCTCCGTCCCTTCTGGTATCTACCGGCCTGTGCTGGCATTTTCTCATCTTTCTCCTCCGGCAGACATGCCAGGGCCTGGCTGACTTGCCCCATACTTCCCTCCACAGTATGTAAATGCCTAGACAGAGAAGGCTTTCATCTGAATATGAATGGAGGAAGAAGAGACTGAGGGAGAGAGATCAAGAGAGAGAGAGAAAAGCCCGCCCCCCTCCCTTATAGACTTCATTCTAAAAACAAAACTCAGACAGGACACAATCAAACTGATTAAAACAATGCGATGTGTCCCATCGTCTCCCATCATTTTTCTCTTCTTCATTGTGTTTAGCATAACCATAACAATAATAAATGCTATTTTGGTCTTATATAGCAAACAGTTTACATGAACACAGAATTGAATTTGGTTTGTGTTTAGTCTCGTTCTTTGAAAGGAGTAACTTCTGAACGGATCTAATGAGTGAGTTGAATTGACCCCCGTTTCTATGAATGAACATCAGGAAGTCTAATCAGAGAGCAAAGCAAGTCCTAAAGACCACATCAAAATGAGACATCCCACAGGGTGTGAATCAGCCACGCTAATCACTAAAATGTTTATTGTATTCTACTGAGTCATTTACTTTATGTTCATATTCTTATCTTTAATTATTTCTTATTTTTGTTCCATTGTCCAGAAGGAACCTGCAAGTAAGCATTTGGTTGGACAGTGTATACCATGTGTATCCTGCACATACGACCAATAAAACTTAAAACTTTAAGTAGTAGTCACACGGTCACATTGACCTAGGTTTCATCCCTGCCTTCCTCCTTTGACACAGGGTTTCATCCCTGCCTTCCTCCTTTGACACAGGGTTTCATCCCTGCCTTCCTCCTTTGACACAGGGTTTCATCCCTGCCTTCCTCATTTGACACAGGGTTTCATCCCTGCCTTCCTCCTTTGACACAGGGTTTCATCCCTGCCTTCCTCCTTTGACACAGGGTTTCATCCCTGCCTTCCTCCTTTGACACAGGGTTTCATCCCTACCTTCTCCTTTGACATGGTACAGTGTGGTTGAGCATGATGATCAGCTTGAGTAAAATCTGAATCTGAGGTCAGTGTGCAGGAGAGCAGGCATGCTGACAGGTTGAGCCCTGAATCAGAGGTCAGTGGGCAGGAGAGCAGACCTGCTGACAGGTTGAGCCCTGAATCAGAGGCCAGTGTGCAGGAGGACAGGTTGATCCCTAAATCAGAGGTCAGTGTGCAGGAGAGCAGACCTCCTGCCTGGTTGAGCCCTGAATCAGAGGTCAGTGGGCAGGAGAGCAGACCTCCTGCCTGGTTGAGACCTGAATCAGAGATCAGTGGACAGGAGAGCTGACATGCTGACAGGTTGAGCGTTCACAGGGGACTAATGAGAGCGCTCCGCCAAGTGAACAGAACAAAGTCAGACGGATTACATGGACTCATTTGTTGACTGGAGTCAATAACACCAGTCACTTAGACTCACATTTCCACCCTACGGTCGCCACTGGCCTGGGAAAGGCACCCATTCAGAAAGTGCCATGTCGTCCTCTCGCTCCACACGCATGCTGGCTCACATAGCAGCGGGCAACATTGATTTAGTGTCTCTTTCCACTTGGCTTGCAGCATTGTCATCATCCCTTTGGAGGGGAGCAGAGGAGGGGTTTCACTTTTTACTGAAGGCTTTTATCTGCCTTTTGTCCAATCACTGTTTGGATGTAGGGAACATGGACTTTTAAAGCAAATTGCATAATGTGGATGAATTATAATAATTAAAAAACAGAGCTAAATAAATTGTCACTGTCGACCTTAAAAACATTATTTCAAATCAAATCAAATTGTATTTGTTACATGCACCAAAAACAACAGGTGTAGACCTTACCGTGAAATGCTTGCTTACAAGCCCTTAACCAACAATGCAGTGTTAAGAAAATAGAGTTAAGAAAATATTTACTAAGTAAACTAAAGTAACACAATAAAATATCAATAACGAGGCTATACAGGGGATACCGGAACCGAGTCAATGTACGGGGGTACAGGTTAGTTGAGGTAATTGAGGTAATTTATACATGTAGGTAGGGGTAAAGTGACTTTGCTTTCTGGTTAAAGCTAATTGGACAAGAGCAGTGTGTGTGTGTGCGCGTGGGTGTTCGTTCCAGAGGAATGCTTGAGATATAGATGGGTTAGCTGACAACGTCATGAAAACGATGTGCGCACTTCAAAGGGGTGGAAGTCTGTGTATTGTTCTCAGTGGCGGTCGGTGGCTTTTAAGATGAGGGAGGATGATTATTTTTTAATGAGCATGGCCTTATTTCTATTACAGCACATTGGATGACTGTCATTCATATTCCATTAACCCAGCTCAATGTAACATCGATATGTTTAGGCTACTACATGATATTTGAATTTGACCTATACCCATCATGAGGTTGCTACAACCTAGCATATTAATTAAAGTTTACAATGAAGGTGCATAGGTCGAGAGAACTTTGAGTAATCAAGGTGACAGGCATTGACACATTCGATATACAGCCTTGCACACTCTTGCCTGCATCTCGCAGATCTAGGGTGTAATCATTAGTCCAACAGTTGCAAATGAGAGTTTCTATTGAACAAATTCAGGTATATTTATCGCTGTTTCATTCAGTTTGCTTCCGTTTAAGAAATGTTTTTCCACAGAATCAGTGGAATGAATACACCCCTGATCACACACACAGTTCACTTTCATAGCAGCAACATAAAAACAGCATGATCACTTTGCTCGTTGAATAATTCCTTCTCGCAACCATCTACAGGCTCTCCTCTCAACTGTTCCCTTTGCATGTGGACTTCAGTGAACAACACATCAGCTGTCAGTGACCAGGCAAAAAAAACTTTCCTAGCCAAACCTTCATATCGTGGCCACTAACTTCTACACACAGCCTACATCGTTGTCACGTCATAGTCAACTAGAATTACTAGCACAAACGCGTTAGTAAACCCGCTACAATCATGCAGTACAGTGTACAGTCAGCAAGCAGTTTAGCAGTTACATCACCAGTTACAGGCACCAGTGGCAATAAATTAGTAAAACCAAAAGCTTGCCTTGACTTGGAAGAGTTCCTGTGTTGAATAGCCATAGCCAGCTAGCTACATAGCATCCCTCTCTGTTTGAGCCAGGCGCTTGAGTAGGCTAAACTTGCTAGCTGCATTTTCTAGCAAACTGAAAGTTTAAAGAAGACAACCAAATATAGCTAGCTCTCATTCTCTCTTTCTTGCGCTATTCTCCTTAATTTTATAAGAAATGTATTTGTTCCAAACTTTTCAACTATTGTCTTTCTCTAGCTTCGAGTCAACTATTCTCCACATTTTATGCACTGCAGTGCTAGCTATCTGTAGCTTATGCTTTCAGTACAAGATTCATTCTCTGATCCTTTGAGTGGGTACAACATGTCAGTTTATGCTGCAAGAGCTCTGATAAATTGGGGGATGTCCTCCGGAAGTCATAATTACTGTGTAAGCCTATGGAAGGGGGTGAGAACCACCTAGATTTTTTATTGAAGTCAATGTACCCAGAGGGGGACAGGAGCTAGCTGTCCTCCAGCTATACCATGGTGTTACCCTACAGAATTATGCTGTGGCAACTGTAGGCCTTCATTGCAAAACAGTGTGTTTTAATCAATTATTTGGTGACGTGGATATATTTAGTATAGTTTTATCTAAAAGGGATAACTTGAAAGTTTCACTATTTTTATTTTTATGAAATTCACTGAGGAGGATGGTCCTCCCCTTCCTCCTCTGAGGAGTCTCCACTGGTTGTTGTGATTCTGGATGGCCAGATAGCTAGCAACAATGACAAGAAACTGCCATGTGGGAAATCGGCAGTGGCTCGTTTCAGCTAGTTTCATCTTGTCCTTGATACCATATCTTGTTTTGTGGTGTTTTGACAGATGTCACGTCGATGTTAATATAGCAAACATTTGTTAGCTTGCTAACCAACAACTGTATCTATGTATTTGAGAGACAAGTGCTCATTGTGCAACTTTATTTTTGTTTTCAATAAGCATTGGAGACAAAATATTGTTTACATGTTGTCAACAATCTAAGCCAATCCTGTCTGTTTTTCCCCATAGTTGCTCACGCATTGCTTTTGTTGCTGAACAACCATCGGGTCTATTGTTCACACTGACTGATGATGTCTGGGCAAAAGTTTTACTGAGGAAATGAATAGGGACCAAGAGGAAGCCCTTGCCAGTATCCACCCTCTATCTGCTAAATAGGGGAAGGGAAAGATAGATGCTAGTGTAAACAGTGGAACAGCAGTAAACCATCTGATTATACATGAAGCAAAGTAGAAAGTATTTACTTTACACCCACATGATTGATTACTGTTGGATGAAATGATATCATTATGTTTTTGCCCATTGGTTTCATTTGCTGTTTAGAAAAACAGATGAGAAAAGCAGAGAACTTTGTCATCCAAATATGGAGCAGCATAGTTATTAGTTGGGTGGGTAGATGTCTCCAAAATCACACTAGGGACGGGACTGTTTCCAAAACAGTCAGTGAATTATATTAGAAGTATTCTGTCCTTACGATACGTAAGTATTACAGACAAGTGCAAGATGTTATTTTCTTTAAAGACATCAAATGATTACCATGCACCTGCAATAAGCCTACTCAGATGTGCAAATGTTTTTCCTCACACCATGACTAGACCTGCCACGTTGGGTGCGCGAGCGTTGAAAAATAAATGTGCACATAAATGTGCACACGTCGCGTGAGCGAGTGTTGCAAAATAAATGAACACATACACGTTATTCAAACATTGCACCCACACTGCTCGCAGGCGTCTGCGTGGCCAGATGCTAAAATAGAAATTGGTTATATTTGTAACTGTGTGCTGCAAGTCCCATCTCCTCATTGGTTTTTAGGAGCATATACCCACGTGGGTGATTGAAAAATGAACTGAGGTCCACACTCCAGTCCAGTTGGTAGTGGTAATGCACCTTAAAGTTGGTTGCCAACCACCATACAAAGTCCAAAGAAGAAGAAGAAGCCTGAAAGAGGAGAGATTACCAGAAACAAACTCCGCTTACCCATTTATCTGTGGATTAATTATTGGAGTAGAGGACCTTGTGCATTTCAGGTAAAATTACAACCCAATGTTTATATCCCAGGACAAATGAGATAGCAACAGCAAGATAGAGGGCCTAGTGGTTAGTGTGTTGGGCCAGTAACCGAATCCCCGAGCTGACAAGGTAAAAATCTGTCATTCTGCCCCTGAACAAGGCGGTTAACCCACTGTTCCTAGGCCGTCATTGTAAATAAGAATTTGTTCTTAACTGTCTTGCCTAGTTAAATAAAAAAATAAAAAAAGCTAGCTAAATTGCCATAAATGTTTAATGCTTTTCGACCTGTCCCCAAATTAATATAGTTGGTTCAGAGTTTGTTTTGATGTTTCAACCTGCATGTCCTGATTGTGTCTGGTGTGGGTAAACAAAATCAACATGCACGCAATGGCGTGTGCGGATGCACTCACGCGAGCGGTCTAGTCAGCATGTAAAGGTGCTGATTAACTGAAAATGATGTAGGGCGATAAAACAACAGAAGCCAGCCATTCATTTTTAATGGAAGAGAAGAGAAGTGGGCGGGGACCATTGGGTGATACAAGCATGGGCGAGGGATCGTGAACAGGGCGGGACCTACATTTGGGAAAGGTGAACTGACCAATCGAAGCTCACTACAGCTTACAGCCCCTACTGGATAGCACGGTTGGGGTCAATTCTGAATTGAGTTATGAACTACTCTTCAATTCCAATTATATTCTTGAATTTGAATTGTCCACACCCCACATGAAGCAGAAGTTTAATTGAATTTGAATTAACGGAAGTAGAATTTAATTAAATGAAATTACAATGGCTTTATTTATTCTACACATCACCACAGAAATATTTAATGTTGAAACCTTTCATTTTTAAACTCATTCTCCTATAACAATTTTAGGATTTTACAGTGGCCTGGAAATATTCCAAAATCATACTGTGGATTGTTTATAATAATTCATAATTCCCTTAATGTTTTGAAATATGAGATTTCTTTTCCAGAATGCATTACATCAAACACTGCAGTATGGAAGGGAACAATCTAACATCTTATGACAAAGAAAAATAAAATGTTATGTGTATTCTTTGCATTAATAAGTGACATATCCTTTGGACAAAAAAATGTGTCAAATGAATGAGACTCATGTTGAATTTGTTTGAATTCCTTTGAGTTAAACTCTACTTCCTATAAAATAAAAAAATGTTTTACTGTCCGGTGTGGCCAAAAAGTGTGCAGGTAAGGCCAATTGGGAGGTCGGTTAATCCTTGAGCGAGAGGTAGCCATAGGCCTGCCGGTTTTTATTTGGTTTTACAGTAGTTAACCTCTTTATTTGGTTTTACAGTAGTTAACCTCTTTATTTGGTTTTACAGTAGTTAACCCTTTAGATTGTTTTACAGTAGTTAACCTCTTTAGTTGATTTTAAAGTAGTTAATCCTTTAAATTGTTTTACAGTTGTTAACCTCTTTAGTTTGTTTTACAGTAGTTAACCTCTAATTTTCAACCGGTCTATCTGAGTGTCTTTTGTAAATATTTTGACCACCCTAATCAATAATCCTCTGGGCTAACCGACCCATGGGAGTCAGGATGGAGCTGGTCTAACCGACCCAAGGGAGTCAGGATGGAGCTGGTCTAACCGACCCATGGGAGTCAGGATGGAGCTGGTCTAACCGACCCAAGGGAGTCAGGATGGAGCTGGTCTAACCAACCCATGGGAGTCAGGATGGAGCTTGTCCAACCGACCCATGGGACTGAGGATGGAGCTGGTCTAACCGACCCATGGGATCCAGGATGGAGCTGGTCCAACCGACCCATGGGAGTCAGGATGGAGCTTGTCCAACCGACCCATGGGAGTCAGGATGGAGCTTGTCCAACCGACCCATGGGAGTCAGGATGGAGCTGGTCAAACCGACCCATGGGAGTCAGGATGGAGCTGATCCTGGATCACGGTTAGTTCGCTGTCCTCAGGCACACACACACATCCAACACGGTCCGTACACATACTTTCACGTTAATGCACACGCCTAGTCAGGTTACAGAACAATTAGGCAAGCCTAAGGCTCCTAGACTCATCGAGTATAATGTAACAGTAGGTTTGTCCAATCGGTTCCGTAATACTAGCAATACCTAGCATGCTGTCGGTATGCTAGTAACCACATGGTGAGCCATTGTGGGCGAAGCTAGAGTGGCTAGGTGATGCATCGCTGATAGTTAACATGGTTCTATTTGAGATGCTCGACACGATACAAGTCTCACCTCTCCCATTTCCTTATTAGTTTTCCTGAAAATACAAACCCATGTGGGTGCTTGATCTAACTAGGTTTCCCTTTTTACTCTGGGTCAGTTCTACAACGACCCATCTAAAGGACCATAGTAAACACGCACACCTTCAGCCAACGTATCACATTGCTTAGGGAATATATAGTTTGGAGAGTTTTCACACATTGGGAAGACATCCCCTAGACATCAGATTAAAATGTTGATGTCTGGCCGACCATACAAACGATGTAGAACTGTAGAATTTAGAATGTATGTATTCTAATAAAAGACGCCTTGCCAATGAGCAAACAATGTCTAAACGGCATCTTCCTGATGTATTCTATATATGTTGTGTCTATGTTGGAAAGACGAATGTGTGCCATCAGGTAAAATAACCCAATCTCCCAGGACAAACTGCTAGCAACAGCTAACTAACTAAATGTCTATGAAAGTTTAATATGTGTTTCGACCTGCCCAGAAATTAATACAATCATTTCAGTTGGTTTTGGTGTTTTAATCTGCATGTCATGATCGCATCTGGTTGGGATAGACAAAATGATAATGCGCACGATGGCGCATGCGGATACAAGCGTGGGCCGGTTTTGGCACGGTGTAAGAAGTAATTCTGCATTGATAATTTCTTGTTCACTTTCCCATAATGTAGACGTATTGATATTGTTAAAGTAGATCATAAATATGGTCTTTATGGTGGAGCGTCATTTTAGCTCCATCTAAACATCATCTAGTATCATGAAATAATCTGTAGCTCTGCATGTAAATGCTACATGTGACTTTTTTGTGACTTTTATCAACCGACAACCTAAACACCAGTGCTAATGGGAATATACCAATATTCCAATAAAATACGAATATAGCAATAACATTTTAGAAGTGCTCCTTGAAATAACCTTCCACCAGATTATTCATATAGCAGCAACAGTCCAGAGAGAGAGAGAGTTCAGTCGGTGTTCAGGGTCAGAGTAGCTCTGTCTAGACCAGAATGGTAACTGTGGTCTAGTGTTGATGTTATGGTATGTCCTACAGTAGTTGGATTTTGGCACATAGAATAGGAACTTCCCTTTTCTGTGAGGATGTGTGAATTTCCAAGGAGCTCTGACCCAGGCTACCGTTGGAGCCGTTAGAGGACCTGGGATGAATGAGTGACTCTGAGAAAAAATGTCCTCTGAGACAGACAAATGGCTCTCACTTTCACCTCTTTGACAGCACAGGATATAGTAACAACAGACAAAGAGAAAGTGCATTTCATGGAAAAAGTCCACCAGAATAAATAAAAAAAAAGTCTAACAAATAGAATACTGTTCTGTTTCAGGGACAAAACATAAATTCCAAAAGTATACGTTCTTAATTAAAAATAAACCAGTGAAAGTATTGTATGTATTTTTGTATTTTCCTCTCTGCTGGAGCTGAGCTATGAGGAAGAGGATAAGGCACTCTTGCCAATATTTACTGACTGAGTCAGGAAGTCCTGTTCAAGATCATCATCATTAATTTGTTTTACAAGTCGCCTGACTAGAATACAGTGAGACACTAATGCAGAGTAGTGTGAAAATGGACTCTAATCTAAACCCATTTATCATACTCAAACATGTCACATTGATATTCAGCAGGAGTAAATAAACTGGAACATTACATATATTTGTTTCCCTTGATCTTATAAAGCACATATTAAGTATCAAAGAGTTCATGAAGTTTATGGACAAAAACCTGCCAGTAAGTTCTGAAAGGATTTGCCTTTGTTTATCACCATTATAAACACTAAGTGAATTCATGTAATCACCGTTATAAACACTAAGTGAATTAATGTAATCACATTATAAACCCTAAATTAATTCATGTAATCACAATTATAAACCCTAACTGAATTCATGTATTCACCATTATAAACCCTAACTGAATTCATGTAATCACCATTATAAACAATGAATTCATGTAATCACCACTATAAACACTAACTGAATTCATGTAATCACCGTTATAAACCGTAACTGAATTCATGTAATCACCATTATAAACACTAACTGAATTCATGTAATCACCGTTATAAACCATAATTGAATTCATGTAATCACTGTTATACACACTAATTGAATTCATGTAATCACTATTAAACGCTAACTGAATTCATGTAATCACCATTATATCACCAACTACTTCTCTGATGGAGTTCAGTGTGTCAAATCGGAGGGCCTGTTGTCCGGGCCTCTGGCAGTCTCTATGGGGGTACCACAAGGTTCAATTCTTGGACCGACTCTCTTCTCTGTATACATCAATGATGTCGCTCTTGCTGCTGGTGAGTCTCTGATCCACCTCTACACTGACGACACCATTCTGTATACTTCTGGCCCTTCTTTGGACACTGTGTTAACAACCCTCCAGACGAGCTTCAATGCCATACAACTCTCCTTCCGTGGCCTCCAATTGCTCTTAAATACAAGTAAAACCAAATGCATGCTCTTCAACCGATCGCTGCCTGCACCTGCCTGCCCGTCCAACATCACTACTCTGGATGGTTCTGACTTTGAATACGTGGACAACTACAAATACCTGGGTGTCTGGTTAGACTGTAAACTCTCCTTCCAGACCCACATCAAACATCTCCAATCCAAAGTTAAATCTAGAATTGGCTATGTCGCAACAAAGAATCCTTGACTCATGCTGCCAAACATACCCTTGTAAAACTGACCATCCTACCGATCCTCGACTTCGGCAATGTAATTTACAAAATAGCCTCCAATACCCTACTAAATAAATTGGATGCAGTCTATCACAATGCCATCCGTTTTGTCACCAAAGCCCCATATACTACCCACCACTGCGACCTG
Source organism: Oncorhynchus mykiss (assembly GCF_013265735.2). NCBI lineage: Eukaryota > Metazoa > Chordata > Actinopteri > Salmoniformes > Salmonidae > Oncorhynchus > Oncorhynchus mykiss. The sequence continues at coordinate 53,689,014 of NC_048587.1, forward strand.
TACGCTCTCGTTGGCTGGCCCTCGCTTCATACTCGTCGTCAATCACACTGGCTCCAGGTCATCTACAAGACCCTGCTAGGTAAAGTCCCCCCTTAGCTCGCTGGTCACCATAGCAGTACCCACTCGTAGCACGCACTCCAGCAGGTATATCTTTCTGGTCACCCCCAAAACCAATTCTTCATTTGGCCTCCTCTCCTTCCAGTTCTCTGTTGCCAATGACTGGAACAAACTACAACATTTTCTGAAACTGGAAACACTTATCTCCCTCACTAGCTTTAAGCACCAGCTGTCAGAGCAGCTCACAGATTACTGCACCTGTACATAGCCCATTTATAATTTATCCCAAAATACTACCTCTTCCCCTACTGTATTTATTTATTTAGCTCATTTGCAACCAATTATTTCTATCTCTACCTTGCACATTCTTCCACTGCAAATCCACCATTCCAGTGTTTAAGTTGCTATATTGTATTTTCTTTGCCACCATGGCCTTTTTTTTGCCTTTACCTCCCTTATCTCACCTCATTTGCTCACATTGCATATAGACTTATTTTTCTACTGTATTATTGACTGTTTGTTTTACTCCATGTGTAACTCTGTGTTGTTGTAACGGCCGTTGTTGGTGAAAGAAGGTGAGGACCAAGGTGCAGCGTGATACGTGTCCATATTTATTAAAATTAACACGGAAATAACCAAATAACAAAGAGAAACGACCGAAAACAGTTCTGGCTGGTGCAGACACACAACAGAAAACAGAAAACAAACATCCACGAAACACAATAGAAAACAGGCTCCCTAAATATGGTTCTCAATCAGGGACAACAATTTACAGCTGCCTCTGATTGAGAACCATATCAGGCCAAACACAGAAATAGCAAATCATAGAAAAACTAACATAGACAACCCACCCAACTCACGCCCTGACCATATTAAAACAAAGACGTAACAAAATAACTAAGGTCAGAACGTGACAGTTGTTGTATGTGTCGAACTACTTTGTTTTATCTTGGCCAGGTCGCAATTGTAAATGAGAACTTGTTCTCAACTTGCGTACCTGGTTAAATAAAGGTGAAATAAATCAAATAAAATAAAGAAACACTGAATTCATGTTATCACCATTATAAACACTAAGTGAATTAATGTAATTGCCATTATAAAAATTAATTCATGTAATCACCGTTATAAACCCTAACTGAATTCATGTAATTGCTGTTATCCACCCTAATTGAATTCATGTAATCACTGTATACATGCTAACTGAATTCATGTAATCACCGTTATAAACCCTAACTGAATTAATGTAAATCACCTCTATATACCCTAACTGAATTCATGTAATCACCGTTATAAACACTAACTGAATTCATGTAATCACCGTTATACATGCTAATCAGTAACTCAAAGGTTGCTGGATCTAATCCCCGAGTTGAACAAGGTAAAAATCAGTCGTTCTGCCCCTGAACAAGGCAGTTCCCTGGACCGGGTCTCCCTGCAGGGCGTTTCTTTCTGTCCCTGGGGAGGGTGACAGAGTGGAAGGGCTCCTACAGCCGACCTCACAGCTAATCGTGAGTTTGTGCCTTACGCTATAGAGCTAAAGGTGCACTCCGGTTTTTACCCTATAGGGTTAAAGATGAACTCCAGTTTTTACCCTTTATGGTTAAAGATGCACTCCAGTTCTTACCCTATAGGGTTAAAGATGCACTCCAGTTCTTACCCTATAGGGTTAAAGATGCACTCCAGTTCTTACCCTATAGGGATAAAAATGCACTCCAGTTCTTACCCTATAGGGTTAAAGATGCACTCCAGTTCTTACCCTATAGGGTTAAAGATGCACTCCAGTTCTTACCCTATAGGGTTAAAGATGCACTCCAGTTCTTAGCCTATAGGTTTAAAGATGCACTCCAGTTCTTACCCTATAGGGTTAAAGATGCACTCCAGGATATTACCAGGATATTATTAACATGTAGTACAAATTGGATTGGTAGCATATCATACAAGCATATGATGTACAGTGTATGTAACATATTATACGAGCATTTCATGGATGTAGCATATCATACAAGCATATCATATGAGCCTATCATTGATGTAGCATATCATACAAGCATATCATATGAGCCTATCATTGATGTAGCATATCATACAAGCATATCATATGAGCCTATCATTGATGTAGCATATCATACAAGCATATCATATGAGCCTATCATTGATGTAGCATATCATACGAAAAGGATGGCGTAGTACACATAAAATGGGGACCACTTTTGGCTCGTGAGCACTACTTTCAAAACTACTGGCTGGAATTATACAAACGTTTGAGAATGCATCGTTAAGGGAGCGCCTCAATCTCACGTTATCACTCATTTGATGTAGTGACCCTAGATGTTATGGTGACATGGTGATTACATAGACACATCATCAACTAACCATGTTGGGGTTAAAAGATGCACCTACTGCTCAACTCATTCTGCGCTTGTCACATCCAGCAGACAGTTAGTGCAGCAAATGGTATTCCAGTTGGCTACCTGTATTTTTTCAATTGTTGAAAGCTAAGATATGAGGCGGTGATAGAAAACATAGCCTAATATGGAACTCTGTAAGCAATGGGATCCCTTCTTCCTCATGACACATGTCATGTCCTAACAGCCTTGCCAAATATATTCCTGCACACAAAAGTGGACTCCTCTCCTCTCCTCTCCTCTGTGACCTGTGCTGTTCCTGCCCTCTCATCTCCTCTGTGACCTGTGCTGTTCCTGCCCTCTCCTCTCCTCTGTGACCTGTGCTGTTCCTGCCCTCTCCTCTCCTCTGTGACCTGTTCCTCTCCTCTCCTCTCCTCTCCTCTCCTCTCCTCTCCTCTCCTCTCCTCTCCTCTCCTCTCCTTTCTGACCTGTGCTGTTCCTGCCCTCTCCTCTCCTCTGTGACCTGTGCTGTTCCTGCCCTCTCCTCTCCTCTCCTCTGTGACCTGTGCTGTTCTTGCCCTCTCCTCTCCTCTGTGACCTGTGCTGTTCCTGCCCTCTCCTCTCCTCTCCTCTGTAACCTGTGCTGTTCCTGCCCTCTCCTCTCCTCTGTGACCTGTGCTGTTCCTGCCCTCTCCTCTCCTCTGTAACCTGTGCTGTTCCTCTCCTCTCCTCTCTGACCTGTTCTGTTCCTGCCCTCTCCTCTCCTATGTGACCTGTGCTGTTCCTGCCCTCTCCTCTGTGACCTGTGCTGTTCCTGCCCTCTCCTCTCCTCTGTGACCTGTGCTGTTCCTGCCCTCTCCTCTCCTCTGTAACCTGTGCTGTTCCTCTCCTCTCCTCTCTGACCTGTTCTGTTCCTGCCCTCTCCTCTCCTATGTGACCTGTGCTGTTCCTGCACTCTCCTCTCCTCTCCTCTGTGACCTGTGCTGCTCCTGCCCCTCCTCTTCTCTCCCCTGTGACCTATGCTGTTCCTGCCCACTCCTCTTCTCTCCCCTGTGACATATGCTGTTCCTGCCCCTCCTCTCCTCTATGACCTATATTGTTCCTGCCCCCTGCCCCTGCTCCACAGTGCTGTCCAAACAGACAGATAGACACACAGACAGCACTGCTGGAGGAAGAGGCTGGATCACAGTAGAAGGCCTGCCCAAATGATTAGTCAGGAACACAGACCATTTCCTTGGAATCAGTGCCCATTTCCTACTTGAGCGAGTTGAGAACGAGTCTTTCCTTACTCAGGCGATTTCCCTCTCATATCCTGAGCCAACCCTTTCCAAACGCCACGCTTGTTACCAACTTAACTGTTTCAACACCAGGGAACAATGTTGGACTCACTGTCTGGGGGTCCTGTTACAAATCGCTGCCTGCACCCTCTCCTCCATTCTGTCTTGTCATTGGTTTTAAGCCACACTGACCACCACCAGGTGTATAGGTATTTAACTAACCCAAAATTATATCCGTCTATACTTGTTCATACACATATCTTCTCCACTTTTTCTAAACATACATTTTAGGGTTCTAAAAAATCTGGTAATTAAGGTGCATAACAGAACATACACTTTAGTTCCACATTTTTAAAACAGAAAGATGACGCCATATAATAGATAGAGCCATAGAATTTCTAAGACAAATTGCATCATGTAGTTTCTTAAATATACTGCATATCCAATGCCATTGAAGTCTTGATGTAATTAGGGGGTTCAAAGCAAAGCTGTAAAACCTATTGTTATTCTTGGATTTTTTTTCTTGACATGGAACTCCAGAATAGATTGGTAAAAAATATATATAATTTGGCACACAGAAACTAGAGGCCATGGGCTCTATTTTAACAAACCTAACAGCTCAAATAAACCAGAACAGCTCAAATAAGCAAATAGAAACAACAGTCCATCATTACTACAAGGCAAGAAGGTCAGTCAATACAGAATATTTCAAGAACTTTTCAAGTTTCTTCAAGTGCAGTTGTAAAAACCATCAAGCGCAGTGATGAAACTGGCTCTCATGAGGACTGCCACAGGAATGGAAGACCCAGAGTTACCTCTGATGCAGAGGATAAGTTCATTAGTTACCAGCCTCCGAAATTGCAGCCCAAAGAGTTCAATTAACAGACACACCTCAACATCAACTGTACAGAGGAGACTGCGTGAATCAGGCCTTTATGGTCCAATTGCTGCAAAGAAACAACTACTAAGGACATCAATAAGAAGAAGAGACTTGCTTGGGCCAAGAAACACGAGCAATAGACATTAGACCGGTGGAAATGTGTCCTTTGGTCTGGAGTCCAAATTGGAGATTTTTGGTTCCAACCGCCGTGTCTTTGTGAGACGCGGTGTGGGTGAACGGATGATCTCCGAGAGATCAGCGTCCAGAGTAATGCCGAGGTCCTTCACAGTTTTATTTGAGATGACTGTACAACCATTAAGATTAATTGTCAGATTCAACAGAAGATCTCTTTGTTTCTTGGGACCTAGAACAAGCATCTCTGTTTTGTCCAAGTTTAAAAGTAGAACGTTTGCAGCCATCCACTTCCTTATGTCTGAAACACAGGCTTCTAGCGAGGGCAATTTTGGGGCTTCACCGTGTTTCATTGAAATGTACAGCTGTGTGTCATCCGCATAGCAGTGAAAGTTAACATTATGTTTTCGAATGACATCCCCAAGAGGTAAAATATATAGTGAAAACAATAGTGGTCCTAAAACAGAACCTTGAGGAACACCAAAATTTACAGTTGATTTGTCAGAGGACCAACCATTCACAGAGACAAACTGATAGCTTTCCGACAGATAAGATCTAAACCAGGCCAGAACTTGTCCGTGTAGACCAATTTGGGTTTCCAATCTCTCCAAAAGAACGTGGTGATCGATGGTATCAAAAGCAGCACTAAGGTCTAGGAGCACGAGGACAGATGCAGAGCCTCAGTCTGATGCCATTAAAAGGTAATTTACCACCTTCACAAGTGCGGTCTCAGTGCTATGATGGGGTCTTAAACCAGACTGAAGCATTTCGTATACATTGTTTATCTTCAGGAAGGCAGTGAGTTGCTGCGCAACAGCCTTTTCTAAAATGTTTGAGAGGAATGGAAGATTCGATATAGGCCGATAGTTTTTTATATTTTCTGGGTCAATGTTTGGCTTTTTCAAGAGAGGCTTTATTACTGCCACTTTTAGTGAGTTTGGTACACATCCGGTGGATTGAGAGCTGTTTATTATGTTCAACATAGAAGGGCCAAGCACAGGAAGCAGCTCTTTCAGTAGTTTAGTTGGAATAGGGTCCAGTATGCAGCTTGAAGGTTTAGAGACCATGATTATTTTCATCATTGAGTCAAGAGATATAGTACTAAAACACTTGAGTGTCTCTGTTGATCCTAGGTCCTGGCAGAGTTGTGCAGACTCAGGACAACGGAGCTTTGAAGGAATACACAGATTTAAAGAGGAGTCTGTAATTTGCTTTCCAATAATCATGATCTTTTCCTCAAAGAAGTTCAGGAATTTATTACTGCTGAAGTGAAAGCCATCCTCTCTTGGGGAATGCTGCTTTTTAGTTAGCTTTGCAACAGTATCAAAAAGGAATTTCAGATTGTTCTTATTTTCCTCAATTAAGTTGGAAAAATAGGATGATCGAGCAGCAGTAAGGGCTCTTCGATACTGCACGGTACTGTCTTTCCAAGCTAGTCGGAAGACTTCCAGTTTGGTGTGGCGCCATTTCCGTTCCAATTTTCTGGAAGCTTGCTTCAGAGCTCGGGTATTGTCTGTATACCAGAGAGCTAGTTTCTTATGAGAAATGTTTTTAGTTTTTAGGGGTGCAACTGCATCTAGGGTATTGCACAAGGTTAAATTGAGTTCCTCAGGTAGGTGGTTAACTGATTTTTGTCCTCTGACGTCCTTGGGTAGACATGTTTCAAGCAGACCACCATAGTCCCTGAAAGAGAAGGTAAGAGAAGGTAACCTGCCTAAATGACTACTGCCCCATATCACTCACGTCGGTAGCCATGAAGTGCTTTGAAAGGCTGGTGATGACTCATCCTATGGAGGGCTTGGGTTTTAAAAATATGAAATGGAAAACAAACAATTGTACAGGAAAATAACTTCTAAATAGAAGGTTCACCGGTATTCACAGAAGCTCTCATCTCTTGTTTCATGATGGGCATGGACACGTTTAGCCTACATCATGGAGGGGTTTTTACGCACGTCCAACGACTGGCTAAAATAATGATTGATGCATTCAAAGATGGCCACACTATACCAGTAGATGCATATTAGCACATATGCTAATATGCTAAAATATGCAACAAATAGTTTAAATAATATTCTTCTCATGAACCATAGGACCAAATGACACCAAATTCAGAATGTAGGGCCATGGGACATGTCTTAACATAGCTTTTCTCAAACTAAGGGTCAATAGATGGCATATTGACCAAAAAATTATCAGATTTTACTTGTCCACTTGCCCACTGTAAATCCACTCTACAGTGGGCTATCAACTTGAAACTTGTCATCGCTATCATGGACATCCATAAGATGAACAAACACTGAATTAGGTATTGATATCTCAAAAAACAAAGAGACTATTAACAACTCATTCTTCGCATATGTTACGCTAATGCAAAAAATAATTTTCTCAAAATAGTTGCTGCATTCAAATATGGCCGCACTGTACCTCTAGATGCACGTTTTGTGGAGCGATGGGTAACGATGCTTCGTGGGTGTCAGTTGTTGATGTGTGCAGAGGGTCCCTGGTTCGCGCCCGGTTAGGGGCGAGGGGACAGATTAAAGTTATACTGTTACACACAAATGCTAAAAAATACTTTCAAAATCTTCTTCTCATGAACCATAAGTCAAATGGATTCCAGATTTGGTATATAGACTCAATGAATTAGCCTCTAATGAATTTGAGGATGATTAGTTGCTGCAGTCAAAGACGGCCAAGCAACATCACTAGATGGCACCATATCACTCCAGGGCTGTAAGAACTGAACAGATTGACATGGGGCCATGAAATTTTGTATGTACACCATTTTTATATGTCCTTAGAAGCTGAGGGAATATAGAGTAACTGCAAGCTTAGGTGGCTGCACTAGAACAGTTGGTGCTTCTATAGATGTTATTGGCACCATAGGATACAAGAGCAATGACTATTTATCAATATGACTTTGTCTCATGCAAATTAATATTAGATTTAAATTATGCAGACAAACAATGTGAAATATTGTGATGAGCATATCTGTATAATCACATATTGTTGTAGTGAAAAGTGGATCTTTTATTCAGGAAAATTATAAACTGGAATCCTACCATATTACAGCTGTGAGAGTGTATTGAAGTATTTTGGAACTCTAATGTGGAGTGTACCAACTGGGATTTAAATCATATACACAAACAGATTATAATACAAATATTTCACAATGTTTGCTAATGTTGGCATTGTCCAATATGAAAGAGCTGCGAAACAAGGGTATTTTCTAAGATAAAAAATAAATACAATTATAACTGAAACAAAAAATTGGGATTATTATGTGCACTATTGCTGCCGTATTAGAAAACGTGAACTGGAAGTACTTGCACAGGTTTGTAACTTACAGCACTAGACTAAACTTCACTTGCATCATCCTTGGGGTATTAAGAGATAAACGCTTTCACTGCTTGTTTTGTTATCCAACTGATCGTGTCCTTTCTGTCACCCTGTGAACCCCGTGCATTGCTGCTCACAGCTATATTTGCAAAGTCACTTCAGTACACACAGTTCCAACTTGTTTTCTTCATATCAAAAGTGATTTATTTTGATCTTAAAATTCCATCTCTCGAGCTTGCCAATAAAAGTTGTTTTGTTTTATTCCTACTAGCCAAATAGAGAAAACGCGGCTTGTCACTTGTTTATAGTTGGCAATGTGGACTGACCGAGTGAGTCCTGGGAAAAAAAGTTGGGGAGCGTGGCCCACACGCTGGCCAGCGATAGCGAGCTGGCCCGATTGGGTTTATGAAGTGGAAAGTTTAATGAAGTAGCGAGCGAAGGAATGGTTGGGACAGTTCTCTCTGCACAGATGGCCCTTTGTAACTCCTGACACCGGCCAGCTGCTCCTGCTTCAAAATGATGGCGCTGGGGGGAGCGGGAAGAGGGCCCTGCCTTCTAAGCTTCCTACAGTGGCTGGGGCTGAACCCCTGACCCCTGGTGTCAGACAGGGCCACTGAATGTTTTCTCTCTTCTCAGTGGGTCTCCAGCCCCTGTCTATGGCGCCTCACTCTCACCACAGTGGCCTGCTCGGGGGGACCGCCCCCTTTGGCCACCCGGCCTCAGCCACACCACACCAGAGCGCTTCTGTTTGGTCACTTCTTTCTCTGAAAGACTAACTGGATGAAGGGTGTTCTCAGGCTGAAAATCAGACTGTTGTTAATCTATTTTGATCTAAACTCAGTAAATGGCCAAAGGTGCTTCCACATAGGTGTAGTTCCTGAGTTAATTAAGCAGTTGACATCCCATCATGCTTAGGGTCATTTATAAAAATGCTTGGCAGGCCAATATTTTGGCTACCATGTCTATGCCGACATAGGACGAGAGTTCACTGAATGGTTTGATGAGCATGAAAACTACGTAAACCATATGCCATTGCCGTCTCAGTCACCAGATCTCAACCCAATTGAACACTTATGTGAGATTCTGGAGAGGTGCCTGAGACAGCGTTTTCCTCAACAAAACAAATTATGAAATTTCTTGTGGAAAAATGATGTCACATCCCACATCCCTCCACTATAGTTCCAGACACTTGTAGAATTGATGCCAATGTACATTGAAGCTGTTCTGGCTTGTGGTGGCCCAATGCCGTATTGAGACACTTTGTTGGCGGTTCCTGTATTTTTGGCATTTACCTGTATGTTTGTGTGTTTTTGTTTACTCTACTTTCCAGCCCAGTGTTTTGGTCCCGGACCAGCATTTTGATCCGGGCCCAGCGTTTTGGTCCCGGGCAAAGCAATTTGGTCCCGGCTCAGCATTTTGATCCCGGCTCAGCATTTCAAATCAAATCAAATATTGGTCACAAACACATGGTTAGCAGATGTTATTGCGAGTGTAGCGAAATGCTTGTGCTTCTAGTTCCGACAATGCACCAATATCTAACAATTCCACAACAACTATCAAATACACAAAAATCTAAGTAAAGTAATGGAATAAGAATATATACATACAGTGCCTTGCGAAAGTATTCGGCCCCCTTGAACTTTGCGACCTTTTGACACATTTCAGGCTTCAAACATAAAGATATAAAACTGTATTTTTTTGTGAAGAATCAACAACAAGTGGGACACAATCATGAAGTGGAACGACATTTATTGGATATTTCAAACTTTTTTAACAAATAAAAAACTGAAACATTGGGTGTGCAAAATTATTCAGCCCCCTTAAGTTAATACTTTGTAGCGCCACCTTTTGCTGCAATTACAGCTGTAAGTCGCTTGGGGTATGTCTCTATCAGTTTTGCACATCGAGAGACTGACATTTTTTCCCATTCCTCCTTGCAAAACAGCTCGAGCTCAGTGAGGTTGGATGGAGAGCATTTGTGAACAGCAGTTTTCAGTTCTTTCCACAGATTCTCGATTGGATTCAGGTCTGGACTTTGACTTGGCCATTCTAACACCTGGATATGTTTATTTTTGAACCATTCCATTGTAGATTTTGCTTTATGTTTTGGATCATTGTCTTGTTGGAAGACAAATCTCAGTCCCAGTCTCAGGTCTTTTGCAGACTCCATCAGGTTTTCTTCCAGAATGGTCCTGTATTTGGCTCCATCCATCTTCCCATCAATTTTAACCATCTTCCCTGTCCCTGCTGAAGAAAAGCAGGCCCAAACCATGATACTGCCACCACCATGTTTGACAGTGGGGATGGTGTGTTCAGCTGTGTTGCTTTTACGCCAAACATAACGTTTTGCATCGTTGCCAAAAAGTTCAATTTTTGGTTTCATCTGACCAGAGCACCTTCTTCCGCATGTTTGGTGTGTCTCCCAGGTGGCTTGTGGCAAACTTTAAACGACACTTTTTATGGATATCTTTAAGAAATGGCTTTCTTCTTGCCACGCTTCCATAATGGCCAGATTTGTGCAATATACGACTGATTGTTGTCCTATGGACAGAGTCTCCCACCTCAGCTGTAGATCTCTGCAGTTCATCCAGAGTGATCATGGGCCTCTTGGCTGCATCTCTGATCAGTCTTCTCCTTGTATGAGCTGAAAGTTTAGAGGGACGGCCAGGTCTTGGTAGATTTGCAGTGGTCTGATACTCCTTCCATTTCAATATTATCGCTTGCACAGTGCTCCTTGGGATGTTTAAAGCTTGGGAAATCTTTTTGTATCCAAATCCGGCTTTAAACTTCTTCACAACAGTATCTCGGACCTGCCTGGTGTGTTCCTTGTTCTTCATGATGCTCTCTGCGCTTTTGACGGACCTCTGAGACTATCACAGTGCAGGTGCATTTATACGGAGACTTGATTACACACATGTGGATTGTATTTATCATCATTAGTCATTTAGGTCAACATTGGATCATTCAGAGATCCTCACTGAACTTCTGGAGAGAGTTTGCTGCACTGAAAGTAAAGGGGCTGAATAATTTTGCACGCCCAATTTTTCAGTTTTTGATTTGTTAAAAAAGTTTGAAATATCCAATAAATGTCGTTCCACTTCATGATTGTGTCCCACTTGTTGTTGATTCTTCACAAAAAAATACAGTTTTATATCTTTATGTTTGAAGCCTGAAATGTGGCAAAAGGTCGCAAAGTTCAAGGGGGCCGAATACTTTCGCAAGGCACTGTATTAAACTTTCATAGACATTTAGTTAGTTAGCTGTTGCTAGCAGTTTGTCCTGGGAGATTGGGTTATTTTACCTGATGGCACACATTCGTCTTCCCAACATAGACACAACTTATATTGAATACATCAGGAAGATGCCGTTTAGACATTGTTTGCTCATTGGCAAGGCGTCTTTTATTAGAACACATACATTCATGTTTGAAGCCTGAAATGTGGCAAAAGGTCGCAAAGTTCAAGGGGGCCGAATACTTTCGCAAGGCACTGTATATGGATGAGCAATGACAGAGCAGCATTGGCAAGATGCAATAGATGGTATAAAATACAGTATATACATATGAGATGAGTATGGCAAGGTATGTAAACATTATTAAAGTGGCATTATTAAAGTGACTAGTGAATACAAAGTGGCCAATGATTTCAAGTCTGTATGTAGGCAACATTCTCTCTGTGCTAGTGATGGCTGTTTAACAGTCTGATGACCTTGAGATAGAAGCTGTTTTTCAGTCTCTCGGTCCCAGCTTTGATGCACCTGTACTGACCTCTCCTTCTGGATGCTTCCGGAGTGAAACGGCAATAGCTCGGGTGGTTGTTGTCCTTGATGATCTTTTTGGCCTTCCTGTGACATCGGGTGCTGTAGGTGTCCTGGAGGGCAGGTAGTTTGCCCCTGGTGATGCGTTGTGCAGACCACACCACCCTCTGGAGAGGCTTGCAGTTGTGGGCGGTGCAGTTGCCATTCCAGGCGGTGATACAGCCCGAAAGGATGCTCTCAATTGTGCATCTGTAAAAGTTTGTGAGGGTTTAAGGTGGCAAGCCAAATTTCATCAGCCTCCTGAGGTTAAAGAGGTGCTGTTGTGCCTTCTTCATCACACTGTCTGTGTGGGTGGACCATTTCAGTTTGTCCGTGATGTGTACACTGAGGAACTTAACTTTCCACCTTCTCCACTGTTGTCAAGTCGATGTGGATAGGGGGGGTGCTCCCTCTGCTCTTTCCTGAAGAGGTTAGAGGGAGAGGTTGTTTTCCTGACACCACACTCTGAGTGCCCTCACCTTCTCCCTGTAGGCTGTATTGTCATTGTTGGTAATCAAGCCTACTACTGATGTATCATCTGCAAACTAGATGATTGATTTGGAGGCGTTCATGGCCAAGCAATCATAGGTGAACAGGGAGTACAGGAGGGGGCTGAGCACGCACCCTTGTGGGGCCCCAGTGTCGAGGATCAGCAAAGTGGAGATGTTGTTTCCTACCCTCACCACCTAGGGGCGGCCCGTCAGGAAGTCCAGGACCCAACTGCACAGGGTGGAGTTGAGACCCAGGAACCTCAAGCTTACTGATGAGCTTGGAAGGTACTATGGTGTTGAATGCTGAGCTTTAGTCAATGAACAGCATTTTACATAGGTATTCCTCTTGTCCAGATGGGATAGGGCAGTGTGCAGTGTGATGGCAATTGCATCGTCTGTGGACCTATAGTGGCAGTAAGCAAATTGAAGTGGGTCTAGGGTGACAGGTAAGGCAGAGGTGATATGACCCTTGACTAGTCTCTCAAATGACAGAAGTGAGCGCTAGTCCTTTAATTCAGTTACCTTTGCCTTCTTGGGTACAGGAACAATGGTGGCCATCTTGAAGAATGTGGGGACAGCAGACTAGGATAGGGAGAGATTGAATATGTCCGTAAACACACCATCCAGTTGCTCTGAGGAAGCGGTTAAGGATGCCGTCTGGGCCGGCAGCCTTGCGAGGCTTAACACGTTTAAATGTCTTACTCACGTCGGCCACAGAGAAGGAGAGCCTACAGTCCTTGGAAGCGGGCCACGTCAGTGTATTATCCTCAAAGCAAGACATCAGTGTCCATGACGTGGCTGGTTTTCCTTTTGTAGTCTGTGATGGTCTGTAGCCCCTGCCACATACGTCTCGTGTCTGAGCCGTTGAATTGCGACTCCACTTTGTCTCTATACTGACATTTCACTTTTTGATTGCCTTGCGGAGGGAATAACTACACTGTTTGTATTTGGCCATATTCTCAGTCACCTTTCCATGGTTAAATACGGTGGTTCGCTCTTTCAGTATTGCGCGAATGCCGCCATCTAGCCACAGTTAGGGTAGATTTTAATAGTCACATTAGGTACAACATCTCCTATACAGTTCCTTATAAACTCACTCACCGAATCAGCGTATACGTTGATACTATTCTCTGAGGCTACCCGGAACATGTCTCAGTCCGCGTGATCAAAACAATCTTGAAGCGTGGATTCCGATTGGTCAGAACAGCTTTTAATAGTCCTTAGGACGGGTACATCCTGTTTGAATTTCTGCTTATAGGAAGGGAGGCGCAAAATGGAGTCGTGGTCAGATTTGCCGAAAAGAGGGTGGGGGAGGGCCTTGTACGCATCGCGGAAGTTAGAGTAGCAGTGATCCAGTGTTTTTCCAGTGCGAGTGCTACAGTCAATAAGCTGATAAAATTTAGGTAGCTTTGTTCTCAAATTTGCTTGTTAAAATCCCCAGCTACAATAAATGCAGCCTCAGGATATGTGGTGGATATGTGGTTTCCAGTGAAGTTCCTTGAGGGCCGTCGTAGTATCAGCTTGAGGAGGGATATACACGGCTGTGACAATAACCTAGAAGAATTCTCTTGGGAGATAATACGGTTGGCATTTGATTGTGAGGAATTCTTGGTCAGGTGAACAAAATAACTTGAGTTCCTGTATGTTGTTACAATTACACCATGAGTCGTTAATCATGAAACATACACCCCCGCCCTTCTTCTTCCTGAAGACATGTTTATTCCTGTCGGTGGGACGCACAAAGAATCCAGGTGGCTCTACCGACTCCAACAGCATATCCCGAGAGATCCATGTTTCCGTGAAACAGAGTATGTTGCAATACCTGATGTCTCTCTGGAAAGCAACCCTTGCCCTAATTTTGTCTACCTTGTTATCTAGAGACTGGACATTTGCAAGTAATACACTCTGAAGCGGTGGGTGGTGTGCGCGCCTCCGAAGTCTGACCAGAAGACCGCTTCTCCGGCGGTGTTGTTTTGGGTCAGCCTCTGGAATCAGTTCAAATGCCCTAGGTGGTTCGGACAAAGTATCCGCTTCGGGAAAGTTGTATTCCTGGTCGTAGTGCTGATAAGTTGATGTCCAATAGTTCTTCCCGGGCTCTATGTAATTACACTTAAGATCTTCTGGGCTAACTATGTAAGAATTAGTACATAAAAAACTAAATACTAGAAGCGAGGCAGCCCTCTCTGTTCGGCGCCTTCTTTTTCATACCGGCCCAGTGTTTTAGTCCCGGCCCCAGTGTTTTGATCCCAGCCGAGCGTTTTGATCCCAGCCAAATGTTTTGATCCCAGCCAAATGTTTTGATCCCAGCCCAGTGTTTTGATCCCAGCCCAGTTACATGTTTTTCGACAGTCTGTTATTCCAACAGTAATCATGTCACTGACCCACAGGAGCCTGTTTTACCAAGCACATGAAAGATAAAATTATTTTCATTGCTTGTGGATGAATCGTACCACATACCAGCTTCACTTGTAGCCTACTGTAGATTAAACTGTTTATTGGGTTGGTAAACATTCTGTAGTAGTCACAGACACCGGTGACCTTGTCTTAGCCATGTCTGAATCCTGGCTAAGGAAAACCACCAAAAACCCTGAAATCTCCATTGCTAACTATAACGTTTTCCACCAAGATAGAACTGCCAAAGGGGGCGGTGTTGCAATCTACTGCAAAGATAGAAAGTAATACAGAACTCTGCAGGCTACGTCTGTCCACAAACAATTTGAGCTTCTACTTCTAAAAATTCACCTTTCCAGAAACAAGTCTCTCACTGTTGCCGCTTGCTATAGACCTCCCTCTGCCCCCAGCTGTGCCCTCGATACTATATGTGAACTGATTGCCCCCCATCTATCTTCTGAGCTCGTGCTACTAGGTGACCTAAACTGGGACGTTCTTAACACCCCGGCCATCCTACAAACTAAGCTTGATGCCCTCAATCTCACACAAATGATCAATGAACCTACCAGGTACAGCCCCAAATCAGTAAACACAGGCACCCTCATGTCATCCTAACTAATTCGCCCTCCAAATACACCTCTGCTGTTTTCAATCAAGATCTCAGCGATCACTGCCTCATTGCCTGCATCGGTAAAGGGTCTGCGACCAAACGACCACCCCTCATCACTGTCAAACGCTCCCTGAAACACTTCTGCGAGCAGGCCTTTCTAATCGACCTGGCCGGGGTATCCTGGAATGACATTGACCTCATCCCGTCAGTAGATGATGCCTGGCTATTCTTTAAAAGTGCCTTCCTCACCATCTTAAATAAGCATGCCCCTCTCAAAAAATGCAGAACTAGGAATAGATATAGTCCTTGGTTCACGCCAGACCTGTCTGCCCCTAACCAGCACAAAAACATTCTGTGGCGTTAGAATAGAATAGCCCCCGTGATATGCAACTTTTCAGGGAAGTTAGGAACAAATATACACAGGCAGTTAGAAAAGCTAAGGCAAGCTTTTTCAAACAGAAATTTGCATCCTGTAGTACTAACTCAAAAAAGTTCTGGGACACTGTAAAGTCCATGGAGAATAAGAGCACCTCCTCCCAGCCGCCCACTGCTCTGAGGCTAGGAAACAATGTCACCACCGATAAATCCACTATAATTGAGAATTTCAATAAGCATTTCTCTACAGCTGGCCATGCTTTCCACATGGCTACCCCTACCCCGGTCAACTGCCCGGCACCCTCCACAGCAACCCGCCAAAGCCCCCACCATTTCTCCTTTACCCAAATCCAGATAGCTGATGTTCTGAAAGAGCTGTAAAATCTGGACCCCTACAAATCAGCCGGGCTAGACAATCTGGACCTTCTCTTTCTAAAATTATCTGCCGAAATTGTTGCAACCCCTATTACTAGCCTGTTCAACCTCTCTTTCGTATCGTCAGAGATTCCCAAAGATTGGAAAGCTGCCGCGGTCATCCCCCTCTTCAAAGGAGGTGACACTCTAGACCCAAACTGCTACAGACCTATATCTATCCTACCCTGTCTTTCTAAGGTATTCGAAAGCCAAGTTAACAAACAGATTACTGACCATTTCGAATCCCACCATACCTTCTCCGCTATGCAATCTGGTTTCAGAGCTGGTCATGGGTGCACCTCAGCCACGCTCAAGGTTCTAAACGACATCATAACCACCATCGATAAGAGACATTACTGTGCAGCCGTATTCATCGACCTGGCCAAGGCTTTCGACTCTGTCAATCACAACATTCTTATTGGCAGACTCGACAGCCTTGGTTTCTCAAATGATTGCCTCGCCTGGTTTACCAACTACTTCTCTAATAGAGTTCAGTGTGTCAAATCGGAGGGCCTGTTGTCTGGACCTCTGACAGTCTCTATGGGTGTGCCACAGGGTGGCTCGGGCCGAGTCTCTTTTCTGTATACATCAATGATGTTGCTCTTTGCTGCTGGTGATTCTCTGATCCACCTCTACGCAGACGACACCATTCTGTATACTTCTGGCCCCTCCTTGGACACTGTGTTAACTAACCTCCAGACGAGCTTCAATGCCATACAACTCTCCTTACGTGGCCTCCAGCTGCTCTTAAACGCAAGTAAAACTAAATGCATGCTTTTCAATCGATCGCTCCCCGCACCTGCCCGCCTGTCCAACATCACTACTCTGGACGGCTCTGACTTAGAATACGTGGACAACTACAAATACCTGGGTGTCTGGTTAGACTGTAAACTCTCCTTCCAGACTCACATTAAGCATCTCCAATCCAAAATTAAATCTAGAATCAGCTTCCTATATCGCAACAAAGCATCCTTCACTTCTGCTGCCAAACATACCCTCGTAAAACTGACCATCCTACTGATCCTCGACTTCGGTGATGTCATCTATAAAATAGCCTCCAACACTCTACTCGACAAACTGGATGCAGTCTATCACAGTGCCATCCGTTTTGTCACCAAAGCCCCATACACTACACACCATTGCGACCTGTACGCTCTCGTTGGTTGGCCCTCTCTTCATACTCGTCGCCAAACCCACTGGCTACAGGTTATATACAAGTCTCTGCTAGGTAAAGCCCCGCCTTATCTCAGCTCATTGGTCACCATAGCAGCACCCACTCGTAGCACACACTCCAGCAGGTATATCTCACTGGTCACCCCCAAAGCCAATTCCTCCTTTGGTCGTCTTTCCTTCCAGTTCTCTGCTGCCCATGTCTGGAACAAATTGCAAAAATCTCTGAAGCTGGAGACTCACATCTCCCTCACTAGCTTTAAGCACCAGCTGTCAGAGCAGTTTACATATTATTGCACCTGTACTTAGCCTATCTGTAAACAGCCCATCTACCTACCTCATCCCCATACTGGTATTTATTTATTTATTTTGCTCCTTTGCACCCCAGTATCTCTACCTGCACATTCATATTCTGCCGATCTACCATTCCAGTGTTTTATTGCTATATTGTAATTACTTTGCCACCATGGCCTATTTATTTCCTTAACTTCCTTAATTTGCACTCACTGTATATAGACTTTTTGTTTTATTTTGTTCTACTGTATTATTGACTGTATGTTTTGTTTATTCCATGTGTAACTCTGTGTTGTTGTATGTGTCGAATTGCTACGCTTTATCTTGGCCAGGTCGCAGTTGCAAATGAGAACTTGTTCTCAACTAGTCTACCTGGTTAAATAAAGGTGAAATTAAAAAAAAATAAATTCAAATCAATCAGCATGTGTCAAAGTAAACCCCTCGACCCTGTCGAACTATAAATATATTACTCATCCTGTCTCACAACAGCTTAGGTATCGAAACCTATACGAATACAGTTACAGGGGTTTAGGGGACTTATAGACATGTTTCAATGTCACATGCACAAGTACAGTAAAATGGCTTTTTGCACACTCTAAATCCAACAATGCAGTAATCAATAAATAATTCCCATTATACTGCTGACTTCCCAATATGTTCTGTAGAAATGTTTTCACTATATGAAAGTGCCTTCATGGAGTTTTTTTGAACAAAGGCTTTTCGGCATTGTTCACAATCCAGCATTAAGTTCTGTTCTATTTCATCCCATGATCAAACATCACTTCACAGTATACACCTATGATGAAACATCACCTCACAGTATACACCTATGATCAAACATCACTTCACAGTATACACCTATGATCAAACATCACCTCACAGTATACACCTATGATCAAACATCACTTCACAGTATACACCTATGATCAAACATCACTTCACAGTATACACCTATGACGAAACATCACTTCACAGTATACACCTATGATCAAACATCACCTCACAGTATACACCTATGATCAAACATCACTTCACAGTATACACCTATGATCAAACATCACTTCACAGTATACACCTATGATCAAACATCACCTCACAGTATACACCTATGATCAAACATCACTTCACAGTATACACCTATGATCAAACATCACTTCACAGTATACACCTATGACGAAACATCACTTCACAGTATACACCTATGATCAAACATCACCTCACAGTATACACCTATGATCAAACATCACTTCACAGTATACACCTATGATGAAACATCACTTCACAGTATACACCTATGATCAAACATCACTTCACAGTATACACCTATGATCAAACATCACTTCACAGTATACACCTATGATCAAACATCACTTCACAGTATACACCTATGATCAAACATCACTTCACAGTATACACCTATGATGAAACATCACTTCACAGTATACACCTATGATCAAACATCACTTCACAGTATACACCTATGATGAAACATCACTTCACAGTATACACCTATGATCAAACATCACCTCACAGTATACACCTATGATCAAACATCACTTCACAGCATACACCTATGATGAAACATCACTTCACAGTATACACCTATGATGAAACATCACTTCACAGTATACACCTATGATGAAACATCACTTCACAGTATACACCTATGATGAAACATCACTTCACAGTATACACCTATGATCAAACATCACCTCACAGTATACACCTATGATCAAACATCACTTCACAGTATACACCTATGATCAAACATCACTTCACAGTATACACCTATGATCAAACATCACTTCACAGTATACACCTATGATGAAACATCACTTCACAGTATACACCTATGATCAAACATCACCTCACAGTATACACCTATGATCAAACATCACTTCACAGCATACACCTATGATCAAACATCACTTCACAGTATACACCTATGATCAAACATCACTTCACAGTATACACCTATGATGAAACATCACTTCACAGCATACACCTATGATCAAACATCACTTCACAGTATACACCTATGATCAAACATCACCTCACAGTATACACCTATGATGAAACATCACTTCACAGTATACACCTATGATGAAACATCACCTCACAGTATACACCTATGATCAAACATCACTTCACAGCATACACCTATGATCAAACATCACTTCACAGTATACACCTATGATCAAACATCACTTCACAGTATACACCTATGATCAAACATCACTTCACAGTATACACCTATGATCAAACATCACTTCACAGTATACACCTATGATCAAACATCACTTCACAGTATACACCTATGATCAAACATCACTTCACAGTATACACCTATGATCAAACATCACTTCACAGTATACACCTATGATCAAACATCACCTCACAGTATACACCTATGATCAAACATCACTTCACAGTATACACCTATGATCAAACATCACTTCACAGTATACACCTATGATCAAACATCACTTCACAGTATACACCTATGATCAAACATCACTTCACAGTATACACCTATGATCAAACATCACTTCACAGTATACACCTATGATCAAACATCACTTCACAGTATACACCTATGATCAAACATCACTTCACAGTATACACCTATGATCAAACATCACTTCACAGTATACACCTATGATGAAACATAACCTCACAGCATACACCTATAACCAAAAGAAGTGCTCCTCTCCTATGTCTCCACAATGTTTTCTGTATTTTAAATATCAGTAACAATTGAAAACAACAGGTAACTCATAGCAAACAGGTCAGGGTCAGGGATGATAATCCCCTATTCCTTATCAGGGGATAGTTTGGAGGACTGTGTAAACGACTCAGGTTTCTGCCCACACCCAGCCCACTGACAGACAGACACACACATCAGAAACGGTAGGTTGGCGGATGACGTCCATAAATAGTTGCTACTTTAAATAGTGCACAGACAGATACAGGTCTGGGATGTGGTGTCCAACCCACAGCTGCCTATCCGGGGGATTGTAACAAGGACTGTAACGGGGATTGTAAAGTGAGAGAGGACAGACAGAGAAAGAGAAGTGTGGGTTTTTTGGACAACACAAACCTCAAGCTGGCTGCAACACAAACCTCAAGCTGGCTGCAACACAAATAATTATAGAAATCCAGCCATGAAACAAACTAGAGAAATGCACTACATTTCACATAAAACACCAATAAAACAGCATACCCATCCATCTTGTTATCTCTACCCCATCATGGCTTCACAGTTTGTACCAAAAGCCTACAATCCGCATTCTTAGAAGGCAGCTATAGAAATGGCTAACACAGATCGTCAGGCAAATGCTTTGGCCCTGTTGCTCTGCTCTGCCCTCAGAAGGGTCTGCCTTCCTCCTTGAGAATGGCCACAGAAACACTGGGAGTTCCTAGTGACAGCTGGTTGGCTGCATCCCTTCCTGCAGACCCCCTCATCTTCTCCCTGGGTCCAGGGTAAATGAGTGATTCCAGGGGTCAAAGGTAGCACTCCCTTTCCCAGGAGTCCACCCAGCCTGAACAACATTCCCTTGAAACAGGAAGGGAGGGCATTGTCCATATGTTGTCTTCAATCACAGGGCGCCCCAAAGGTGTTTCAGCAGCTCAGTGACAAAGCAGGCCCACTGTTCCAAACTGGACTGTGAAACTGTTCCAGAGGCCGAAGAAACTGGAATGAGCTGTAAAATGAAGCCTGCCGGCCCACCCCTAACGCAGCAGCACAGACACTCAGCAGAGAGAACAGGGTTTACATCAAAGTCTAACTTATCACAGGCCTCCTTCCCACACTGTGGAGGAACTGACAGGCCAGACAGCACATCTAGGTGTTTATTGCTTATACCGATACTAACTATAAACAACTCCCATTTTACAGCTGCCCCAAAATTAACAGGCATTTAACACACTGAGGAATATAGTGTATACTAAAAATACATTTGATCAAACAGTGGACATTACAGTACAGGTGGTATTCAGTTATATCACGCTGCTGCTAAAGTCCAGGATTCAGTCCATAAGGTCTAAACTGACACCAGAGGGAATTTCACACGGACTGATACAGGCTGCAGAACTAAAGGGGTGAAGTGGCCACCAGTGCTGAACAAAACATCTGCAGTCTTCCCTGCTGAGGGGAACATTGTGCAAAGATTATGTGTAAGTGTTGGCTGTGCAGGGTTACTGGACCTGTCTGTGCAGCTAGTCAGTTACATCACTCAAGCATGTGGTGCAACCGGAGAGCAGCTGTAGCCAGCTGTTGGTCAAAGCAGTGAGTGGTGACTACTAGAGAACCCCTGTCTAGGTCCTGTAGGTGACTACTGGAGAACCCATGTCTAGGTCCTGTGGGTGACTACTGGAGAACCCCTGTCTAGGTCCTGTGGGTGACTACTGGAGAACCCCTGTCTAGGTCCTGTAGGTGACTACTTGAGAACCCCTGTCTAGGTCCTGTAGGTGACTACTTGAGAACCCCTGTCTAGGTCCTGTAGGTGACTACTGGAGAACCCCTGTCTAGGTCCTGTGGGTGACTACTGGAGAACCCCTGTCTAGGTCCTGTAGGTGACTACTTGAGAAACCCTGTCTAGGTCCTGTAGGTGACTACTGAAGAACCCCTGTCTAGGTCCTGTGGGTGACTACTGGAGAACCCCTGTCTAGGTCCTGTGGGTGACTACTGAAGAACCCCTGTCTAGGTCCTGTAGGTGACTACTGGAGCACCCCTGTCTAGGTCCTGTGGGTGACTACTGGAGAACTCCTGTCTAGGTCCTGTAGGTGACTACTGGAGCACCCCTGTCTAGGTCCTGTGGGTGACTACTTGAGAACCCCTGTCTAGGTCCTGTAGGTGACTACTGAATAACCCCTGTCTAGGTCCTGTAGGTGACTACTGGAGCACCCCTGTCTAGGTCCTGTGGGTGACTACTGGAGAACCCCTGTTTAGGTCCTGTAGGTGACTACTGGAGAACCCCTGTCTAGGTCCTGTAGGTGACTACTTGAGAACCCCTGTCTAAGTCCTGTAGGTGACTACTGAAGAACTCCTGTCTAGGTCCTGTAGGTGACTACTGGAGCACCCCTGTCTAGGTCCTGTAGGTGACTACTTGAGAACCCCTGTCTAGGTCCTGTAGGTGACTACTTGAGAACCCCTGTCTAAGTCCTGTAGGTGACTACTGAAGAACTCCTGTCTAGGTCCTGTAGGTGACTACTGGAGCACCCCTGTCTAGGTCCTGTGGGTGACTACTGGAGAACCCCTGTCTAGGTCCTGTAGGTGACTACTGGAGAACCCTTGTCTAGGTCCTGTAGGTGACTACTGGAGAACCCCTGTCTAGGTCCTGTAGGTGACTACTGGAGAACCCCTGTCTAGGTCCTGTAGGTGACTACTGGAGAACCCCTGTCTAGGTCCTGTGGGTGACTACTGGAGAACCCCTGTCTAGGTCCTGTGGGTGACTACTGGAGAACCCCTGTCTAGGTCCTGTGGGTGACTACTGGAGAACCCTTGTCTAGGTCCTGTGGGTGACTACTGGAGAACCCCTGTCTAGGTCCTGTAGGTGACTACTGGAGAACCCCTGTCTAGGTCCTGTAGGTGACTACTGGAGAACCCCTGTCTAGGTCCTGTAGGTGACTACTGGAGAACCCCTGTCTAGGTCCTGTAGGTGACTACTGGAGAACCCCTGTCTAGGTCCTGTAGGTGACTACTGGAGAACCCCTGTCTAGGTCCTGTAGGTGACTACTGGAGAACCCCTGTCTAGGTCCTGTAGGTGACTACTGGAGAACCCCTGTCTAGGTCCTGTGGGTGACTACTGGAGAACCCCTGTCTAGGTCCTGTAGGTGACTACTGGAGAACCCCTGTCTAGGTCCTGTAGGTGACTACTGGAGAACCCCTGTCTAGGCCCTGTGGGTGACTACTGGAGACAGTAGAGGGAGATCCGCCAACACTTCAAACACTACGTGGTTTATCATGAGTTTAGGCCTTATTCCAGTGGTAAAATATACCTGGCTAAAGATACCTCACTGGAACAAAACCAGTAAACCCATAAACTCCCTGCTTTACCCTTTACCTCAACCGACACCCCTTCATTAACTGCTTCACTCAAAGCTGGTGAGACAGAACGGCGGTGAAAGGTGCCTACCGTGTGGCCAGTCCTCACTTAAGCCACTCGTCCACCAGGGCGAAGGCACTCTCGTTGTGGAGAGGCACCTGTTGTTAGGCAGCAAAATATGCATGAGGAATGTCCGACAACCATGATGCGGTCTGTGCTCAGCCTGGTTTAACAGCCTGGCAACAAGAGAGGACAATTACACCTGATTTAACAGCCTGGCAACAAGAGAGGACAATTACACCTGGTTTAACAGCCTGGCAACAAGAGAGGATAATTACACCTGGTTTAACAGCATGGCAACAAGAGAGGACCATTACACCTGATTTAACAGCCTGGCATTACCAGCCTGGCTATCCACCGCAAGTCAAAACAGCGGAGGGGTCTTTTAATTTAAAAGTGTTTGTATTTTCCATGAGCTTACCCAATTAATAATGGATACAATAATTGATGGGGTGGCAGGTAGCCTAGTGGTTAGAGCGTTGGGCCAGTAACAAAAAGGTTGCTAGTTCAAAATCCCAGAGCTGACAAGGTAAAATTCTGTCATTTTGCCCCTGATCAAGGCAGTCGGAACAGCAACCCACTGTTCCCAGGCTGTCATTGTAAATAAGAATTAGTTCTTAACGGATTTGCCTAAAAAAAAAAAAGGTAAATAAAAAATACATAGTAGCAAGTGATCCAGTGTTTGCTTTGACCCAAGAGAGAGCAAGCCAGCCAGAGGAGTGATACAGCCTGGTAGAGTTTCTCACAACCAGCAAGGCTCAGACAGCCACAGGCTGTTATCTCTCTTACAGCTGCTGCTGGCTTTATGATAGGATCAGTTTTATTTCATGACACATTGTTTAAAAGTATTTTAACACATAAAAGTGTTGCAATCGATCAAAAAAGATGGTACTTTCACTCCCACTTTATAAAGTGTGTCCCAGAGTCTGTCCATAAATCCTGGTCATAAAGACAGCTTGTGAAGGACGTCCTTATTTCAGTAGGCCAACGAGACTCCAGGGTAATACAGTCTGGAAGACTGTAATAAAAAAAATTGAGTTTCACATGTTATGCTGAAAATCATTGACCAAAGAGGTCGCTTTGACATCTGACAGCAATAAAGAAGTCTGCAGTGAATAAAAACAGAACAATTACTAATTTCCAAAAGGAAATTTCCCAACAAAAAGGTTGCAAACATTGGCCCACTGGTTAGGTACATTTCTTCTCCCCAGAATATTGTCTCACTGGTTAGGAACATATCTTCTCCCCAGAATATTGTCTCACTGGTTAGGTACATTTCTTCTCCCCAGAATATTGTCTCACTGGTTAGGAACATTTCTTCTCCCCAGAATATTGTCTCACCGGTTAGGAACATATCTTCTCCCCAGAATATTGTGTCACTGGTTAGGAACATATCTTCTCCCCAGAATATTGTCTCACCGGTTAGGAACATATCTTCTCCCCAGAATATTGTCTCACTGGTTAGGAACATATCTTCTCCCCAGAACATTGGTTTGTTGTGTTCCCAAACATCGAAGCAACAGAGTATATTATTTCCTAAATACAAAGCGCAAACTTGTACAAAATCTGGTACAAAATCTAGTGCAAACCTTCAAGAGCAAGAATCTTTCACGCTATTGAATATGGTATTTGTTCACTATACAGCATCTTCATACCAACCAGGGAAATTGACAGAGAGCAAAGATGGCTCAACCAAAAGCTTTTGGCTTCCATCTAGTGGTCATTAAGGCTAAAGCATAGCAAGTTCTTACTGCTCTCCAGGTTTAGACCAGCATACCTAAAATGGCATTCCTCTTCTTGCCCATATGATAGAAAGTAGAGGTCGACCGATTAATCGGAATGGGAGATTAATTAGGGCCATTTCATAAATATCGGAAATCGTTCTTTTTGGACACCGATTTGGCCGTCTTTGTTATTTTACACCTTTATTTATCCATTATTTAACTAGGCAAGTCAGTTAACACATTCTTATTTTCAATGACGGCCTAGGAACGGTGAGTTAACGACAGATTTTTGAGCTTGTCAGCTCGGGGATTCAATCTTGCAATCTTTCGGATACTAGTCCAACACTCTAACCACCTGATTACATTGCACTCCACGAGGAGACTGCATGTTACGCGAATGCAGTAAGAAGCCAAGGTAAGTTGCTAGCTAGCATTAAACTTATCTTATAAAAATCAATCAATCATAATCACAAGTTAACTACACATGGTTGATGATATTACTAGTTTATCTAGCATGTCCTGCGTTGCATATAATCGATGCGGTGCGTATTTGCGAAAAAGGACTGTCTTGCTCCAATGTGTACCTAAACATAAACATCAATGCCTTTCTTAAAATCAATACACAGAAGTATATATTTTTAAAACTGCATATTTTGCTAAAAGAAATCCAGGTTTGCAGGCAATATTAAGCAGGTGAAATTGTGTCACTTCTCTTGCGTTCATTGCACGCAGAGTCAGGGTATATGCAACAGTTTGGGCCGCCTGGCTCGTTGCGAACTAATTTGCCAGAATTTTACGTAATTATGACATAACATTGAAGGTTGTGCAATGTAACAGGAATATTTAGACTTATGGATGCCACCAGTTAGATAAAATACGGAACGGTTCCGTATTTCACTGAAAGAATAAACGTTTTGCTTTCGAGATGATAGTTTCCGGATTCAACCAAATTAATGACCTACGGCTCGTATTTCTGCATGTTATTATGTTATAATTAAGTCTATGATTTGATAGAGCAGTCTGACTGAGCGATGGTAGGCACCAGCAGGCTTGTAAGCATTCATTCAAAACAGCACTTTCATGCGTTTTGCCAGCAGCTCATCGCTGTGCTTCAAGCATTGAGCTGTTTATGACTTCAAGCCTATCAACTCCCGAGATTAGGCTGGTGTAACCGATGTGAAATGGCTAGCTAGTTAGCAGGGTGCGCGCTAATAGCGTTTCAAACGTCATTCGCTCTGAGACTTGGAGTGGTTGTTCCCCTTGCTCTGCAAGGGCCGCAGCTTTTGTGGAGCGATGGTTAACGCTGCTTCGAAGGTGGCTGTTGTCGATGTGTTCCTGGTTCAAGCCCAGGTAGGGGCGAGGAGAGGGACGGAAGCTATACTGTTACACTGGCAATAGTAAAGTGCCTTTAAGAACATCCAATAGTCAAAGGTATATGAAATACAAATGGTATAGAGAGAAATTGTCCTATAATTCCTATAATAACTACAACCTAAAACTTCTTAACTGGGAATATTGAAGACTCCTGTTATTAAAAGGAACCACCAGCTTTCATATGTTCTCATGTTCTGAGCAAGGAACTTAAATATTAGCTTTTTTTATATGGCACATATTGCACTTTTACTTTCTTCTCCAACACTTTGTTTTTGCATTACTTAAACCAAATTGAACATGTATCATTTTATTTGAGGCTAAATTTATTTTATTGATGTATTATATTAAGTTAAAATAAGTGTTCATTCAGTATTGTTGTAATTGTCATTATTACAATTTTTTTTATAAAAAAAATATTTAAAAAATCTGTCAATTAATCGGTATCGGCTTTTTTTGGTCCTCCAATAAATCGATATCTGCGTTGAAAAATCATAATCGGTAGACCTCAAATAGAAAGTATCTAATTTCAACTGTTGGCTCATATACATTGCAAATAAGAGGGCAATTTATACAAGTTCACAACAGAGCAAGCCAGGCTTCAGTTGTTGAATGTTATGTTAACTGAATGGGCTCCTAAAAAAAATTAAATAAGAGGAACACTGACCTTTCTATGCCATGTGGCAAGCGTTCACACGCATATCGTTAGTGTCTTGCTGCTGCTTCCAACTGCCTATTGGACTCCACACTCTCACCTATCAGATGACGGGGAGCTGCGTATGTCTCTCTCTTAGTGTGGTCTACCTGTTCGCCACGTGGCAGCTGCTATAAGACTTCACACCAGGACCCAAAGGGACCATAAGAGGCAAACTGATCTCTTTGGCTCTCACCTGAACAGAGCTGCTTCACAAGGCCACCTCTCCAAGTGACTAATTGGTCACACTTAAGCCAGTCCTTACGCATGAGCAGCTATTGTGGTGCCTGCTGTATGTGTGGATGTATTGACTGTGTTCTTAGACATGTCACAACAACAACATGTGGTTGATTTAGAGTTCTATTGTAACTTATCAGAGATGAATAGGCAGTATTAGGTGGCACTACTTTGAGAAGTTATTGGGGCACAATGGTAGGAAGGGCATTTTAGGGACATCATCTGTGTTTTAACACAACTTCAGGGCAGGCATGGGTTATATAATTTAAAAAAACATTTACTGGCAAAAAATCCTTTACTTCAGTGGCAATAACATTTCAAATATAGTTAAGACAAAGCAAATCCATAGATATACACAGGATTACAAAACTTAATCTTAACACAATCTAAAGTACAAAAAGTATCAAAACAGTTTGATCACATTCTTTTTATGTGCAGATTTAGACTTGAGTTGTTTCTTTCTTCCTCTTTTCTTCTTGGGGGTTGAGGACTCCTTGTTGCAACACTCACAAACCCAGCAACCTGAGGAGAAAAACCATGTGGACCAGCTGTAATACGTAACATCAACCCAAAGGCTAGAAAGCAGACTACATTGTGGGATCCATCAGACTAAAAGGCATTTAAGACCAGCACTTTCTGACATTTGATTCCAACACTTCTAAAGCATTTAGACCTGATTCCGAACATTAACTTTCTGATGTTTAATTTCAACACTTCTACAGCATTTAGACCAGATTCCGAACATTAACTTTCTGATGTTTAATTTCAACACTTCTACAGCATTTAGACCAGATTCCGAACATTAACTTTCTGATGTTTAATTTCAACACTTGTAAAGCATTTAGACCAGATTCCGAACATTAACTTTCTGATGTTTAATTTCAACACTTGTAAAGCATTTAGACCAGATTCCGAACATTAACTTTCTGATGTTTAATTTCAACACTTGTAAAGCATTTAGACCAGATTCCGAACATTAACTTTCTGATGTTTAATTTCAACACTTGTAAAGCATTTAGACCAGATTCCGAACATTAACTTTCTGATGTTTAATTTCAACACTTCTAAAGCATTTAGACCAGATTCCGAACATTAACTTTCTGATGTTTAATTTCAACACTTGTAAAGCATTTAGACCAGATTCCGAACATTAACTTTCTGATGTTTAATTTCAACACTTCTAAAGCATTTAGACCAGATTCCGAACATTAACTTTCTGATGTTTAATTTCAACACTTCTACAGCATTTAGACCAGATTCCGAACATTAACTTTCTGATGTTTAATTTCAACACTTCTACAGCATTTAGACCAGATTCCGAACATTAACTTTCTGATGTTTAATTTCAACACTTCTACAGCATTTAGACCAGATTCCGAACATTAACTTTCTGATGTTTAATTTCAACACTTGTAAAGCATTTAGACCAGATTCCGAACATTAACTTTCTGATGTTTAATTTGCAGCAACGCTAATTATAGCAAGTTGAGGTAACACACAACCCTTCATGACTGCACAAAAAAAAAAACTTTAATGCCAGTCTTGAAAAACTCTAAAAACAGATTTCTAATTTAGCATTATTCACCAAGTTCAGATGGCTATGCAAATTAATGTTATTTTCACATAAAACCAGAAAATCAAATCACCCCAGAACTCCATAAAAGACAACATAAGCTACAATGAGAGAGAAAGACAGAGTGCAACAGCAAGACAGAGATTCTCTTTTTTTATACCCTCCCCCTTCCATCTTTCAAGTAATCACTGATCTAATACATATTGATAGGTGTAAGCAACGATTCCATCACAAAGGTTTCACCAAGGAAAGAAGGAATGATGCATCCTTAAAGTATTTGAACAGACCCAGAGAGAGAGCTCACCTAGAGGGATGGAGTCCAGGCCCACGCAGAAGGAGTGGAAGCCCCGGTCACACTTGTCACAGAACATCATCTCCTCCTCATGGTGGGGATGCTTACACACCGTGCACGTCTTACACTCCATGCACTGCCACGGGTAGGTCTTAATCAGACCCACCAGCTCCTCACCCATGTCCAGGCACGATGGGTGAGCTGGGACAGACGGACGGACACACACACAAACGCTCACACCACAGCACTTCTCCAAAACACTGTATAATTCCAATTTGTGATCCCAACAATTCAGATTAAGTTCTGTTGCTCATATCTTAGATGCTTTATGGTCATTATGAACAAGCCTGTGCAATTTGTCAGTTTTAATTAAAAAACAAGCAGTTCCACTTACCACTGTTCTTGCACTGTGTGCAGTGAATGAGAGCTTCTGGCTTTCCTTCCTTGTTGGACTCCTTACGCTTCTGGCAAATGCCACAAATAGCATTGGGCATGACCTTAGGCTGCAAGGACAGAACAATGCTATCATGTTTAGCAACCAGGCCTAGTGCACCATGTGACACAGGGCTTCTGGGCAACACACATTGTACAAGGTGTTAAATCCTAAAAAGGCCTGACAGGAGGTATACATGAATTTACTCACAATAGATCCAATCTTGTTAGCTGATTCTTACTTCACAACCCAAAACAAGAATGACTAGGAAAATCCTTGTCATTTTTAAGAAACTCCCACAAACCCTTTTTAGTCATGGGGACTGGGAGTCTGATTCTCAGATCTCAAAATCTCCAAAGGCAAACACCAAGAGGTCAAGTTGATTTAAGATCCATTTGGATGTCCCATGGTGTCCCCCACAGCTGCTCATAACAGGTTAAACAGTTGAATGTCCCTCCGGTAGATGCCGAGCTGTTTCCACACATTGTGGTCCCACATTTATAAAAAGGTAGCTAGCCAAAGTGATTTCTGATGGGAGGAAAACTCTTTCCCTGCAGGTATTTCATTACATGACCTCATTACTGTCTCTGTGCTGCGAACCCAATCAAAACATCTCTGTACATTCTATTTGTTTTGAAATCTTTATTTCAATGGTGAACTGTGTCTAAAGACTGACATCAAAGGTTTTCCTACATAAAAAGTATTAGATTAGATAAGAGCAGTAAAAGCCTTTCTAAAACAAACAACGAAACCTGTGGGAGGGTGAACCGGAGGTTCGAGACACACAGTTGAGTTAATAAAAGGACAGCTACCTTCTCCACAGAAAGAGGGATGCCAGCTAAACTTGGATAAATATTTATCCAAAGGAAGGTATGACAACTTTGCCATTACACTCAAATCAAGCATGTAAGACATTACATTCTAAGAGAGAGAAGTGTACAAGTCAGGAACAAATTTAACACAAACTGTACCTACTTAGGCAGACAGTCTGCACAAATATTGGGAATGACAAGTGTGCAATCAGTTAGGAGGATATAGCCCATGAGGGATGAAGTAGGTTTCTATGTGTTTGTGGAAATATAATCACTTTTCAAAATGTCAAATCAGGCAACAGGATGTGTTGCCATCCTGAAATGTTTCCTTTGACTGGTGCAAAACAAGAAGAAAGGCTACATATTTTGTGTTAGGCTTCAGATGGCTACCCCTGCAGTGTAGTGCCAACTAAGGATATATCATTATCAGTATGAAAATAAATACATATTTTGTGTTAGGCTTCAGATGGCTACCCCTGCAGTGTAGTGCCAACTAAGGATATTCATATCATTATCAGTATGAAAATAAATACATATTTTGTGTTAGGCTTCAGATGGCTACCCCTGCAGTGTAGTGCCAACTAAGGATATATCATTATCATTATGAAAATAAATATTTTTTTTTACTCTAACTTGCATTACAATTATAATAAAGTCAACTTTAAGGCCATGTTATCTATAGCTAGGTAATTATTCTGCAAGTACTGTATTGACTTTAGCCTTAAATTCAATGAGCGCCGATTAGAAAGTTAGTGATAAATTCCGAACACATCTAAGATATATAGTTTATTTGTATGTATGTTTAAACTTCTAAAGTTTGGTTTACACTCAAAATTAATTATTCAAATTCCCTTTGGAAACATGCTGATTGGAAAGTTAACAGACAAATCAATCCCTGTGGAAAGTTATGACCACTCCACAGCAATCAATGACCAAATCCGGATGTAGTGTAGTAATACCAGTCATGCTACATTTGGCGTTACTGCTCTTGCTGTCATTCTTAGCAAACTAACTTTTATTAATCTCCCATGTTGCTTTGCAGTAAGACAGAGAGTAAATTGCCAGAAGGTAGATCATGTTGATCCCAGAAAAGCCATACTCCTACCTGAACACAACAATAACTTTGACAAAAGTTTTTTTTTTTTTTAAAAGCCAACATATAGAAAGTGTATTAACAGGCCTCTGGCACAGTAACATTGTGTTCTCCAGTCTCAAACAAAGAACAGTATGTAAGGTTATTTCAAACAACTGCAGAATACTGCATTAAAAGTACTGACAACTTGCATTATAAAACGTTCAAAACACTCAAGTAATACTGTAGTTGAAGTGCTACTACTAAATAAAATGGATGCATCTTATAAAGTCTATCATAACAAGAAATACTGTGTGGTTTAAAAACAATTAACCTAAAAGCCAAATATATCTGCTCACATGTCTCAAAGGGATAGTTCACCCAAATGATATATTGGTTTCCTTACCCTGTAAACAGTCTATGGACAGGGTATGACAACAATCCATGCTTTGGTTTTGTTTCCAAAGGAACCGTTTCCAAATGCTAATGTTTTAGCATTTGTGACACAAAGCAGTCATGGGACTGATATTAGCATTTTTCACACATCACGCCCAACTCCTCAGAAATGTATTGTAAAGTTCCATGAAGTCACTTATAAATTACTTGAACATGAAAAGGCTAATAAAAATTGGTCCCATGACTTTAAATGGATTTGTGCCACAAATGCTAAAATGTGGAAACAATGCCATGGAAACAAAACCAAAGCATGGATCGCTGTCATACCTTGTCCATATACTCCTTACAGGGTAAGGAAACCAATGTCATCTTGTAATTTGGGTGAACTATCCCTTTAATTAGTCTGTTGCCAAGTAGACAGAAAAGAGGTATATTAAGACATTCAAAGAATACAGTGAAAAATGTACAAGTCTTCAGGACCAATCGAAAGTGCTGTGAAGAAAAAGTTCCAGATGTGACAGAACTACTCCAAAATGTTATTGCTTATAACGTCTGATATAGAACCATCAGTTTCAACCACTGATGTATATAAACCCTGGATTGCTGATGCTATGTTTTGGCCAATGAGAGGCTTTGATGTCACCAACCATATTGGCACGGCCCAGAAGAAGCAGTCTTCCATAGGAATTCCACAGTATTTCAATTAAAATGTTAAGTACAGAATTACATGTAAATATGTTGTTGTTGTTGTTGTTGTTGTAGTAGCAGGGACAGTAACAGTACTTTCGCAAAATAATAATACCTTAAAGCTAGAATCCTTAGTAGATACATACATTTTGGAATTTCAATTAATTATCTATACCCATTGACTTTTGAAGAATATCATTTATAAATGCCTCATAGCTTAGTTCAACTGTTGTACACCATCAATACCCAAAATATAAGCTTGTTTTACTCCAATTTACAATTGACAATTTAAAAAATTAAATTGTAAACAAAGTAACTGTGACCAAGATACTGAAAAACAGCTTCAATCTCAAGGCCATCAGACAGTTAAAAAGCCATCACTAGCCGGGTATCACCCGGTTACTCAATCCTGCACCTTAAAGGATCCTGCCCTATAAACATAGACATGTAATCCCTGGTCACTTTAATAATGTTTACATACAGTATTCTATTCTACTGTATTTTAGTCAAAGCCACTCCGACATTGCTTGTCGTAATATTTATATATTTCTTCATTCCATTATTTTACTTTTAGATGTGTATATTGTTAGATATTACTGCATTGTTGGAGTTAGGAACACAAGCATTTCGCTACTCCTGCAATAACATCTGCTAAATATGTGTATGTGACCAATACAATTTGATTTGAACACTGCCTCAAAATGGTTAAAACTATACATTTGGTATAATGGATGGTCAGTCCTTGCATCCATAGTTCTGTCTATGAATTTGAGAGTGGTTACATTTCTCCAGGCCCATCCCTCAGATTTGTACCAAAACAGAGACAAGGTGTATGCTTTTTTATTGTTTCAATTAAGGATTCTACCTTTAAGGACAATGTTTTTATACTTTTTTATGTTAAGTCATCTAGTGTATATACTGTATATAAATCATTGGTTTTAACCATACGGTTGACATGGAACCATCACTATTTTAACCATATGGTTGATCTGGAACCATCACTATTTTAACCATACGGTTGACATGGAACCATCACTATTTTAACCATATGGTTGATCTGGAACCATCACTATTTTAACCATACGGTTGACATGGAACCATCACTATTTTAACCATATGGTTGACATGGAACCATCAGTATTTTAACCATATGGTTGATCTGGAACCATCACTATTTTAACCATATGGTTGATCTGGAACCATCACTATTTTAACCATACGGTTGACATGGAACCATCACTATTTTAACCATATGGTTGACATGGAACCATCAGTATTTTAACCATATGGTTGATCTGGAACCATCACTATTTTAACCATATGGTTGATCTGGAACCATCACTATTTTAACCATATGGTTGATCTGGAACCATCACTATTTTAACCATATGGTTGATCTGGAACCATCACTATTTTAACCATATGGTTGATCTGGAACCATCACTATTTTAACCATACGGTTGACATGGAACCATCAGTATTTTAACCATACGGTTGATCTGGAACCATCAGTATTTTAACCATATGGTTGATCTGGAACCATCAGTGGCAAACTGGACCAAGTGAAAGAGGGAAGGCAGACTTGAGTGTTGCCCCAAATAAGAACTATTGCCACCTGGTGGAGTATGTGTGTGAGAGAAGTGACAGGGCCAGAAAACAAAGGAGAGTCTCTCTATTGAAAGTGCTGAATAATCTGGAAGGGGTAGAAGAGAAGGGGAAAGAGAAGAGAAGTGATGTTGGAGAAAGTCAGGGGCTTTTTTCTTCTACCTTGTACCCAGGGACAGATTTGTGTTGGTTGGGGCGTGGGGTGGCATCTTTAGCCGGGGTGGCAGTCCTGTCCTTGGCCTTGCCCTTTGACTGCACTCCACTGTCCTGACTGTCCCCATCTGAGGTGTTTCCAGATGAGCTGTCCTGTAGACACAATTCAAAAGAGCTTACATTGAATCAACTTACAGAGCATCTCTAGGCATTTACTGGTAATACAATACAACTTGTCTTCACATCTCTAGCTCTGAAATCAAGTGAATTGTGTAAAACCAGTTCAAGGATCCAGTTCCTTACTGAATTTTTCTTGCCCTCTTCTCCCTTGTTGTCATCTGCATGGTCCGAGTCCCCATCACTGTCCAGGGCAGGCAGCTCCGGGTCCAGGGGGGGCTCGAACAGGGCTGTGTTCAGGGGCAAGTAGCGCAGCTCGTTGGGAGAGTACCTGTATCAAACACAGGAACATCAATTTATCAGCTAGTCAAATATCTTTAGAGGTCCGGACCTGCATTCATGAGACTAGTTTTTTGGTTAGTGAACCTTACCTTTTGTAGTAGTCCTGGAACTGCCCAGGGATGAGGGCCACTGGATAGGGTCCAGTCTTGGTTCTCTCTGGAGGAAGGACTTTATACCTCCCTTGGGGTACTTGGATAATCTGTTAGAAAGTTAGTTGAAACTTTTACTCCTTCAATTGCAAGTTCAACTCCACATACATAATACAGTTAATGAATGTACCGATACACACTGAGTGTACAAAACATTAGGAACACCTTCCTAATATTGAGTTTACACCCCCTTTTCCCCTCAGAACAGTCTCAATTTGTCGGGGCATGGACTCCACAAACTGTCAAATGTTCCACAGGGATGCCGGCCCATGTTGACTCCAATGATTCCCGCAGTTGGGTCAAGTTGGCAGGATGTCCTTTGGGTGGTGGACCATTCTTGATACACATGGGAAACTACTGAGTGTGAAAAATCCAGCAGCATTGCAGTTGACACAAACCAGTGTGCCTGGTACCTGCTACCATAGCCCATTCAAAGGCACTTTAATATTTTGTCTAGTCTATTCACCCTCTGAATGGCACACATACACAATCCATGTCTCAATTGTGTCAAGGCTTAAAAATCCTTCTTCAACATGTCTTCTCCCCTTCATCTGCACTGACTGAAGTGGATTTAACAAGTGACAACAATAAGGGATTATAGCTTTCACCTGGTTAGTCTATGTCCAGGAAAGAACAAGTGTTCCTAATGCCTTGTACACTCGGTGGATCTACTCAAACATGGCAAGGGAGTTCTTATAAACACAAAAGACTAATGGAGCTATATGTCTTTATTTGTGGAATTAACGTACGTGTGTCTGAAGGTCAAAATAGGCCCTTCTCTCTTCCATCCTTTCCCTGTTGAAGTTACTGTTGAACTCAGCAGCTTTCTTGGCAGCTTTCTGTATGTACTCTGGCACTTTACTGGCTTCAACCTTCGGAGGCCTTTGTTGCTGCATTTTCTAGGAAATAAAAAAAAATAGAATAAAAACTTACCAACAACATATTGAATAACCATGTCAACTTTAAATGAAAATACAGTTCAGGAGTTGTTCTTGGACACATTAGATGTTGAGAGTCTATATACCAGCATTCCCCGTGTGGGGGGGCTGGCAGCCTAACTCACTATTTGGGAGACCGAGATACTAACGAATATCCACCAACAAACTTTATTCTATAGCTGGCTGAATATGTTTTGACCTACAGCTATTTCAGGTTTGATGATGAATATTACCTCCAAACGAATGGAACATCGATGGGCTCCACATTCGCGCTGAGCTATGCTAACCTTTATGTGGGTCTTTTTAAAAAACGTTTTGTTAATAATGAAAACGAAAATTGATCAGAAATACAGTGTAGACATTGACAATGTTGTAAATGACTATTGTAGCTGGAAACGGCTGTTTTTTTAAACGGAATATCTACTGGCCCATTATCAGCAACCATCACTCCTGGCAGCTTCGTTTAATATTACCCGCAAAACACCAGTCTCAACATCAAGTTTAGAGGCGACTCCGGGACGCTGGCCTTCGAGGCAGAGTTCCTCTTGCCAGTGTCTGTGTTCTTTTGCCCATCTTAATCTTTTCTTTTTATTGGCCAGTCTGAGATTTGGATTTTTCTTTGCAACTCTGCTTAGAAGGCCAGCATCCCAGAGTCGCCTCTTCACTGTTGACGTTGAGATTGGTGTTTTGCGGGTACTATTTAATGTAGCTGCCAGTTGGGGACTTGTGAGGCATCTGTTTCTCAAACTAGACACGCTAATGTACTTGTCCTCTTGCTCAGTTGTGCACCGGGGCCTCCCACTCCTCTTTCTATTCTGGTTAGAGCCTGTTTGCGCTGTTCTGTGAAGGGAGTAGTACACAGCGTTGTACGAGATCTTCAGTTTCTTGGCAATTTCTCACATGGAATAGCCTTCATTTCTCAGAACAAGAATAAACTGACGAGTTTCAGAAGAAAGTTATTGGATTCTGGCCATTTTAAGCCTGTAATGGAACCCACAAATGCTGATGCTGCAGATACTCAACTAGTGTAAAGAAAGCCAGTTTTATTGTTTCTTTAAATCAGGACAACAGTCTTCAGCTGTGCTAACATAATTGCAAAAGTGTTTTCTAATGATCAATTAGCCTTTTAAAATGATAAACTTGGATTAGCTAACACAACGTGCCTTTGGAACACAGGACTGATGGTTGCTGATAATGGGGCTATGTAGATATTCTATAAAAATAAAAATCAGCCATTTCCAGCTACAATATCCATTTACAACATGAACAATGTCTACACTATTTCTGATACATTTTATGTTATTTTAATGGACGAAAAAAATATTTTCTTTCAAAAACAAGGATATTTCTAAGTGACCCCAAAAGTATACAAAAAAATAAAAAATACAATTGGACTCGAGTTCCCCAAATATATAAAAATACACACACATACACAGAAGTCATGGCTTGAGTTGCACAAATATTATTTATATATAAAATATTCGGGGAACTCAAGTCCAAGACTTCTGTAACAAGATATAGAAATCTGCAAACACAAAGCTAACTTTGCATCAATTAATATGTCAATGTTGCTGAGCATACTACCTTGAGTACTAACATTAGTGGTACTCTGAACAGAGTACTAACATAGTGATACTCTCTGAACAGAGTGCTTACAGAGTACTCTTCTGTTATCCTCTGGCGCTCCCTCTCTTGGAGGATTACAGAATACTCAGCATGTTTTCCTGGGTACTCCTTGATCATCAAATCAATAACTTCATCACTTCGTAAAGCAGTCAAGCCTGGAAAAAAATATTCACAATTAATTATTGTATCCACGAGTAGCCCAATTCCCCAAAACAACTCTTGGGGAGGCTTGAGGCCCTGGTGGTTTATGCTGAACTCTAAGCTCTTCCTGATTACGCAACAATTCCATGTTTTTCACTTCTCACCCAAGGTGCACTGTGTCTCTGTGATGACATTTTGCTCCCTCAGATATAGCTTCTCCTTGTGGGAGAGGTCTCTCCTTTCCAAATCTAAAATAAGAATGTATTGATTGATTGAATTGATTAGGTAATTAAAAGTAGTAGACTGCTCCAGCCAGAGACAACATTAATGATTGAGGATAAAAACAATCAAACCTGGAGGCTTATTTCCATTGAGATAAGGCATGGTTAGTCAGAGATTGACCAGTATGATCTACAGATAGGCTATAACAAGACTACTAGCCTAATAACAAGACTACTAGCCTAATAATCAAATTGACACGCAATGATCCTACTACACCATACAAGCCGAACATTTAGTCACATTACCTGGATATTTTCGCTTGAATGAAGTGACTCCCAGATATTCACTGACTTGTTCTTGTAACATATAGTACTCCCCACTACCGTCTGACGGCCACCTGTACTCGGTGAGATTTTCTGCTGAGAAGTATGTGGGCCTGGGGAAACACATATGACTGAAAAGTTAAGAGCAGGGTAGAAGTATTAAAGCCTGTTT
Organism: Oncorhynchus mykiss; assembly: GCF_013265735.2. NCBI lineage: Eukaryota > Metazoa > Chordata > Actinopteri > Salmoniformes > Salmonidae > Oncorhynchus > Oncorhynchus mykiss. The sequence goes on from NC_048587.1 coordinate 53,727,767, forward strand.
GAAAGACGGACTCAATGTTATTGGACACGTAGGCTGTTTTTAGACAGGCAGCCCAATTATGATATTTTTGACCAAGCAGATCTGATGTGAAATTATCTGATTTGTCAAAAGGCCAATTAGTGGAAAAAATATCAGAATTGCGCTGCCTGTGTAAAAGCAGCCAAAGTGTTTGTAATGGGGATTGGACATGGTCTATTAGGAAGTAGTGGTGAAAATATTTCAAACTACGCCTTCAGATAGAAAGTGACCACATACCCAAGTTCCTGACTGGAGGTGTCGCAACTTCTGGAACTGTCACCTGAACCCATGCGCTGTCTTTTTGGAGCTTGACTGCCATCATTGGACACTTCCTCGATGTCATCCTAAAATGATAGCCAATATAGTTAGAATACACAAAACACTACTTGTTAAAGTTAATAGTTTTCTCCAAAAATAATGTTTTTGGGATGTTTTCAGATCTCAAGGGGTGAGTTAATTTCCTCTGTTGTGTCGATACAGCAAGCACCATTCCCCCCTCTCATTCGATAAAGCTGGCCTAGAGGTAGCCCGATTACCTTCCACTGTGTACAGCAAAAGGCATGCACATATACATAGAAACCACTAAACATCGCTTGTCTGTCACAAATGATGAATAAAATTATATTTGAACTTACTCTGCCGATTGTCCATGGGATTGGTCCATCAGCTGGTCAAAATGTAAGACAAAATACCCACAGGAAATCATTATTAAACTAATTCAAGACGCGAGTTTGTGGCAAACAAGATTTGTTTGCTCATGACACATCGCACGTGCACAAGATGGAAGTACATGCACGCGACAAATGCATACTAACCGAAGTATTGGAGGTGTTTACATGGTTTTTCTTATGTACCTTGGCACAAAGTTGGGTAAATAACACTTTCCTGCGGATATTTTGTCTCAAATTTCGACCAAATTAAGTACCAACAGCACAGGAAGAGTAAATTAAAATGTACTTGTATTAAACATTCTGCATTGTAACCCCATCCCTGGGTCTCTCCTATTTTCAGTTCGCTACAGCTAACGTTAACTGCAAAAAACACTCAAACAGGACTGTTTTATCTCCATCTCTTCATTCAAAGACTCAAATTATGGACACTCTTACTGACAGTTGTGGCTTGTTCTCTCTACCTTCTTGCCCTTGCTGTTGTCTGTGCCCAATAATGTTTCGTGCTGCTGCCATGCTAAGTTGTCTTAGGTCTCTCTATGTTGTGGTGGCTCTTGTCGTGATGTGTGTTTTGTCCTATAATTTTAATACCAGTCCCCGTCAGCACGGGAGGACTTTTGCTTTTTGGTAGGTCGTCATTGTAAGTAATCATTTGTTGTTAACTGACTTGTCTAATTAAATAAAAAATAAAGGACACTTCAAGTTTTTGCTGTGTTTTGTTTCAGACTGTATACCAATAATTGTTATCACAATCTGATTTAGGCATTCCTAGAGGCAAAACAGAGAGCATTGGATTTGGACTGTGGTCTAATGACACATGCACGATGTAAACAAAAACAATGAGCAGAGGTAAGGACAGTTTCAGGTTGGATATTTGACGGATATTCGCCTCCTTACGTCCACCAACAGCAGTTAGGGACCGTCAACATAGTGACAAATCACATTTTTAAAATTTCAATAGCTCTTTTACCACCTTTCAAAACTGGTTGTAGCTAACCCGATGGCATAGACACACGTTGCACACACAATGTGATTTACGTCTCGCACTATTTTAAATTATTTATTTATATTTTTGAATTTCAATAGTTTCTTGGTCATGTGACCTACTGACTTCAAACAAGGTTCAGTGTCCACTCAGTGGGCCTACATATCGGCCTACATATTGCACACCCTTTACTTTGTTGATTTTCATCTCACACGTTTTTACATGAATTTTTCCAAATGTAAAATTTCAATAGCTCCATGGTCATGTGACCTAATGATCTCAAAAAAGGTTCAGAATGTCCACTGACTATGCCTTCATAAATCGCACACTTTGATGTTCGTCTACTTTCATCTCATGCTATTAGACTTAAATCTGTAAGCCTGAGACCCACACTCAGAAGTAATATGGAGAAAAATAGTATCTGACTGATAGACCCCATTGTACGCTCAAACCCTTCCAGGACATTACAATCTCACAACGCAGGATATTTGATGGTCCCTAGACTCCTTTCTAACAGTCCTCAAGCTTCAATAGGATTGTCGATGACTGTGTAACGGTTGAAATTCAGTCAACGTTATCATTTTAGTAAGTCTTATGGTCGGGTATAAAATGTTGTCTCCAGTTTCTTGCTTTCTCAGGTCCTGCTGAGTGGACAGTATTGATGCCTTTTCAGTCTAGCTCCAGTCAGGTGTCATTATGTTATAAGCACCACGCCACCCCACTCCCATTTCATAACACCCTCTCACCTTCTACCATTTGTCTACACTCCAAGAACCATGAGAGCCCACTAGCTGTAGACGCCCCAAGATCCATGACAACTGAGATTCCCATATCCATAGCCTTCTTAGCTTGTCGGTCTAAAAGCGTTTTTGTCCTTACTTTGTTGAAATATCAAAGACAATGTTTTTTGTGTGACTCTGGTAAGTCATTTCAAGTGAAAGCCTAATTTTCCCTGGTACAAAAACGTATACTACTAACGAGTTCTGCTTATTTTGACTATGCAGCATAAAAATCTTAATGGGAGCTGAAAAACACTTTCCCAGCTGTATGTTAATAAAGAAATACTACAGCTCAGTGCAATGTTAAATGTTAAATCAGCTGTGGGATCTGGACAGTAGAGTCATCACTATTTCAGGACTTTTCTTTTGATGAGGGTCACAGCACTGGAGAATAACCTGGTTCTGGTCCAGATGTACCGGACTCAATTGCCTCTAAAATAGAAAATAGTGTTGTGTTTGCTTGTACACTGGTCATCCTTATGCACTCCATGCAATACTTGCTGTTTGTAATAGTTATTGTCATGTTTTTGGAAATATGTATTTTTTATTTATTGTATTTTACCTTTATTTAACTAGGCAAGTCAGTTATGAACATATTCTTATTTTCAATGACGGCCTAGGAACAGTGGGTTAACTGCCTTGTTCAGGGGCAGAACGACAGATTTGTACATTGTCAGCTCGGGGATTTGAATTTGCAACCTTTCGGTTACCACTACTCTAACCACTAGGCTACGCTGCCGTCCCAGTATAACTGTCCTTTGTCGTTGGTATACAGATGCATGGTACTGTGACAGTTGTCCTATTGTCCATTAAACTGGTCACAGCGCTGTGGCGAAGAAACAATTGCGAGGTGGTGGTTGAGGTTGTGAGGTCTACAGACAAAAAGTCCTCTCTCCTTCTCCATTTCAGTTTAAAACTCTGCAGCCCCACACATGCTTGTGGGTGAGGTAATAAATAGTAGTCATAACATGACAACAAGCATTTTTTTTATCACAATTCTAAAAATAGTCTCAAAAATGTCATACAGTGTGAAGGATGAACATAGAAGTACATTAGATGTGCACCTAACCAAGTCTAAGGACATGTAATATCATTATGTAGATAACTGGAATTGGAGTTGAATGTTTCTGATGACGTACACTTGAATATTTATGGCCCTTTTGTAACTTAAGTAAATAGTGAAGATGTGTCATCACGTAAACACAGTATTGTCAGCAATAAGACACTTTGACTACATAACACTTTATGTATGATACTTAATCTCCCTAACAAGGCATATACAGTGGGGAGAACAAGTATTTGATAACCTGTAAAATCAGCAGTGTTTCCTACTTACAAAGCATGTGGAGGTCTGTAATTTTTATCATAGGTACACTTCAACTGTGAGAGACAGAATCTTAAACAAAAATCCAGAAAATCACACCGTATGATTTTTAAGTAATTCATTTGCATTTTATTGCATGACATAAGTATTTGATACATCAGAAAAGCATAACTTAATATTTGATACAGAAACATTTGTTTGCAATTACAGAGATCATACGTTTCCTGTAGTTTTTGACCAGGTTTGCACACACTGCAGCAGGGATTTTGGCCCACTCCTCCATACAGACCTTCTCCAGATCCTTCAGGTTTCTGGGCTGTCGCTGGGCAATACGGACTTTCAGCTCCCTCCAAAGATTTTCTATTGGGTTCAGGTCTGGAGACTGGCTAGGCCACTCCAGGACTTTGAGATGCTTCTTACGGAGCCACTCCTTAGTTGCCCTGGCTGTCCAGCCACGACCCATCTTCAATGCTCTTACTGAGGGAAGGAGGTTGCTGGCCAAGATCTCGCGATACATGGCCCCATCCATCCTCCCCTCAATACGGTGCAGTCGTCCTGTCCCATTTGCAGAAAAGCATCCCCAAAGAATGATGTTTCCATGTCCATGCTTCACGGTTGGGATGGTGTTCTTGGGGTTGTACTCATCCTTCTTCTTCCTCCAAACACGGCGAGTGGAGTTTAGACCAAAAAGCTCTATTTTTGTCTCATCAGACCACATGACCATCTCCCATCCCTCATCTGGATCGTCATTGGCAAACTTCAGACGGGCCTGGACATGCACTGGCTTGAGCAGGGGGACCTTGCGTGCGCTGCAGGATTTTAATCCATGACGACGTAGTGTGTTACTAATGGTTTTCTTTGAGACTGTGGTCCCAGCTCTCTTCAGGTCATTGACCAGGTCCTGCCGTGTAGTTCTGGGATGATCCATCACCTTCCTCATGATCATAGATGCCCCACGAGGTGAGATCTTGCATGGAGCCCCAGACCGAGGGCGATTGACCGTCATCTTGAACTTCTTCCATTTTCTAAGAATTGTGCCAACAGTTGTTGCCTTCTCACCAAGCTGCTTGCCTATTGTCCTGTGGCCCATCCCAGCCTTGTGCAGGTCTACAATTTTATCCCTGATGTCCTTACACAGCTCTCTGGTCTTGGCCATTGTGGAGAGGTTGGAGTATGTTTGATTGAGTGTGTGGACAGGTGTCTTTTATACAGGTAACGAGTTCAAACAGATGCAGTTAATACAGGTAATGAGTGGAGAACAGGAGGAGTTCTTAAAGAAAAACTAACAGGTCTGTGAGAGCCGGAATTCTTACTGGTTGGTAGGTGATCAAATACTTATATCATGCAATAAAATGCTAATTCATTACTTAAAAATCATACAATGTGATTTTCTGGATTTTTGTTTTAGATTCCATCTCTCACAGTTGAAGTGTACATATGATAAATGACAGACCTCTACATGCTTTGTAAGTAGGAAAATGTATACAATTCCTGTGTAATTTGTCAATATTAAATGTTTATTCATTGATATACTGGCCACCATTACTGTGGTTACATGTTCAGTATATGTATTGACCAGCAAACCCACTGCAGTCTACCTTACTAGCTCACTCTCATCCCTGCTTTGGACAATGAATAGCATGAATTTCATACTTTGCCCTTTATGGTTGATATTAACGATGAAAGGAGATATCTGTCTCTCTCCTATTGTGTACCACTGTTAAATACTATGGGAAAATAAAATAAAAACAGGGAAAATAAGTACTTAGAACTACAAATTATTGTAGATAAATATTAAAAGGGTAAACACAACACTGGACCCCTTAATTGTCAAACTAATATTAATGTACAACAATATAGAAGATACATGACTAGAGGTTATGCAATATGGGTGTATATCCACTGTATGCTTCTTAGGTGTGTAATTCACATGACCAAGGAGCTATTGATATTTAAAACTATGAAGAATGTACATTACACCGAGTGATTTTACAGTACACAAACAAGAGTGTGCAATATAGAAGGGTAGTCCGTGTACATTCTGCACCTTGTTTGAAGTCAGTAGGTCACATGACCAAGGAGCTATTGCCATTTAAGTTTTTTAAATTAATGTAAAATCAAGTGAGATAAATGGACAAACTAGAGTGTGTGCAATATAGAAAGAATGGAAGTCAGTGGACATTATGAAACTTGTTTGAGTCAAGTAGGTCACATGCTATTGCAATTTGAATGTAAAAAAAGTTTGTTTACGCTCCCTAATTAATTCAACTAGGAATACAGAATGCTGCTCACATTTCCACATGTGTATTTGCTTTGGAAAGCGAATTAATGTCCAAATCGTGTAAATAATTCCAGTGCAATGTTGTGCGCAATTTTTCCAACATCATGACACTTATTTGGAGGTTTGAACGCGCGAATATCCAACTTGAAACTGTCTTTACCTCGGTAAACAATGATACGCTGACACTACTAAACAGCGAACGTTAGTTACCTACCTAGATGCTATGCTAGCTAAGTAAATTCAGGTAATGTTATGGATGGCTGGCTAGCTAGTACCGTAAACTGTCTAGTCGTTAACTAACGACGACACAAAAGTTAGAACACATCGACCCACAACAGCTAGATTGCTATCAATTGTTTTTAACTAGCGAAACGGCAGTAGGTTGAATTAAACAGTTGTGTTGTCAGCTAACTGACGTTAGCTACTTTAGCCTGTTGTGTCTTCAACACTATGTATGTGGCCAGCAATGTGTAACGTTATACTGGTATTTCTGATCCGATATCTTTGCCAAGTTTACCTTTACAGACTGAGCTCCCGGGGTTGCAGGGTTGCTATCGCAAGGTCTGGTTGGGAGAACAGTAGCCATGTTTAGCGGTTACTGTCCTGTTAGCTTCAGAGATGCACACCAGGATAATAATGTTACCGACTGGAAACAGAGACAAGGAACAAATCTTCTTCAAGTGGCGGTAACATGGGGAATACATGTTTGCCAACATTGGCTACATCGTACAAATTCATGAAAATAAAAGTGTGCTTTTAGGTCTTAATTTAAGGGTTCGGCAAAAGGTTTGCAGTGTGGTTGAGGTTATGTTTAAAATTTCAATTTAAGAAATTAAATTGTAGTAATTAGCGGGGTTTATCCACAATTATGACTTGGTGATTTGGTAACTAATGACAACCAAGTATGGGTCACGGCATACGCGGAAAGTGGGCGTGGCGAAATAAGTGGGTGCATCATCAGCGAATTGTGATTGGTTAAACAGTTTTGATTGATTAAAATTGTGTTTTTGTTTTATTAGTCAGGATGCACATGGTACACACCTCTAACGAAATGCTTAACTTGCAGGTTCCTTCTCGACAATGCAACAAAAATAAAAGATAATATGAACAAAGTAAATGGCTCAGTAGAATAGAATACACATTTAAGCATAATACAGGAAGGCACAATTTATAGTCCAATATTAACACGTGTTTTGGGGAAGGGGGATTGGGTGGTAAGTGTTTTTTAAATTGTGCAGTATTTAGCAATCTTAACACTCTTGTAGCAGCAGTTATGATGTGTGTGTAGCATGAGTGTATACATGTGTGTGTTTGGTCAAACACTTAAATGGTTCCAATCGTTTTTTCACCATTCATTTTCCCTATAGGAATTTTAGAACTACTTCAGAAACGGTCTGTTTCATCAATGCTTGTTAAGCACATTTGTACTCCTTTACGTTGACTCTATGACATATAATGTCATGACATCTATGTCACATAAGTTCTATGGACTCACTGTGTGCAATAGGTGTGATTTTTGATTGACTACCTCATCTCTGTACCCCACACATACAGATAATTGTAAGGTCCCCTCCATTGAGCAGTGAATTTCTAACACAGACTCAACCACAAAGACAAGGGAGATTTTACAATGCCTCACAAAGGTCACCTATTGGTAGATGGGTAAAAAAAAGCAGACATTGAATATATCTCTGAGCATATTAACTACACTTTGGATGTACCAAGATACAGGCGTCCTTCTTAACTCAGTTGCCGGAAAAGAAGGAAACCGCTCAGGGATTTTACTGTGAGGCCAATGGCGACTTGAAAACAATTACAGAGTTTAATGGCTGTGGTGGGAGAACTGAGGATGGCTCAACAACATTAACATTTAGGTTAGTACAAAGTGAAAAGGAGTTACTACAAAGTGAAAAGGAGGAAGGAAGCCTGTACAGAATAAAAATGTTCCAAAACATGAATCCTGTTTGCAATGAGGCACTAAACTGAAACTACAAAAAAATGTGGCAAAGAAAAGAACTGTCCTGAATACAAAAGCGTTATGGTTGTGGCCAATCCAACACATCACTGAGAACCACTCCATATTTTCAAGCATGGTGGTGGCTGCATGATGTTATGGGTATGCTTGTCATCGGCAAGGACTAGGGAGTTTTTTTGGATAAAAATAAACGGAATAGCGCTAAGCACAGGAAAAATCAGAGGAAAACCTGGTTAAGTCTGCTTTCCAACACACTGGGAGACAAATTCAACTTTCAACAGGACTATTACTTAAAACACAAGGCCAAATATACACTGGAATCTCTTACCAAGATGTCATTAACTGTTCATGTGGCCTAGTTACAGTTTTTACAAATCGGCTTATTTAGCAGATGTTATTGCAGGTGTAGCGAAATGCTTGTGTTCCTAGCTCCAACAGTGCAGTAGTATTTAACAATCAACCAACTAGAATTTTTAAAAGAATGTGCAAATATTGTACAATCCAGGTGTGCAAAGCTCTTAGAGACTTACCCAGAAAGACTCACAGCTGTAGTCACTGCCAGAGTTGATTCTAACATGTATCGACTCAGGGGTGTGAATACTTATTTAATTAAATTAGATATTTCTGTAAATTAATACATTTGCAAACATTTCTAAAAACATGTTTTCACTTTGTCATTATGGGGTATTGTGTAGATGTGAGAAAATATATTGAATCCATTTTGATTTCAGGCTTTAACAACAAAATGTGGAATAATTCAAGGGGTCTGAATACTTTCTGAAGGCACTGGACACTAATATATATGCTATATGAATTATGCATTAATATATTAACTTCTAACTTACACATCACTGTCTTTTTCACTGTTCCCTTGCGCAATTCATGCAAGGGAACAAAAAGGGGTTGTGTCTTCGTCAGAGCATCGTTATCTCTTTATTTTGTCTAGTATAGCCATTTAGCTTAGATAGCATGGCATAGAAAGCATAGAACTAACAACCAGTTTGCTTGGCTGGCAACAAGCACCTTAGATTTGTGTTGGGACTATATCTTATGGAAGGAAGGAAATAGTATGAATCAATTAATCAAAATAACGTTTTTAATGAAAATAAGTCAATCATTATTTGAATATGTCGGTAACCGTTGTATAAAAGTGATAATGCCCTCCAAACTGTTGGAGGTTATATTGGCACGGTTTGCTGGCCCTTGACGTATATAATCTACAGACCACGGCTTCTTGGGCATTATCACTTAAATACACCCCTTTCCCAAGTCCATCATGGCACAGGGGCCACCACACTCACAACAGCTAATGAACAAGAGCACAAGTGGTTGCAAAGTTGTGAAAAGGCAGTTGCAACAAGGAGAACGGAATACTGTAAAATTCCATGGTAATTGCATTGCAGGAAGCTATGTCGCGTTGAGACATTTGTAAATATGAGAAATCCTTACCAATCAAAACCTCCCTCAGTAGAAAGGGATGCAAGAGAGATTTTTCTATTTACTCCTCTTCAATTCATGTTTTTTTTGCCAGCGTGTTGGAAATTGTGCGCCTCATTAAACGCCACACAGCATCTTTCACGTCGCATCCCCTAATTAGGCTCAAATGGTTCATCTAAAGGAAAAAACATTTAAATAATGTATCAATTGACATAAGATTTTAAGCCACAACTGACTGCTTTTCCCCAGGTGAGAGATGCATGGTTCTAAGAAACACATATGCTTATTCTGAGCATCAAAACATTATGCTTTTATCCTACATCAAGTTGAAACCTTTTTACAGGGGAGTGAGACGCCTTTTCATAAACAATATTTTGTGGACATAAATCATACTTTTTTTGTCTTGCTTAACTGAACAATTATTTTATTCTCATAAACTCCCATTGAAAACCTCAAAAAGAGCATAAGATACAAAGTGGAATGAAACTCACCAGTTTAAGTTTGAAGTCAGTCCCCCGAAGATCAGTTTCCAGGCTCTGGATACCTTGCTGATCCTTCATCTATAACACAACAAGGTGGACAAGAATGAGGTAAGTGTATATTGCTGCCCACCAGGAGCAAGGGAGACATGGAAGATGTGTCTACTCACTGGTCACACACAGGTTGAATCAACGTTGTTTGCATGTCATGTCATTTCAATGAAATTATGTTGAATCAACGTGGACGTCTGTGCCCAGTGGGTATCCTCGGTGTAGAATGGGCACATCCTTCCCATCTCTCCCTCCACTGCTGGTACTGAAACATGAGTGAGGTATTATCATATGTAAATGGAATACACTATATATTTTATTATCATCATCATCATCATCATATACACTGATTTTACAAAACATTAGGAACTGCTCTTTCCATGACATACTGATCAGGTGATATCTATGATCCCTTATTGATGTCACTTGTTAAATCCACTTCAATCAGTGTAGATGAAGGGGAGGAGACAGGTTAAAGAATGATTTTTAATCCTTGACACAATTGAGACATTGATTGTGTATGTGGGCCATTCAGAGGGTGAATGGGCAAGATAAAATATTTAAGTGCCTTTGAACAGGGTATGGTAGTACGTGCCAGGCGCACCGGTTTGTGTGTCAAGAACTGCAACGCTGCTGGATTTATCACGCTTAACAGTTTCCCGTGTGCATCAAGAATGGTCCACCACCCAAAGGACATCCAGCCAACTTGAGACAACTGTAGGAAACATTGGAGTCAATATGGGCCAGCATCCCTGTGGAACGCTTTGAACACCTTGTGCAGTCAATGCCCTGAATAATTGAGGCTGAGGGAAAAGGGGGGTGTGCAACTCAATATTAGGAAGGTGTTCATAATGGTGGTACACTCAGTGTATATATTATGTATTGCTGCTCACCAGAAGGAGAGACAGGTAAAATGTGTTGATCCTTTGCAAACACCCAATTGTCCTGGTCAAAGCACTGTCTTTTGAGATTGGAGTGAGCTGTAATGTACTTCTCAGCAGATGTATGCTTCCTTAATTGATGTTTCTTCATAATTTTTGTTAAGCCATAAACTGCAGTTACGACATTTGATTTTCCTCTTGCTTGCAGGTCTCATAGCTGGACACGCTGAACCTGGGTCTCTCGCAGTTGCACTGGTTAGATCTGCACTGGTTACATCTGGGCCTCTCGCAGTTGCACTGGTTACATCTGCACTGGTTACATCTGGGCCTCTCGCAGTTGCACTGATTACATCTGGGCCTCTCGCAGTTGCACTGGTTACATCTGCACTGGTTACATCTGGGCCTCTCGCAGTTGCACTGATTACATCTGGGCCTCTAGCAGTTGCACTGGTTACATCTGCACGGGTTACATCTGGGCCTCTCACAGTTGCATTTGTTAAATCTGGGCCTCTCGCAGTTGCACTGGTTACATCTGGGCCTCTCGCAGTTGCACCTGGGTCTCGCCCACATACTGACTCACATTGTAGAATGTGTTTGGTAAAATCACTCCTATTTACATATATCTTGGGGCAGTATGTGCTGTGAAAATGCTTTTCTGCTTTGCACTCCAAATGGCATATGAATATTGAAATGGAGGGGAAAAAACAATCAGCATCCAGGACCCAAAGTTCCCCAGTTGATAAAAAGCATGGTATCATGTGCTAAACTAGCATAATTAATGGATGAGATTACCTCTATGCAGCACAGCCTTCAATCTGTGAGACTCAATGTGTGCCGACACACTGGCATAGTCTCGGGGCTTGAAAATGGAGAGCTGGCAGAAGGGGCAATGATACAATTGGTACTTCTGGAACTTGGATAAAACACGGCCATCAGCTTCTTTCCGCACAGTGATATGCTGTCAAACACAAATGACAAATATCCTGAACAACAATATAAACACAACAATTTCAACTTTACATGTTGCGTTTATATTTTTGTTCCGTATAGTTTAGCAAGTCAGCTAGGTGAGTTAATAATGTTGCCTCACTGTGTATCGTACATCATGAATAAGGAGTTAGCGTAACTTTGCGTTCAAACAGGTCTGCAACGAATGGGCCTAAAGCCAATATTCCCTCAAAAACAATTAGACACTGAGGAAATTTCAGGTCTGCTGAGCGCAAACTTCACAGTTGTGAAAATTCTGTGCGCATTTACTATGAACACTGAGGCTGTATCCGCTTTATGTTAGTTTTAACAGTGGCCAAGTAGGCTACTGAGGCTATTTGATCATAATGTAGACCTACCAGAGTGGCCTACCATAAAAAATAATGGAGAAAATGCATCCCATAACATTTTAACATGGAAATAGCTGTTCTATCATTCAGCCTACAGTAGCAGCCAATGTGTGGTGCTCAATGTAGGCCTACATTCCATGAGACTTGCAGGGCTTGACAACATGCAGGGCTTGACAACATGCAGGGCTTGACAACATGCAGGGCTTGACAATATGCAGGGCTTGACAATATGCAGGGCTTGACAACATGCAGGGCTTGACAACATGCAGGGCTTGACAACATGCAGGGCTTGACAACTGGTTTATCCACCTGTCCTTCAGAAAAGGAGGTGACTGAAAATGTTGTGTTGTTTGATAAGAGAACCCACTTTACAAAATACAATGCATTATTTTTCCCATACCATTATTACAGAGAATCAGACAAATTATGCTACCCTCTGTCTATTGGCTACTTATTCAAGCCTGTCTCAAAATACAACACTGTCCCTTAAAAAAAAAACTCTTTACTGGCTTTTCAAAGATGTCTAGCAATGCACACGTTTTGTGCTCTTGTAGGAAGCAATCAGTCCCCTATTGCTGGCTACAAATGATCTATAACCGCATAGCATCACTACTCTGGACGGTTCTGACTTAGAATATGTGGACAACCTTAAATACCTAGGTGTCTGATTAAACTGTAAACTCTCCTTCCAGACTCATATTAAACATCTCCAATCCAAAATGAAATGTAGAATCATATTCCTATTTCGCAACAAGGCATCCTTCACTCATGCTGCCAAACATACCCTCGTAAAATTGCAAATCCTTGACTTTGGCGATGTCATTTACAAAATAGCCTCCAACACTCTACTCAGCAAATTGGATGCAGTCCATCACAGTGCCATCCCTTTCGTCAACAAAGCCCCGTATACTACCCACCACTGCGACCTGTATGCTCTCGTTGGCTGGCCTTCGCTTCATATTCGTCGCCAAACCCACTGGCTCCAGGTCATCTATACGTCCTTGCTATGTAAAGCCCCGCCTTTTCTCAGCTCACTGGTCACTATAGCAGCACCCACCCATAGCATGCGCTCCAGCAGGGGTATATTTCACTGGTCACCCCCGAAGCCAATTCCTCCTTTTGCTGCCTTTCCTTCCAGTTCTCTGCTGCCAATGACTGGAACGAATTGCAAAAATCACTGAAGCTGGAGACTCATGTCTCACTCACTATTTTTAAGCATCAGCTGTCAGAGCAGCTTACAGATCATTGCACCTGTACGTAGCCCATCTGTAAATAGCACATCCAACTACCTCATCCCCATATTGTTAATTATTTTATTTATATATATATTTTTTCCCCCTTTGCACCACAGTATCTCTACTTGCACACTCATCTTCTGCACATCTCACTCCAGTGTTTATTTGCGAAATTGTAATTATTTCGTCACTACGTGTAACGGTTTTCTGTATGTGAAGGAGAGTCGGACCAAAATGCAGCGTGTAGATTGCGATCCATGTTTTAATGAACAAACGTAAAACACGAATCAATACAAACACTACAAAATAAAGAACATGATGAACGTAACGAAAACCTAAACAGCCCTATCTGGTGAAACCACATAGACAGGAACAATCACCCACAAACACACAGTGAAACCCAGGCTACCTAAATATGGTTCCCAATCAGAGACAATGACGAACACCTGCCTCTGATTGAGAACCATATCAGGCCGAACATAGAACTAGACAAACTAGACATGTAACATAGAATGCCCACTCAGATCACACCCTGACCAACTACAACATAGAAATATACAAAGTAAACTATGGTCAGGGTGTGACACTACGGCCTTTTTATTTCCTTACCTCCCTAATCTTACTTAATTTGCACACACTGTATATAGACTTTTGTATTGTGTTATTGACTGTACATTTGTTTATTCCATGTGTAACTCTGTGTTGTTGTTTGTGTCACACTGCTTTGCTTTATCTTGGCCAGGTAACAGTTGTAAATTAGAACTTGTTCTCAACTGGCTTACCTGGTTGAATAAAGGTAAAATAAAAAAAATACTGTATGTGGGAATGTCTTATGTCCGTCCTACATGTAGTGTTGATACATGGAATATTCCTCAACTGCATATATCATAAATTGCTATTGCAAATAGAAGTATTATGTTCAACAACTGACATTTTCAGATATTATTTTGACAAACACACTTTGGTGCTTACAATTTGTTATTGTCATAGACTTGATGGGCACTGTCATCTGGGATCTTTGTGATATGACTTTCTTTAAGCACGTACTGATGAAACTGTCACTTGATATTTTTTTCTTAAAGTCTACAAACACTCTACAGTCGTGGCCAAACGTTTTGAGAATGACACAAATACTAATTTCCACAAAGTTTGCTGCTTCAGTGTCTTTAGATATTTTTGTCAGATGTTACTATGGAATACTGAAGTATAATTACAAGCATTTCATAAGTGTCAAAGGCTTTTATTAACAATTACATGAAGTTGATGCAAAGAGTCAATATTTGCTGTGTCTTTTTCAAGACCTATGCAATCCGCCCTGGCATGCTGTCAATTAACTTCTGGGCCACATCCTGACTGATGGCAGCCCATTCTTGCATAATCAATGCTTGAAGTTTGTCAGAATTTGTAGGTTTTGTTTGTCCACCAGCCTCTTGAGGATTGACCACAAATTCTCAATGGGATTAAGGTCTTGGGAGTTTCCTGGACATGGACCCAAAATATTGATTTTTGTTCCCCGAGCCACTTACTTTTGCCTTGTGGCAAGGTGCTCCATCATGCTGGAAAAGACATTGTTCATCACCGAACTGTTCCTGGATGGTTGGGAGAAGTTGATCTCGGAGGATGTGTTGGTACCATTATTTATTCATGGCTGTGTTCTTAGGCAAAATTGTGAGTGAAGCCACACCCTTGGCTGAGAAGCAACCCCACACATGAATGGTCTCAGGATGCTTTACTGTTGGCGTGACACAGGACTGATGGTAACACTCACCTCGTCTTCTCTGGACAAGCTTTTCTCCGGATGACCCAAACAATCGGAAAGGGGATTCAGAGAAAATGACAGTCCGCCGGTCCTCAGCAGTCCAATCCCTGTACCTTTTGCAGAATATCAGTCTGTCCCTGAAGTTTTTCCTGGAGAGAAGTGGTTTCTTTGCTGCCCTTCTTGACACCAGGCCATCCTCCAAAAGTTTTTGCCTCACTGTGCGTGCAGATACACTCACACCTGCTTGCTGCAACCTCTATACTGGTGGTGCCCCGATCCCACAGCTGAATCAACTTTAGGAGACGTCCTGGCGCTTGCTGGACTTTCTTGGGTGCCCTGAAGCCTTCTTCACAACAATTGAACAGCTCTCCTTGAAGTTCTTGATGATTCGATAAATGTTTGATTTAGGTGCAATCTTACTGGCAGCAATATCCTTGCCTGTATCCATAGATTAGGGCCTAATGAATATCTGATCACTCTTCATAACATTCTGGAGTATATGCAAATTGCCATCATACAAACTGAGGCAGCAGACTTTGTGAAAATTAATATTTGTGTCATTCTCAAAACATTTGGCCACAACCGTACATTTCTTCACTCTGTGATAGGGTTGGATCCTATATGCTACTTTTATCGTCCTGTTTTGTTTTGATTGAATGTTTTGCATGCCAACTGAGGTTCCATGTGCTGTGCCTAGGAATGAAGACAAAAGAGTTCAACAGAGTAAAGAACACAAACTGGAAGTGCAGTCTGTTGTTGAAAATGTATGTTATACCCCATCCACACTGAAGAGGCTGACATGTACATCAACCAGGGATAAAGAGAAAGTTAACACGGTGAAATGTTTCATACTTAATTGAAGTTAAGTGTCTGTTGACATGTTGGAAAAGATTAAAGGTCTAATGTTTAATTTGTCAATATTATATTTTTATTCATTGATTTACTGGCCACCTTTACTGTGGTTACATGTTCAGTATATGTATTGACCAGCAAACCCACTGCAGCCAACCTCACCAGCTCTCATCCCTGCTTTGGACAATGAATAGCATGAATCTCGTACTTTGCCCTTTTCCTTTATGGTTGAAATTAACGAAGAAAGGAGATATTATCTGTCTCTCTCCTACAGGAACTTTGAACTACCAATTATTGTAGATAAATATATCATATATAAATATTAAAGAAAAGGGTAAACACAACACTGGACTGAACCCCCTAATTGTCAAACTAATAATAATGTACAACAATATAGAAGATACATGACTAGAGGATATGCAATATGGGTGTATATCCACTGTATGCTTCTTAGGTGTGTAATTGAAATGACCAAGGAGCTATTGCAAATGTGAAACTATGAAAAATGGACGTTACACTGCGTGATTTTACAGTACACAAACAAGAGTGTGCAATATAGAAGGGTAGTCAGCGGACATTAGGTCACATGACCAAGGAGCTATTGAAATTCTAAATGTTGAAAAATTCATGTAAAACCATGTGAGATGAAAATGGACAAACTAAAGGGTGTGCAATGTGTAGGCCCACTGAGTGGACATTCTGAAACTTGTTTGAAGTCACTAGGTCACAAGACCAAGGAGCTATTGAAATTCTACATTTTGAAAAATTATTTTAAAATATTGTGAGATGAAAATGGACACACTAAAGGGTGTGCAATGTGTAGGGCCACTGAGTGGACATTCTGAACCTTGTTTGAAGTCACCAGGTCATATGACCAAGGAGCTAATGAAATTCTACATTTTGAAAAATTTGTATAAAACCATGTGAGATAAAAATGGACAAGCTAAAGGGTGTGCAATTTCGAAGGGTAGTCAGTGGACATTCTGCACCTTGTTTGAAGTCACTAAGTCACATGACCAAGGAGCTATTGAAATTCTACATTTTGAAAAATTATTTTAAAATCTTGTGAGATAAAAATGGACAAACTAAAGGGTGTGCAATGTGCGTCTATGCCATCGGGTTAGCTACAACCAGTTTTGAAAATGTTTGGAGTAATGGTTAAAGAGCTATTGAAATTCGAGAAATGTGATTTGTCACTATGTTGACGGTCCCTAACTGCTGTTGGTGGACGTAAGGAAAACTACAGGCGAATATCCAACCTGAAACTGTCTTTACCTCGGTGTAGGATATGGGATCAAACTTTTGCATCCGTCACTCTCCTCGCCCCAACCTGTTATTGAACCAGGGACACTCTGCACACATCAACAAGACACCATCGAAGCATCGTTACCCATCGCGCCATTTGTGGATTGGTGATTTACATTTGTGGAAAGTGATTTACATTTGTGGATTGGTATCTTACATTTGCGAATACATTTGGCATGATATTGATCCCATAAATCAATCACGTCGAGCGGTGATGACTCAAAAAGCAGTGACAGTCTCTACGCCCCCTGTGTATTATCGTAGCTAACAGCTAACTTAAGCAGTCACTCAACAGCAAACGGACTCTTAGTGATGATAGCTAGCTAGTTGCCTGGGGACCAGACTGAATTTCTAAATACACCGTCTGGAACATGACAGTGTTTGATTCTGGAAATGGTCCTCTCAGGTCATCTACAACTGTCAAACACTTATGTTCCAGACGGGGTATTAATAAATGGGTAATTCCACGGTAGTAACAAAATAAATACCAATGATTGCAAAGTTAAACGAACCATACAACTCTATGCACAAGGACTACTTACAAATTAGTGCTTACAAATTAAGCACTGAACCATACATACCAAAAGTAACATATAATACCAATGAGTGTTCCAGATGTACATTTATTATGTTACGTCTTGTCTATGAGATCAGGCTGAATACACAGACTCCCGATGTAGTGTCCCAAAGCTAGGAATAGCCCAAACTCCTTGTCTTGTCACCAGGGTAAGGTAAACCGCAACATTCAAACAAGGCTACAAAGAAAACTAATGGGACTGTAAGCGACTGTGTTGATGTCAAAATCGGGGGTGTGAACTAGGTTTCTATTCAGCGTTGATCAACATGGTAATGGCTCTATTGTATTGGAGAAAAGTTGAAAGAAACTGACCCTCCGTTACATCTTGACGTGTCATGTCGTAACGTACAGCACGCATAAAGCTACTTTTTCTGTCTTACAATCTCTCTCCACCAGGTGTAGCACTTCTATCATCCTTTAAAAACAAGAAATGGACAGTGACGGGGTAAGGGGGGATACCTAGTCATTTTTTTCACCATCATTGCATGGCGGTGTTCGCCTTAGCAATCTCACTAGGATAAAGACCACCTCCATTCCTGTCATTATTGAAAGAGATCATGATACCTCACATCTCAAAATAGGGCTACTTAATGTTAGATCCCTTACTTCAAAGGCAATTATAGTCAATGAACTAATCACTGATCATAATCTTGATGTGATTGGCCTGACTGAAACATGGCTTAAGCCTGATGAATTTACTGTGTTAAATGAGGCCTCACCTCCTGGCTACACTAGTGACCATATCCCCCGTGCATCCCGCAAAGGCGGAGGTGTTGCTAACATTTACGATAGCAAATTTCAATTTACAAAAAAAAAAATGACGTTTTCGTCTTTTGAGCTTCTAGTCATGAAATCTATGCAGCCTACTCAATCACTTTTTATAGCTACTGTTTACAGGCCTCCTGGGCCATATACAGCGTTCCTCACTGAGTTCCCTGAATTCCTATCGGACCTTGTAGTCATAGCGGATAATATTCTAATCTTTGGTGATTTTAATATTCACATGGAAAAGTCCACAGACCCACTCCAAAAGGCTTTCGGAGCCATCATCGACTCAGTGGGTTTTGTCCAACATGTCTCTGGACCCACTCACTGTCACAGTCATACGCTGGACCTAGTTTTGTCCCATGGAATAAATGTTGTGGATCTTAATGTTTTTCCTCATAATCCTGGACTATCGGACCACCATTTTATTACGTTTGCAATTGCAACAAATAATCTGCTCAGACCCCAACCAAGGATCATCAAAAGTCGTGCTATAAATTCACAGACAACACAAAGATTCCTTGATGTCCTTCCAGATTCCCTCTGTCTACCCAAGGACGCCAGAGGACAAAAATCAGTTAACCACCTAACTGAGGAACTCAACTTAACCTTGCGCAATACCCTAGATGCAGTTGCACCCCTAAAAACTAAAAACATTTCTCATAAGAAACTAGCTCCCTGGTACACAGAAAATACCCGAGCTCTGAAGCAAGCTTCCAGAAAATTGGAACAGAAATGGCGCCACACCAAACTGGAAGTCTTCCGACTAGCTTGGAAAGACAGTACTGTGCAGTACCGAAGAGCCCTTACTGCTGCTCGATCATCCTATTTTTCTAACTTAATTGAGGAAAATAAGAACAATCCGAAATTCCTTTTTGATACTGTCGCAAAGCTAACTAAAAAGCAGCATTCCCCAAGAGAGGATGAGTTTCACTTTAGCAGTGATAAATTCATGAACTTCTTTGAGGAAAAGATTATGATTATTAGAAAGCAAATTACGGACTCTTCCTTAAATCTGCGTATTCCTTCAAAGCTCAGTTGTCCTGAGTCTGCACAACTCTGCCAGGACCTAGGATCAAGAGAGACACTCAAGTGTTTTAGTACTATATCTCTTGACACAATGATGAAAATAATCATGGCCTCTAAACCTTCAAGCTGCATACTGGACCCTATTCCAACTAAACTACTGAAAGAGCTGCTTCCTGTGCTTGGCCCTCCTATGTTGAACATAATAAACGGCTCTCTATCCACCGGATGTGTACCAAACTCACTAAAAGTGGCAGTAATAAAGCCTCTCTTGAAAAAGCCAAACCTTGACCCAGAAAATATAAAAAACTATCGGCCTATATCGAATCTTCCATTCCTCTCAAAAATTTTAGAAAAGGCTGTTGCGCAACAACTCACTGCCTTCCTGAAGACAAACAATGTATACGAAATGCTTCAGTCTGGTTTTAGACCCCATCATAGCACTGAGACGGCACTTGTGAAGGTGGTAAATGACATTTTAATGGCATCGGACCGAGGCTCTGCATCTGTCCTCGTGCTCCTAGACCTTAGTGCTGCTTTTGATACCATCGATCACCACATTCTTTTGGAGAGATTGGAAACCCAAATTGGTCTACACGGACAAGTTCTGGCCTGGTTTAGATCTTATCTGTCGGAAAGATATCAGTTTGTCTCTGTGAATGGTCTGTCCTCTGACAAATCAACTGTAAATTTCGGTGTTCCTCAAGGTTCCGTTTTAGGACCACTATTGTTTTCACTATATATTTTACCTCTTGGGGATGTTATTCGAAAACATAATGTTAACTTTCACTGCTATGCGGATGACACACAGCTGTACATTTCAATTAAACATGGTGAAGCCCCAAAATTGCCCTTGCTAGAAGAATGTGTTTCAGACATAAGGAAGTGGATGGCTGCAAACTTTCTACTTTTAAACTCGGACAAAACAGAGATGCTTGTTCTAGGTCCCAAGAAACAAAGAGATCTTCTGTTGAATCTGACAATTAATCTTAATGGTTGTACAGTCGTCTCAAATAAAACTGTGAAGGACCTCGGCGTTACTCTGGACCCTGATCTCTCTTTTGAAGAACATATCAAGACCATTTCAAGGACAGCTTTTTTCCATCTACGTAACATTGCAAAAATCAGGAACTTTCTGTCCAAAAATGATGCAGAAAAATTAATCCATGCTTTTGTCACTTCCAGGTTAGACTACTGCAATGCTCTACTTTCCGGCTACCCGGATAAAGCACTAAATAAACTTCAGTTAGTGCTAAATACGGCTGCTAGAATCCTGACTAGAACCAAAAAAATTGATCATATTACTCCAGTGCTAGCCTCTCTACACTGGCTTCCTGTCAAAGCAAGGGCTGATTTCAAGGTTTTACTGCTAACCTACAAAGCATTACATGGGCTTGCTCCTATCTATCTCTCTGATTTGGTCCTGCCGTACATACCTACACGTACGCTACGGTCACAAGACGCAGGCCTCCTAATTGTCCCTAGAATTTTTAAGCAAACAGCTGGAGGCAGGGCTTTCTCCTATAGAGCTCCAATTTTATGGAACGGTCTGCCTACCCATGTCAGAGACGCAAACTCGGTCTCAACCTTTAAGTCTCTACTGAAGACTCATCTCTTCAGTGGGTCATATGATTGAGTGTAGTCTGGCCCAGGAGTGGGAGGGTGAACGGAAAGGCTCTGGAGCAACGAACCACCCTTGCTGTCTCTGCCTGGCCGGTTCCCCTCTTTCCACTGGGATTCTCTGCCTCTAACCCTATTACAGGGGCTGAGTCACTGGCTTTACTGGGGCTCTCTCATGCCGTCCCTGGAGGGGGTGCGTCACCTGAGTGGGTTGAGTCACTGATGTGGTCATCCTGTCTGGGTTGGCGCCCCCCCCCCCCTTAAGTTGTGCCGTGGCGGAGGTCTTTGTGGGCTATACTCAGCCTTGTCTCAGGATGGTAAGTTGGTGGTTGAAGATATCCCTCTAGTGGTGTGGGGGCTGTGCTTTGGCAAAGTGGGTGGGGTTATATCCTTCCTGTTTGGCCCTGTCCGGGGGTGTCCTCGGGGTGGGCCACAGTGTCTCCTGACCCCTCCTGTCTCAGCCTCCAGTATTTATGCTGCAGTAGTTTATGTGTCGGGGGGCTAGGGTCAGTTTGTTATATCTGGAGTACTTCTCCTGTCCTATTCGGTGTCCTGTGTGAATCTAAGTGTGCGTTCTCTAATTCTCTCCTCTCTTTCTCTCTCTCGGAGGACCTGAGCCCTAGGACCATGCCCCAGGACTACCTGACATGATGACTCCTTGCTGTCCCCAGTCCACCTGGCTGTGCTGCTGCTCCAGTTTCAACTGACCTGAGCCCTAGGACCATGCCCCAGGAATACCTGACATGATGACTCCTTGCTGTCCCCAGTCCACCTGACTGTGCTGCTGCTCCAGTTTCAACTATTCTGCCTTATTATTATTCGACCATGCTGGTCATTTATGAACATTTGAACATCTTGACCATGTTTTGTTATAATCTCCACCCGGCACAGCCAGAAGAGGACTGGCCACCCCACATAGCCTGGTTCCTCTCTAGGTTTCTTCCTAGGTTTTGGCCTTTCTAGGGAGTTTTCCCTAGCCACCGTGCTTCTTCACCTGCATTGCTTGCTGTTTGGGGTTTTAGGCTGGGTTTCTGTACAGCACTTTGAGATATCAGCTGATGTACGAAGGGCTATATAAAATAAATTTGATTGATTGATTGATGCGATCATCATTCTCAAAGCCGCTGTTTACTTCTAAGATCACTTTAACACCGCCCTAAAAACCTGATTCAAATTCGACACAAACCTTCAAATAGGTATGTAATGACACATTATACTTTACAGTGTTTTATTTACATTTGAGAGGTGATAAGTTGGACAGATCGAGTTTAAAAAAAAGCAATTTTCCCACACGAGTCTTATTAGTTTCGCTTACCCACCCGCCATTAAAAAAGACCCGACGGGGCTCATTGCCTGCTTGAATTATGCAGATACGGGCAGCTTTTAGGTCATGTAATTGATTCTGTTGGAAAGGGGAGAAATTGTGCTTTACACTGGTATTGACATTACAGTTGATCTGGAAGTATTACGTTTTTGGGGCGCTAAATTAAGGGAAATTGTACGGACCAAGGCGATGTACGAGTTTACGTTAACTTACCTAGCTAGCTAAGGTAAAGGCGAGTTAGCTTGGTAGATTGATACGTTATAGTTATACAGCAATAAAAAGCTAGTGTATACATCTACGAAAAACGTAGATACCGGTAACAACACCAAAGGCCAGGCTCAAAGTGAATCGCAAATTTGTTACAACATGTTAACCTAAATGCAATGGCTTTACCCTCATCTCTGCGGACGAAGACACACTGAAAGAGACACAACAGGGCTGTCATCATTACGTTTATTCTGTTGCAAAACGTTTACTCCGAAAGGAAAACGTTTTGCAATGAAAACGAGATTCTATTGGACAAATTCAGGTAAGTCCCTCGCCGTTTCATTACCTTTAGCTTCCGTTTTGTTCTTAACGGTTTCCGTTGTAAGACGTGATGACTGTGTATTCATCACGTTTTACAACGGAAACCGTTAAACCCAAGCAGCGAAGTCGGCAAGACAAAAGTTACGTAATTAGTAGGACTCTGTATTTTCATATGCTAAAGTGATGTTTTTTTATTTAAAAAAAATGCTTTATCTGCTTTCCCAATGAAAATATGTTTGAAAATTGTTTCTGGACATTGTTTCTGCTGGTAACATTGTTGAGCTGCACAGATTACTGTTCGATTTGAGAGCGCTCCTCCCTCACCGCTTTTTCGAACTCTCTCCATGACTCCAGCCACTGGGTGGTAGGAAAGACAACTTTTTTTGTTTTGTCGGTTGTTGATGATGATGAAGAAGAAGAAGCATTTCCGTCCGCCATATTGCAGTGATACAGCGAGATTTCCCATTTGTCTCAGCAAGTTGAAGAGTTCGGGTTTCCTTGCTAACTGCTATAATGTTTACGCAAGTTTATGGAGATAATGGGAAAATGAAGGAGTATCACTATACTGGACCAGTAGAGCACCGATTCTCTCCATATTCCTTCAACGGAGGGTAAGCGTCAATATCCAACTAACAATCGTTTTGGTAGCCCAAATGATAGCAAGCTACAGTAACGTTACCTAGCTAATGCTGTACATAATTGTGTTCTGCAGAATGGACACTGACTGGAGATAGCGTCTGACTAGTAATATGTCATTGTGCAAATAGCTAACACTTCATCAATAGATGTTCGTAGTTAAGTAACGTTAGCTAACTACGTGAACAACAATACATGTTTATCTGGTTTCGATTTCAGTTAGCTACAGTAGCTAACGTTAATTATCTGGTAGTTGAGTTAAGGTTTTGCCAAAACTAACGTCAACTTGTTTGTTAGGGCATCATGTCAACTGCCACTTAACTTTTTTGTGTGTTTTCAGGACTGTGCTTGCCGTTGCAGGTGAAGACTTCGCCATTGTGGCCTCAGACACCCGTTTGAGTGAAGGCTATTCAATCCACAGTCGTGACTCTCCAAAATGTTACAAGTTGTAAGTCAAGTGCACACAACTGTATTTCCTAGGATTACCGAAGGCAAATTGCCAGATGGTGTGGTTTAACCCCATTTACTGCCTCACTATTGCTGTGTTTAGACAGGCAGCTCAATTCTGATATTTTTTCACTAATTGGTCATTTGACCAATCTGATCAATCACAGATCTTTTTCTGAGCTGAACAAAAAAAACAATTAGTTGTGGAGAAATCATAATTGGGCTGCTTGTCTGTGCTTGTGAACATCATAATAAATTACATGTTAAATATTCCACCACTAAGTTACGGTGCTGTTACTAATAGATGTTTAATTTCTCACAGAACAAATACAACTGTCATAGGCTGCAGTGGATTCCATGGGGATTGCTTGACTCTGACCAAAATCATTGATGCAAGATTAAAGGTGAGATCATTTTGAGGCTGTTTCACTTTCATAATTTTCTTTCAAAATTGTTAGTTGAGCTGAAAGTTAACATTTGTAAATGTATAATTTTCTAACATCAGCCAATATCTGATGGGAAAATGTATTTTTAGATGTACAAGCATTCAAACAACAAGAGCATGACAAGTGGAGCCATCGCAGCCATGCTGTCAACAATCCTGTACGGTAGAAGATTCTTCCCCTACTACGTTTACAACATCATCGGTGGCTTGGATGAGGAGGGTATGACTCCTGCTCTATTGCTGCTATTACTTTTATCAGATGCTTGGTTCCATATGTGTAAGGTATTCACTGCATGTGTTAAGTCTAGTCCACTATTTATGACTCTCTAAACTGAGCTGGTTTGTTTTTGCTTTTCAGGTAAAGGAGCTGTTTACAGTTTTGACCCTGTGGGATCCTATCAGAGAGACACATACAAAGCTGGTGGCTCAGCGAGTGCCATGCTGCAACCTCTGCTTGACAATCAGGTAAATAAACCAAAAAGTGGTATAAGTTGAGCATTGCTATTAGCTTTTGAGGGCTTTGTTCCCCCCCAAAGCACCTATGTCCAATTTGACAGCACAATATGGCTTGAATGTTTGTATGCCAAATGTGTATGCAGAATTTAGCAGTGGCAAGGAAACCCTAGACATTCTAGTGACCAAGATATCTTTGGTTCGGGACAAACCATCTCTTTGTTTCTGTATTGCCCCTTAGTCTGTCTTTTATTCTTAATTTACAATTAGATTGGATTCAAGAACATGGAGGGTGTGCAGCACCTGCCCCTGAACCAGGAGAAGGCTGTGCAGCTGGTCAAGGATGTCTTCATCTCTGCTGCTGAGAGAGACGTGTACACCGGAGATGCCCTCAGGATCTGCATCGTCACCAAGGAGGGCATCAAAGAAGAAACAGTCCCACTCAGGAAGGACTGAACAACCTATTTCTGCCACCATTTCAAGCTACTGCTTTTGTCTGGATTTTTCATATTTTGGACCCTTCCCCTGCTTTTCTCTTTACATTCTTGCTGAAGAATAAAAATGTTCCCTGTAGTTTATTTTCTCATGTCAGTATATTTTTTTTTTTAAGAAACATGAAATGTTAAATGTATTTGATTACAATGAAGTCTGAACAGTTTCCAAATGTATCAAGACAATTCTTGCTCAACATACACTACCGGTCAAAAGTTTAGAACACCTGCTCATTCTAGGGTCTTTATTTGTACTATTTTCTACATTGTAGAATAATAGTGAAGACATCAAAACAATGAAGTAACACACATGTAGTAACAAAGTGTTAAACAAATTAAAATATATTTGAGATTCTTCAAATAGCCTTCATGACAGCTTTGCACACACGCTTGGCATTCTCAACCAGCTTCATTTTTTTATTTTTTTTATTTCACCTTTATTTAACCAGGTAGGCTAGTTGAGAACAAGTTCTCATTTACAACTGCGACCTGGCCAAGATAAAGCATAGCAGTGTGAACAGACAACACAGTTACACATGGAGTAAACAAACAAGTCAATAACACAAAAAGAGAGTATATACATTGTGTGCAAAAGGCATGAGGTAGGTGAATAATTACAATTTAGCAGATTAACGAGTGATAAATTATCAGATGGTCATGTGCAGGTAGAGATACTGGTGTGCAAAAGAGCAGAAAAGTAAATAAAAAACATTATGGGGATGAGGTAGGTAAATTGGGTGGGCTATTTACCGATGGACAATGTACAGCTGCAGCGATCGGTTAGCTGCTCAGATAGCAGATGTTTAAAGTTGGTGAGGGAGATAAGTCTCCAACTTCAATGATTTTTGCAATTTGTTCCAGTCACAGGCAGCAGAGAACTGGAAGGAAAGTCGGCCAAATTAGGTGTTGGCTCATACAGGTGTATCAGTGAGATACACCTGCTGGAGCGAGTGCTATGGGTGGGTGTTGCCATCGTGACCAGTGAACTGAGATAAGGCGGAGCTTTACCTAGCATGGACTTGTAGATGACCTGGAGCCAGTGGGTCTGGCGACGAATATGTAGCGAGGGCCAGCCGACTAGAGCATACAGGTCGCAGTGGTGGGTGGTATAAGCTGCTTTAGTAACAAAACGGATGGCACTGTGATAAACTGCATCCAGTTTGCTGAGTAGAGTATTGGAAGATATTTTGTAGATGACATCGCCGAAGTCGAGGATCGGTAGGATAGTCAGTTTTACTAGGGTAAGTTTGGCGGTGTGAGTGAAGGAGGCTTTGTTGCGAAATAGAAAGCCGACTAGATTTGATTTTAGATTGGAGATGTTTGATATGAGTCTGGAAGGAGAGTTTACAGTCTAGCCAGACACCTAGGTACTTATAGATGTCCACATATTCTAGGTCGGAACCATCCAGGGTGATGATGCTAGTCGGGCGTGCGGGTGCAGGCAGCAAACGGTTGAAAAGCATGCATTTGGTTTTACTAGCGATTAAGAGCAGTTGGAGGCCACGGAAGGAGTGTTGTATGGCATTGAAGCTTGTTTGGAGGTTAGATAGCACAGTGTCCAAGGAAGGGCCAGAAGTATACAGAATGGTGTCGTCTGCGTAGAGGTGGATCAGGGAATCGCCCGCAGCAAGAGCAACATCATTGATATATACAGAGAAAAGAGTCGGCCCGAGAATTGAACCCTGTGGCACCCCCATAGAGACTGCCAGAGGACCGGACAACATGCCATCCGATTTGACACACTGACCTCTGTCTGCAAAGTAGTTGGTGAATCAGGCAAGGCAGTCATTAGAAAAACCGAGGCTACTGAGTCTGCCGATAAGAATATGGTGATTGACAGAGTCGAAAGCCTTGGCCAGGTCGATGAAGACGGCTGCACAGTACTGTCTTTTATCGATGGCGGTTATGATATTGTTTAGTACCTTGAGCGTGGCTGAGGTGCACCCGTGACCGGCTCGGAAACCAGATTGCACAGCGGAGAAGGTACGGTGGGATTCGAGATGGTCAGTGATCTGTTTGTTGACTTGGCTTTCGAAGACCTTAGATTGGCAGGGCAGGATGGATATAGGTCTGTAACAGTTTGGGTCCAGGGTGTCTCCCCCTTTGAAGAGGGGCAGCTTTCCAATCCTTGGGGATCTCATACGATATGAAAGAGAGGTTGAACAGGCTGGTAATAGGGGTTGCGACAATGGCGGTGGATAGTTTCAGAAATAGGTAGTCACCTGAAATGCACCATAAATTCATTTGTGGAGTTTCTTCCCTTAATGTGTTCGAGCAAATAAGTTGTGTTGTGACAAGGTAGGGGTTGTATACAGAAATGTTCCTATTTGGTAAAAGACCAAATCCATATGGCAAGAACAGCTCAAATAAGCAAAGAGAAATGACAGTCTACTTCGAGTCAAGGTCAGTCAGGAAAATTTCAAGAGCTTTGAAAGTTGAAGTGCCGTCACACTTGGGGCTCCCAAGTGGGACAAGACGCTGCATCTCAGTGCTAGAGGCATGACTAGTGAGAAACTGGTTCAAATCACAACCAGCTGTGTCACAACCAGCTGGGATTGGGAGTCTCATAGGGTGGTGCACAATTGTCCGAATTTGGCTGGTATAGGCCATCATTGTAAATAAGAATTTGTCCTTACCTGACTTTTTAAAATTAAATCAAGCGTGATGCACCTTGGTCTGAGGAAACAGATAATATACATTTCAACCTACTATGTGTGCCAGTAGGTGTTCCTCAGGAATTCCAGGCCCTAAACAGGAATGATGGTTTATGGCACCTACTACCAATTCTTGGCCCTGCTATTGTGGATGCCAAACAGACCTCATGGATAAATATACTATAATCAACAACGTTTTGTTAACTATATCTGCTCTGTCCTTACTGGTATGGCTGAGCAATTGGAGGCTACTACCAGGACCGCCAGGCAGAATAGATTGACTTTAGATATGATCCTGGCCAGTCAGGGAGGGGTTTGCAAAAATTTTGGTGAACAATGTTGTACATTTATACCTAATAATATCCCAGATGGGAGCATATCAAAAGCATTGGTTGGGTTGGACGAGCTTTCGGCAGAAATGAAGGGCGTGGCTGGGGTGGAGGAGTCTGGCTGGATGTCTTGGATGGGGGTGTGGCTTGGTGAGTATGCATCACTGGTGGTTACTGGATTTCTGACCCTAATTCTTGTATTTTTATTATTGATGTGTTGTGTTGCTTGCATCATACCTTGTTTGAAGAAGTCTGTTACAGATGTGGTACAGGCTTCAGGTATGATGCCCTTGCTTGATGCTCCTGAAGGAGATGCAGATACGGAATCTAACTTCCGGAGAAAGATGGGGCTGACTGAGGATGACCCCTGGTTTGCTGTGGGTGAGGATGGGGCTGACTGAGGATGACCCCTGGTTTGCTGTGGGTGAGGATGGGGCTGACTGAGGATGACCCCTGGTTTGCTGTGGGTGAGGTCGTGGAATGATAACTTCTTAAATACATAACGTGTACGATATAACTTGTCCTCTCTTATGTGAAGGTTTAGAGTCCCTGGGTGGCAAGGAGCCCACCTGGTACAGGATAGGAGTAGCTGAGAGGACCAGATGGTTTATAATAATGCTTTGCTCTGCTTTACTCTGCTTTCCATGACCAAAGTTGTATCCTATATCTAACATGTCAATAAACAATTAAGTTTTATCCTATTTTTGGTAAGTAACACCCTTGTGGGTATCAAAAGGGGAGTCGAAAATAATATATAATTTGTTGATTTTTTTTCTGTTTTTCTGTAAAAAAAAAAAAGAATAATAAACTTTTTATTATTTTCATGAAATGCTATTAACATATTTGGGACCGCTGAAATAAAGGATAATGATTGTGGGTGTCAAAGGGGGGAATCAAAAACTCCAGTTTATATATATGTTAATCAACAAAGGGATGTGCATCACTTCATGTATTCGCAAAATAAGGTTTAAAGTTCTTGGGTTCATCAGCAACCTGGTATATCGGATGGTGTGGTTACACCCCACAGGGGTGTAAAAAGGGGGATTGTGAGGTTCTGTGTTATACACTATAGCCCTTACCATATCATATGTGATGGAATATTATTTGCTGTTGGCTTGTGTGGGTATATGTGTTATGCAATATAGCTGACTTGAGACATTGTTAACAGTTTCAGGGCCATGGGCCTTTCTTGTGATGGAAAAATACAGAATAACTTGAAGACAGGAACTGTGCAATGAGTTGTGAGGGCACATTCAGAATGTAGTGTTGCGGGAACAAACTGTCTTTTGTTAGATAACAGGAGCCAGGTGTGAGATAACTGTATTGAGTGTATAAGCGCATAGATATTCTACACAACTACAACGACTGACCGCTGAAGCGCCTAGGAGGCTGGGACCAGCCTGTGCACCAACAATCAACGATAGGCTGGGTGAGTTTAAACCCGCCCAGTCTCTGCTCTGACAGGCCGGCTCGGAAGCAGGAACTACTTCTGTCATCAGAGTATATTATGATATCTTTGTCAGGAACAAGTCAGTTCTCTGTTTGCCGTGCGAGGTGTGACAGAGAGCCCATATATACAAAAAATTGCATTTACCACTTATTGCTTAGCTAATAAGAAATACATAGCATACAATGCGGTGACTCATTGTCATATTTATCCTGATACCAGATTCGATTGACGCAACCCTAACAGTGTCAGAAGTGAAAGGTTGCGTCAATCGAATCTGGTATCAGGACAAGTCACCGATTTGATTCTATGTCGGCTTTTTATTAAGTAAGCAATAAATGGTAAATGCAATTTTTCGTATATACGGGTTCACTGTAACACCACGCAGGGTAGAACAGAGAACTGACTTGTTCCTGACAGAATTATTATAATATACTCTGACAGAGGTAGTTCCTACTTCTGAGCCGGCCTGTCAGAGTAGAGACTGGGCGTGGTTTAAACTCACCCAGCCTATCGTTGATTGTTGGCGCCCGAGCTGGTCCCAGCCCCCTGGGCGCTTCAGCGGTCAGTCGTTGTAGTTGTGTAGAATATACAGTTATCAGGCACCTGGCTCCTGTTATCTAACAAAATACTGTTTGTTCTCGCAACATGCACAGTTCCTGTCTTCATGTTATTCTGTATTTTTCGATCATGAGAAAGGCCCATGACCCTGAAACTGTTAACAATGTCTCAAGTCACCTATGTTGCATAACACATACATCCACACAAGCCAACAGCAGATAATATTCAATCACATATATGGTAACGGACTATAGTGCATAACACAGAATCCTCACAGAAGTAAAAACGTTGATAAAAGTTAGCCAGCTAGCTAGCTGACTTATGTGGCTAGCTACAGTAGGTGAGAACGGGGGTTGAAAATGCTTCGAGGGAATCTGAAAGTGAAGGTGGAGGTAGGGGACGATTATGACCAAGGAGGTGTGTGTGCATGGACGTCGGAGGATCTGGCTGAGGAGATCGCCAGGGCGTCGGAGCCCAGAGGCCGCTTGAGGGAGGACGTTAGAGTGATGGCGGCTGAAGCGGGCATGAGTTCTTCGTCGACTGTGTTTCGCACCGATTCTGGTGGGCGGCCCGAAGGGGTGACGTCGACGCGGCGGGAAGAGGAATCTGGGGCTCAGGATGTACAGAAACATAGCGGCGCCCAGTTCCCGGCTGCAGAAAGGGCACTGCAGTTGGCTTTATGCCTCACGGATGAAGCTCTGGCCTGTTTGATATTGATTAGCCCAGAGGACAGACATGATTATGGTGCTTTAGTGGGAGCACTGAGGAGGCGCTATGGACAGTGTGTACAGCCCGGGCTACTGCGCTCCGAACTGAGTAATAGACGCAGGCAGCCTGGAGAGCCTCTACGGGTGCTAGCTAATGACATTGAGAGCCTCTCTCGGCGGGCATATGCTCACATGCCCCCCTCCGTGCAGAGCGAGCTAGCATGGGACCAGTTTATACAGGCGCTCTCTCCTACGGAGCTGCGCATACAGACCCAGCTGGCGCTGAGTCATTGCAGATAGCCTTGGAGATGGCTTTGGAGAGGGAGCTGGTGTGGGCTTCAGCTGGGTCTTTGGTGGGGGTGCAGGGAGACAGACCTTCTGTACGAGCTGGGGGGCAGAGCAGACCGGAGACGGGGAAAAGCCTGCATGGGTGGCTGAAATGACAGAACTCATTCGTGCTGTGTCGCTATTAGGCGGCACAAAACACACGCCCTGGTCCCAGGGTCTGCTGGGGTTGTGGCCAGCCAGGCCATCTGAGCCAAGAATGGACCTGTGTTGGGGACTTTTGTCATGTCCCTGTCACTGTGGAGGGGGTGCCCTGCTCTGCCCTGGTGGACACTGGGTCCACAGTAACCCTGGTGAGGCCAGATATTGTGCCAGGTTAGACTCAGTGTGAGCCCACAACTGTGCAGCTCCGCACAGTCACAGTCGAGCTGGCACCCATGAAAGGGAAGGGACTAATGACTCTGACAGTAGGGGGCAGGTCTGTGCGTCATCCTGTGTGGGTGGCGGTGGTGCAGGACACTTGTATACTGGGGTTGGACTTTCTTAGGAGCACAGGCTGCCATTTAGACCTAAATGGGGGCACACTGAGCTTCCAGGGAGGGCCGGCAGTCACCATGGCCCCCCCTAATGTCACATTCACGCAACCCAACAAACCCCCTTTACCCCAACAGTTAAAGCAGCAAAGACTCATGGCTGCCCCCCCTCCCCCTCACATCTGTGTGTGACTTTTCCCCAGCCCCCCTGTCACCTACGGCTGTGTGTTACATTCCCCCAGCTACCTCCACGACACAGCCCTCTGTGAGCCCGGGCCGCACCCCCCCCCCAGCCCAGCTTCCCCAGATGGGAGAGGAGAGGACACTGTCTGCGGTGAGGGAGATATGGGGGAGGAACTGTGTTTGTCTTGACCCCGAGCAGCAGGAACGGTTGTGGCAGTTGCTATTTGAATTCAGAGACAGCTTTGCGCTGAGTGAGGAAGAGGTGGGTCAGACTCATCTGGTGCAGCATGAGATCGACACAGGTGATGCTCAACCCATCAAGATGCGTCCCCGCAAGGCTGTGTTGGAGACGCAGCGGGCAGACTTCATCAAGCCCTCAGACAGCCCCTGGGCGGTACCAGTCGTCATGGTTCCGAAGAAGGGGGGCAAGCTGAGGTTCTGTGCGGACTACATGCGGCTGAATGAGGTAACCAGGAAGGATACCACGTATCGATGAGTCGCTGGACCTGGTTAGGGGGTCATCCTGGTTTTCCTCACTAGACCTCCGCAGTGGCTACTGGCAGGTACCCCTCTCCCCAGAGGCAGGAGCCAAAACTGCATTCTCCACTAACAGAGGACACTGGCAGTTCAAGGTCCTGTGCTTCGGCCTGTGCAACGCTCCAGCTACTTTTGAGCGTTTGATGGACAGGGTGCTGGATGCCATCCCCCGGCAGCAGTGTTTGGTATACCTCGACGACATCCTGGCCCATGGCAGCTCCTTCCAGTCAGCCCTGGGGGCGCTACGGCATGTGCTGGAGAGGGTGGCTGCCGCAGGTCTGAAGCTCCACCCCGAGAAGTGCCACTTCAAGAGGAGAGAGGTGTCCTTCTTGGGCCATCGAGTGGGGAAGGAGGGGATCAGCACCATGGAGGACAAGGTGGGGGCTGTCAGAGACTGGCCCACCCCCACCGACCAGCGTCAGCTGAAGAGCTACCTGGGCCTGGCCTCGTACTACAGGAGGTTTGTACGGGGCTTCTCAAGCGTCGCTGCTCCCCTGAACAGCCTGCCGCCGAAGGACAAGGCCTTCACTTGGACAGTGGAGTGTGAGGAGGCGTTCAACTGCCTCAAACGT
Organism: Oncorhynchus mykiss; assembly: GCF_013265735.2. Lineage (NCBI taxonomy): Eukaryota > Metazoa > Chordata > Actinopteri > Salmoniformes > Salmonidae > Oncorhynchus > Oncorhynchus mykiss. The sequence continues at coordinate 53,761,253 of NC_048587.1, forward strand.
GGACTGATCGAGGCAGACAGTGGTGCACAGGGCAGCGGCACGCCAGTCCAACGCCATGTCCCGTCGGCCCTGTACTGCAGACGGCTGCCGCCACTGTGAGCGGAGAGAGGGATGGGAGAGAGACCTGTGTGCAGAGGAGAGGGTCTGTGCCAAAGTGTGTCGGGCGAGCGGGCCTGTCTGCTGTGAGCTGCAGACTGTCGACGTGGCTGAATGGGGGCAGCAGCAGGGACGGGACACAGACCTACAGCCAGTGTTACAGTAGGTAGAGGCGCAGGTGAGGCCACCATGGGAAGCGGTGACAGCGCTCTCACTCGCGACCAAAGGGTTGTGGTCAAAGTTTGAGAGAATGCGGCTGGCTGATGGCGTGCTACAGCGGGCATGGAAGGAGTCAGCTACAGGAGAGGAGAGGTGGCAGGTGGTGGTCCCAAAAGCATTGCGGGAGGCTGTGCTCCAGAGTACTCGTGGGGGGGTGGGGACTGGACACTTTGGGGTCACAAAAACACTCCACCGCCTCCGTCAGGGCTTTTACTGGGGGCAGCACAAGAGGGATGTAGAGGACTTTTGTCGCCGCTGTGACAACTGCACGGCGAGAAAGGGCCCTCTAGGCCGCACTCATGCTGAGCTCCAACAGTTCCCAGTGGGACCTCCCATGGAGAGGGTGGGAGTGGATGTAGTTGGGCCGTTCCCCACCACAGACAGTGGAAACCGCTGGGTGCTCACGGCCATGGACTATTTCACAAAATGGCCCGAGGCCTATGCTCTGCCTAACCAGGAGGCAGAGACCATCGTCGACGCCCTGACAGCGGGGATGTTCAGCAGGTTTGGAGCTGCGGAGTCCATCCACAGCGACCAAGGCAGAAACTTTGAGTCCCGTGTGTTCGCCACCATGTGTGAGAGGCAGGGTATGCACAAGACCCGCACTACTCCTCTCCATCCTCAAAGTGATGGCCTTGTGGAGCGCTTCAACAAAACGCTTGGACAGCAGCTGGCCATCGTCTCTTCCAAACACCAGCGTGACTGGGACAAGCACCTGCCTATGGTCCTCATGGCATGCCGCTCTGCTGTCCAAGACTCCACCTCCTGCACGCCTGCCCTCCTCATGCTGGCGAGAGATATCCGCACCCCTGCGGAGATGGCGTTTGGTCGGCCCCTAGATAGCCCTCATGTTCCCCCGGGGTCGGAGTATGCCCAGAGAATCCAGGACCGCCTGGAGACAGCCCACACCTTCGCCAGAGAGCAGCTGGTGAATGCAGTTGTGAGGCAGAAGAGGAACTATGACGTGCACACCCGGGGAAGGCACTTTGTGGCTGGGGAGCTGGTCTGGGTCTACAGCCCCCTAAGAAAAAAAGGCAGATGCCCCAAGTTGGACAGTCACTGGCTGGGACCCTGCAGTGTCCTGGAGAGGGTAGGGGAGGTTGTTTACCGGGTGCAGCTTCCTCCCAGGGGGAGAAAGGTGACACTGCACTGGGACATGTTAGCCCCATACAGAGGGGCCTCTTCTCCCCAAACCCCAGGAACCCCCACAATTCCCCTCTCTGGCAATGACATTCTCCAGGCACCCATCCCCAGGTGCCGCAGACAAGGCTCCAGACAGCCCACTCCCCCTGTCTCCCCCATGTGTCACCGCGTGGTTTACCCGTTCCCGCTTCCTTGTCCCCCATATCCCTGCCTTCATCCCCTGGTTCCCAGAGGAGCACGGCCACGCAGGCAAAGGAGACCTCCGGGTCGCTTCAGAGACTTTGTTTGTTCCCTCGGGGATGAGGGACTTTGTAGGGGGGGGGGGGGGGGGCAGCTGTGTGTTATGTGTTAGGCTAGTAGGTGGTTGAGTTGTACTTACCAGTACCCAGTGTTCGCGGGGTTCGACATGCCAATCAACCTGCTATCTGCCAATCACAGTAATCCCTTGAAAGTTATGATGCTTGGCATCCTGGCGGTTGGCGGAGTGGAGTGGAGAGGGGTTGGGCAGGGGGATGGAGCATTGGAAGTTAAGACCAGGTTTAGCCTTTGTTCTCTCTCTTACGTCTGGGCTTCACAAGAGAAGGTCACGATTGGCTTGTGGGTTATCTTTCATTTATTTGGCGTGGGCTACAGCCAAACAGTAGCCTGTGTAAAGTTGGTTTAATAAACCGTCAATTCGTAAACTCAAACCTCTGTCTGGACAATTGTTCCTTTATGATCTAGTCAGGTCATTACAATATAGACAAGAAAAAATGCAATAATTTGTGTGTTATTAGTTTAAGCACACTGTTTGTCTATTGTTGTGACTTAGATGAAGATCAGATCAAATTTGATGACTCATTAATGCTGAAATCCAGGTAATTCCAAAGAGTTCACATACTTTTTCACATACTTTTGCCACTGTATATGCCATCTTTCCAAACATTGGAAGTGTCTCCTTAGACGAGAATTGGTTAAGGCTTGCAATAATACTTTTAGCCAAATAGGGGTGTTTAGAGATTGAGCTTGAAAAGCGGGGACTGAATCTACTACCACCTGTGCCATAACTGACCAGGGGGCGGTTGTCGATAGTAATGGAATTTAGGTTTACGAGCTTTTTAACGATGCATCTTTCCTTCACCCGCCGAAGCTGTAATTCCGCATTCAGATGCTAGTCAGAACTAGTGTTGATGTTTAACTACGAGAGAAGGAGACCAAATCAAGACGCTGGACAGAGTGGAATCAAGTATAGCAAAAAGGCAGTTTATTAAAGTCAAAAGATATCTTGTCCTGCAGTTTAACGTGCACGGACCTATTCATATAGCTCAGAAGGAGTTAGCTGAAAAAGGGACCTAGACAAAGGTTGCAGCAGATTTTATACATGGAATCATGTAGGTGGAGTCTTGTCGTGTTGGTCTTCTGACTGGTCCCGAAGAGTTGGAGGCGGGCCTGCTCCAGCCAGAGCAGGCCCCATTGGTGCACAGCAGAGTCCTCTGCTCTTGGCACTCGACCAGTAGAGGGGGGAGTGAGGTGTGTGTGTTCGTGCGATGAAGTGTCTGTGTGTCCAGGAGTCGTGAGATAAGGGGAACTGAAACTGGCAGTTTATGGCTGGGGCTAGGGTGCTTCCTGTTTGGACAGGGGTGCGTGAAATGACTTGAGTCAGGCGGCTTAATATATGTGCTTGATATATGAGCTATGTATATGAATATGTGTATATATGACAAATCCCCCTCTTCACATCTATTAGACGTGAACAATAGAAATAGAATATGGAGCAACCAAACAATTTGGTAGAAACCACATTTTTGAGTCCCCCTCTTCACGTCTTTTAAGACGTGAAAACTATATAGAACCGAGAAGGAGGAGATGACGAAAACAAAAACCCCCTCTATTATGCAGCGAAACTAGGCAATAAAACAAGGACCAGAAAAGGCAACACTAGTGCTACACATGGAATGGGCAAGAGGAGAAGTCAGGAGGAAGGGGTTCCTCAAAAGGTGCAAACACTGCCTCAGGGTCATCACCCCCAAAGCGGGTACATATGGGCCTGGTCTGTAGGCATTGGGGTAATGGCAGTGGTAATCACTCTAGTGGCCAATGTGCGGGCGCAAGGAATACAGCAACAACCGCACAGGGTTAGGATAGCCACAAAAACAGCTACGGACACTAGGACAGAGGAGATCAGGGTCTTATATTTACCGAACGCATCCATCCAGGAGTCCCACATAGAGGTGTCTACCCCGGAGTGGTGCTTCATCTTCCCATTAAGTGTACGAAGACCCTCTAGGGCAACAGTAAGACTACCATCAGTTGCTGTGTTATTGGGAATAAAAGTACAACATTGCTCACCGAACATGTCACATACACCACCTCGTTCAGCCAACAGCATATCGACTGTGATTCTGTTTTGGAAGGCCATTAGGGATGTGACTGGAGAGAGTGATGTTAGGGACGGTGTCAGGGATAGGGGTAGGGGTAAGTGGAGTGGCAGGGTGAAATAGGTGTTCAATTAACCATGTGAAAGTGCCCAGGGACACCCCAAATATCAGTAGGAATATCACAAATAAGGGGCCAGATATCCCTAGCCTTGCCCAGGGAGAGAGAAATATCCCTCTAACTGGGCGAGGTTCCTTTGTCAGGGGAGATGGAGTTTGATACTCCATCACCTGAGTCAGGAGTGTCTTCATTTGGTATCGAAATTAGGCTGCTCAAATCATCTCAGACTTCAGTCAGTGTTCTGGAAGGAGTTGGGGCTGGAGTGCAATGTGTGAGGTGGTGCCAAGGTGCGCCTGATTTACCTTTGACCTGGACAGAGTGTGAAGTAACCTCCTTCACTTCGTACGGTCCAGTCCACCTGGGTTCCAGCCACTTTCTTTTGTGGACTTTAACCCTCACCCAGTCACCAACTTTTACCTTCAGTGGTGGCGTGTCCCCCGGCAGCTCCCCCTCTTGGACCTTGCGAACCTGGGTAGAGAGTGCTGCAGAGAGAAGCGTCAATTTTTTCACATAATCAGACATTACAATTTGTTGTACATCAAGAGCGGGCATATGACCTCCCTCCCTTGGTGGACCAGGCATGACTCTTCCAGTCATTTTCTCATGAGGAGAGAGATGGGTGCCTGCTCCTGGTGAGGCTCTCATAGCCATCAGTGCCATAGGCTTTAGCTATCTTAGCTTTCAGCTTTTGGTTTGACGTTCCACCAGATCCTGGGACCGGGAATGGTACACAGAACCGAATCTGTGTGTTATGCCAAATCTTTCTTCCACCTGTCTTAGGTGTTTGTTACTGAAATGTGAGCCACTGTCAATATACCTGGGTATTAGTTTGGTTTGTAGCCACTTAATGACCGACCTAGCATTCTCTGTTGCTGTTAGTATTGCTTCTAACCATTTGGACACCTATCTACCACAACTAAGAGATAGCGTTTTATGCTACTGTCCTGAAAATATGCATTAGGTATGTTTGATATGGTTTCTTCGGGTTGTGTCTGCCACAGATGCTGCATTTGTCACAAAATAAGTCAGTCATTACTTTAATTTGAGGGTGCCACCAGATGTGCGAGACCTTTTGAAGGGTCTTTAGTTTCACCAGTCCTTTGTTCTTTGTTCTTTGTTCTGCTTCCTTTCTGCTTCCTCCCCCTCTTGTTTCTGGAAAAGGACGGATGAGGTGAATTCGTCTTATACAGAAACATCCAACCGCAGATAGATCTGTTGTCAGTCGTGCAAAACCTGTTGATGATCCGGGTGCGAGGAGGTTCATTGGTATGGGGTAAAAAATTTTGTTGTTGTTTTTTTTCAGTAAGTTGGCTCCCTTCTCCTGCAGCGGGTGTGGGACATCTTCATTGCCAGGGCATAGCGTTCCCTGCCATATCTTGCTGTTGCTGTATGTGGCTGGATCCTGGGTGGTTGTATGTGATGTGTAGAGGAGGGGGTCCTCCTCTTCCTCTCCCTCTTCCTGGTGCTCCTCCACGTCCTGATAGTGAAGGAGGACAGAGTGGCATGGTACCTTTCAGTAGGGTAAGATCTGCGCAGTTCATCCCATAAAATGGTCCTGAAACGATCTAGGGGCAGGGTGGGTGGCTGGTCTCTGAGGTCGGCTGCTGTCATGATGCCGTTCATGGTGCCATGGTTGGTGGCTCTGGCTAGTAGTGCTTTCATGTCTCCTAGGCAGAGATCCAGACCGGAGGTCAGAGTCTGCAGCTGGAATAGCCATGCAGAGGCTCCTCCATGTAGGCTGGGCATCTGTTCCATCAGTGTGGTCAGGTCAGTCATTTTCCAGGGTTGGTACTCTACGTAGCGTGGATCAGCTGCTGGGCGTAGGGGAAACATGCAGGCTCCACCCCGTTTGGAGTCCCAGTGTTCTCTGGCGGTCACTCCTTTAGCTCTCAGTCCGGCCTGCCGGGCAGACATCCGGGTGGTGGTAGCCCTCTGGGTGTCGTCACGTCCGTCACCTTTCCCTTCACTATGCCTTCGATGTGGTATTCACCCATCCCTTCTCCTTCGACGCCCATCAATCCTCTTGCTAGGGCTATGGATTTATTCAGTTGTCTTCTTAGGTCTTGTATCTCATATTCTACCTCTACACTGGTGGGTGCGTGTCTGTTACTGTCCTCATCATCTTCCATTGCCTGGCTCACCTGGCTCTGGCAGGATCCTTCCTCAGCTTGCAGGCTGTGCGGGGAACACTCTCGGTAGTAGGCGGGGTTAGGAGGTGAGAGGAAGCGCACACCGCCATCTGTACTCTTCGGACTCGTGAGAGAGCGCACAGACCCCCTGAGGTCTATCAGGAGTGGTCCGGTTCCGGGGAAAGCCCCGGAGTTGCATTGTTGGTCCTGTTCCTGGGAGGTGTTCCCTGGACCTGGAGTACTGGTGGTGATTTGCTCACACATAATCTGCCCTCCTGTTATTCCAAAGCTCATAGCCCCTTTCAGCTGGCCTACCTGTACACTTAGAAGAGGGGCCTGAATTGCGGGCTGGGTCCTGGTGAGGAAAGGGTTGCCTTTGAACGGGTTGTGAGACGGGCCACGTTGATTGTGCCCCATTGAATATGGTGGAGGTTGGGCCACCTCTATTTGTATCTCTGGGTATAGTGAGGGAGGAGCAGACTTGGGGGGCTGTGGGAGAATAATCGTGTGGAGCTTTGGTATCTGCTGACGTTGCAGAGACCACGCCCATTATGTTTGGTTTCTTCTGCGGTTGCACCCTCCTACTCTCCTCTATCGCCCATGTCCCTATCTTTAGCTCTGCTTCTGCTCTCTCTCTCTCTCTAGTGCCTTCTTTTTTTGAACATGTGTATCTTGTTCCTCTCCGTCTCACTCGCTCTTGCTTTTTCTACTGCGTCCTCTAGCTCTTTCTGCAAAGATTGGAGTTTCCCCCCTGTAGGAGGTCCCCCGCTAAAGTAACCTGCTTGTGTCCATTTAAATTTTATCCGTTCCCACACTTTCTTCACTTTACTATACTGTTCTTTCCCCCCCGCTCTATCAATCATACTCTGATCTAAATATTAATTGAATTTGAGTTTGGGCGTGGTGGCTGCAGACATTTTATCTAGTTCGTCTGATAATGTGTATAATGCGTTATTTAGGTATATTCAACCCTTACTATGTGGTGTTTATTTCTATCGTTGTATGCTTAGCCCGTCCCTGGTCGAAACCAGGGATGTATTCGCGGTGTCGGCACAGAGTTATCTCTTGTGTCTCACCCTCGCACGCAAAGATTCATCAGTATGTGGTGCCAGCCACGTGTGTGTTTCTCCGGTAGTTTATTTGAATTTGTTCAGCGATTTATTTAGGTATTTTCTAGAAATGATTCGGTGATTTCCTTTTGGAACAATATATTAGTGAAATCAGGCGATTCCATAACAATTGTCAGAATAATTTTATCACTTTGGGAACCGGTATTTTTATTCGGATTTGTTAAGTGAATTATTTAAATACTTTCTAAAAATAATTCACCAATCACCTTTTGGAACAATATATTAGTAAATTCAAGCGGTTCTATAACAATTTTCAGAATAATTCTATCTCCTGGGGAATACCAACAGCAGAAAAAGGAAAATAGCAACCAGTCAGCATTCAGCACGGCGGCTGGGTTAATTCGCAGCTCGGCGGCTGGTATGGGCAGTATTTGGGCTCAGCGGCCGTCAATTTTACACCGTTTATGTATTCACAGTATGGCAAATTATTCCCCAACAAATGTTTTCTCTGAACTGGGCACAACAAAATTGCGGAACGTCAAAACTGGTTATATTATGTTATAGTTTGATGTGCAATGGTCACATCATTCCCGATCACTGTCTTGTGGAACGCCAAACTTACATATACTATTTCTACTCGACTACACCTCTTACACAACCTATTAGATAATATACAACTCATTTAATAGGACATTTTACATGCAGATTCGGTTCATTTAACCACACCTCATACAAGACCTATTCGATAGTACACAACGTATCAATAGGACATTTTACATGCAGATTCGGTTCATTTATAAATTAACTACACCTCTTACAAGACCTATTCGATAGTACACAACGTATCAATAGGACATTTTACATGCAGATTCAGTTAATTTATCTGTTAACTACACCTCTTACAAGACCTATTCGATAGTACACAACATATCAATAGGACATTTTACATGCAGATTCAGTTAACCAGTCTCTATTTATGCAAGATATCTTTTAACCATGCCTTAATTTCTTAAAAGTAATTTAACAGCAATTCATACTCACGCTCAGTACTACTGATAAAAAATTTGGCAATTGACTAAAATATAATATGCAGATTTTTGATTTAACAGGCTCTGCTTACCTTTTATGTCGAGCGCTCTGATCAGTTTCCTGAGGCAAGTTGAATGGCCGATGTCTCCTGGCGACAGGTCACTCTTCCGTCTGGTTTGCACCCAATGATTTGTCTCCTCTCACATCAACTTGTCATAGATCGAATTCAGATGTTGAGAACCATCCTCTGCTACCAAGTTTGGTTGATGTTTAACTACGAGAGAAAGAGACCAAATCAAGACGCTGGACAGAGTAGAATCAAGTATAGCAAAAAGGCAGTTTATTAAAGTCAAAAGATATCTTGTCCTGCAGTTTAACGTGCACGGACCTATTCATATAGCTCAGAAGGAGTTAGCTGAAAAAGGGACCTAGACAAAGGTTGCAGCAGATTTTATACATGGAATAATGTAGGTGGAGTCTTGTCGTGTTGGTCTTCTGACTGGTCCCGAAGAGTTGGAGGTGGGCCTGCTCCAGCCAGAGCAGGCCCCATTGGTGCACAGCAGAGTCCTCTGCTCTTGGCACCCGACCAGTAGAGGGGGGAGTGAGGTGTGTGTGTTCGTGCGATGAAGTGTCTGTGTGTCCAGGAGTCGTGAGATAAGGGGAACTGAAACTGGCAGTTTATGGCTGGGGCTAGGGTGCTTCCTGTTTGGACAGGGGTGCGTGAAATGACGAGTCAGGCGGCTTAATATATGTGCTTGATATATGAGCTATGTATATGAATATGTGTATATATGACACTAGGAAACTGACATTTCAGATTTGCTAACTGGTTGTTGTTATACACGTGCCGCGTTTAATTAATCAGCAAGTTGGACATTTCCTAGTTTCAACTAGTTTTTGAACGCAGCACAACATACATTTTCCAAAACAACAAGCAGAGAAAACGAACGTTTGCTAAGTGCGTTTTTGAAGCATGTGTCGGTACTGATATCGGATCAGTTTTCTCCATTCAGATCTTACCAATTACCATACCACTATAATTATTCCACAATACTGAGGAGGGATCAGCTCCAAGAAAGATATCACCTATGGCTGCAAATATTGAGTCGGCTTATTGCTTAACCTAAAATAATGCACTAAATCAAGATCATTGCGCACGCTAGGCTACACATGAAATATAGACACATTAGCCAACAGAGCATACAAGTAGCAAAATATAACTCAATTTATTGAGCATGAAATTTGTCAAATTAATGTAAGTATGCCTATAACCTATTGTATTATTTTATTGCAGTCATCTCGGTTTTAATTTGAAGCATTTTTTATACGTCGCTGGCTTGTTTTATTTGTAAAGACATTGGCAACTTTATTTGTAGTCAATTTTGTTCTGAAGTTATCGCGGGAACAGAGGCTAATGAACCACATGATTCTATGTTCAGTGAATATCTTGTGTATAAAGTTACACGGGAGGGCGAAAAATAATCGACCGATGCGTTTAGCTGTTCTACGAGTGGTCTGAGGCAAGCGTTAGATTACGAGCGTTTTCACATGCAACGTTAATAATGATGGTTTTGGGATACAGCTAGGAGATTTAACGATGGTCCTACGAAATAATGTATTATTTAGTGTTGTGTAGTGGCTTTGCTGGCATGCGTCCCACATATATTTTTTTGCTCCACCAAGATGTACATGCTAAAATCGGTACTGCCCCTATGCAACCAGGGGTAACGCTTCTGACAAAGGCCAGAAACCAGGGATAATTTTTCTGCTGCCACATATGTAAGGGTTGAGGGGGACTGCTGAAACAGGGATTGAAGCAAAGAAAATCACGAAAGAAAATGCATAATGCCAACCGTTTTTTCTTGAACAGCAATTTATTTCTGTTTTGAATTTTGGATAACCTTTGCCTTTGCTCCTGCCAGATAAAATAACCAAAAATGTTATGTGAACTTTGACACCGGAAGTGTTTAAGTACCATACCGGATATAACTTTTGAGCGAGTGAGCGCATGAACCAGTGAAAGCAGCGGCTAGGTTTTTAATGTGACATTTTAAGTGCCGTTTTAGGGACGTGGTGAGTATTTGAAAATGTTGTCCCATCTCAACTTCACCACTTAGTGTGCAAAACACTTATGACCACATGAGTGTTGACATGGAAGTAGCTAGCTAGCGTAAATACTACGCTAACGTTAGACTGGCCAGCTCTGCCAATCATCAATTCAGTTGCGATTTTTGCGCCAAACAAGTTGTACGCGTTCTGTGAACATTGGATTTAATTATTCCAATGTGTAATGTTAGTGCTAGCTATATTAAGAGGGATTTCGTGCGCCACTATTGCTGTCTGTAGCTAGCTGAAGGTTTGCAAAGGCTAAGTTTAACTAGCTTGCTAACGTTAGCGGTCAATAGTTTTTCGCTAGCTACTGCTGCATAATGTGGTCTAGTTGAGTCATGATCAAGTTTCTTGACAGCAGGGTTACTTGGTATCAATTTCACCGGTCTCGATGCTTAGCTAACTTTATGTATGTTTTTTTTCTTCTAATATTATTTCAGGTCAAAATTATCTAGCTAAGGGGTTCCCTGCTACGCTCCGTTCCAACACATGACTTTTGTCGGCATTTTCAGAATTGCTCCTAGTCCTAGGTCTCTGAATTTATTTCCTTTGAGAGGGTCAACCAACTGCCCACCTTCATAATTTGAGGACATGGAGCAGAACAACAGTTTGCCTCCTTTCCAGGGTCTTGCCTCCCCTCAGGTAACTAATTTGACTAATAATACATGTCAGTGAGATGTTTTTGTTGACAACACAGCTTTGCTCACATGTTCTAGATTCAACTAGCCTAATGGAGGGCTTGTTCTCACGTCTTTTCAAGGGGGCAATGACACCTGGAATGCCCATCTTCAGCCCCATGATGCCCTATGGCAGTGGTCTGACTCCCCAACCTGTGACGAACACCAACAGCCTGTCTCTCCTGGAGGAGCAGCATCGGCAACAACAGCAGCAGCAGGCTTCGACTCAGCAGGGTGGGGTGTCAGGGAGCTCGGGACAGACTCCACAGCTTTATCACTCCCAAACGGTCACCACCACCACACTGCCAGGAAACACCCCTCTCTACACCACTACACCGCTAACCCCCATGACACCCATCACACCTGCCACACCTGCCTCTGAGAGCTCTGGGATTGTCCCACAACTACAGTAAGTGTTCTTGAATAATGTGTTAGTCTCAACCACTATGTAGGTACAGCTATAAACCTGAAACACAAGAAGCTAAAAGATTAAGGTGAATAGTGATGGTTTGAATATGATTTTTATAGTGATGTGACCATATCAATAAGGAGAATCTCCCATCCTGATTGCATGGTTTATTTCCTTCTCTCTAGGAATATCGTATCCACTGTGAACTTGGGCTGTAAACTTGACTTAAAAACAATAGCACTCCGAGCTAGAAATGCTGAGTACAATCCAAAGGTAAGCATATTGTTATTATTAATTTGTTGCATACACAGATTAGCAGATGCTAACTATTTACCGTTGTGTGAATTGACCATGGTAGCAATAGAAAGGGAACAGTTTAGAGGTTATTGGAATTTTGGCAACAGTTCATCTGACTCATGACTGAAACTAAACATTACACTGTTGATTTGATGTGTATTTTACATTTGCTGTACTATAACTAAATCTGAAAATACTCTGAATACATTCAGTAACATAAACAATAACTGTGTTTTTTTGAGAGGACTAACTGGTGTCTCCAAGTGGCCACACACCTCTCCAATGTGCACAATTCCAAAGTAATTTCAATGCACTTTTATGACTCAGTCTTAAACTATAAGGTGCTTTTTATTTTTTTAGCTCTCCTGGCTGTGCCGTTGAGGAACTAGAGCAGCACACTTGTGGTTGTTTTGTTTGGACCAAATTCCCGCCATCACACAATTACTGTTTATGCAATCCAAAAGTGGTCCATTATAAATTGCAATCTGGGTCAGATGGGCATCATTTGAAAACCTGTTCTCTTGTCAACATGACTAGCTAAGTTATAATATAGGACACAACAGTGTTAGGCTTTCACAATGCAATTCAGGGAAACGGATCATCATTTTGGTGCGCATAGGGATCATGAGTGCATTCAGGTGTGTGTGCCGCGGTGAATTTTCTTCAACAGACTAACATTCTGTTCAGAACAACCCAGGGTATGTCGCCATGTAATCCTGTACATCAAACATTGTGATCATAAACCTTGACACTGTATATGAGTTTTTTGATCTGGAAATGTGAAGTGCACATTTGGACTCACAGGTGTTTGGCTTGCTTGTTTCAAATTATGTTGGTCACAATACACATGGTTAGCAGATGTTATTGCAAGTGTAGCGAAATGCTTGTGCTTCTAGTTTCAACAGTGCAGTAATATCTAACAATTCCACAACAAAAATCTAATACACACATGTCTAAGTGAAAGGAATAACAATGTATAAATATATGGGTGAGCAATGTGAGAGTGGCATAAGCTGAGATGCAATAGATATACTGTATTCTATGCTATGAGATGAGTAATGCAAGATATGTAAATATTGATGTATGACATCAGAGGCATTTATTATAGTTCTCAACATCTCATATTTGAAAATACATAGAGTCCTCTTAATTTACAGCATTTACCACAGACAATTATTTTTTTTTGTGCATAAGTTGCGGGAGGGATGGAGGCAATGTCTTGTCGTGGGAAGTGCTCAAGCTCTGAACCCATACAGTGCTGTGAAGCGCAAAGCCAGAGCTCTGATGTCATGTATGGCATTTTACTCTACAGCCACTGCATTCCAATTTAGCTGTTTATCAGTGCGCAAATCTCCTGTTTTCAACCCGCATATGGGTACGAGTGTAAAGTTAAAGCAGGTGCAGCGAAATGCTTGATTCTAGCTCCAGCAGGGTGTGTCCAAAAGTACAATGCTTAATACACAAATAATCCCCCCCGGCTTTGACAAAAAATAATCAAGAAATATCTGAAGAAGCAATGTCAGTCCGTAATATAAATATGCAGTGTGTGTGTGTATGGACAATATATAAGTAATGGGTATGCACATCAGTAGTCAGGTAGCCTAGTGGTTAAGAGTGTTGGGCCAGTAACCGAAAGGTTGCTGGTTCAAATCCCAGAGCTGACTAGATGAAAAATCTGTCTGTGCCCTTCAGCAAGGCACTTAACCCTAATTGCTCCTGTAAGTCATTCAGGATAAGTTTGTCTGCTAAATTATTAAAATGTAGTTAGTGCATTCATAAAGTATTCAGACCCCTTAACTTTATACACATTTTTACAGCCTTATTCTAAAATGGGTTATATTAGATGTTTTCCCTCATCTACAGAATCTTTTATAAAGTTTTATTTCAAGCTATACTATTTCAAGATACCTTATTTACACAAGTATTTGAGACTCAAACTTGAGCTTAGGTGCATCCTGTTATTATTGATCATCCTTGATGTTTCTCCAACTTGATTGGAGTCCACCTTAATTCAACATGATTTTTAAAATTTTATTTTTACCTTTATTTAACTAGGCTAGTCAGTTAAGAACAAATTCTTATTTTCAATGACGGCCTAGGAACAGTGGGTTAACTGCCTGTTCAGGGGCAGAACGACAGATTTGTACCTTGTCAGCTCGGGGGTTTGAACTTGCAACATTAATTCTTTGGTACCCTTCCCTAGATCTAACGCGCTAACCACTAGGCTACCCTACCCCTGATTTGGAAAGGCACACACCTGTCTATATAAGGTCCCAAAGTTGACCATGTATGTCGGAGCAAAAACCAGGCCATGAGGTCGAAGGAATTGTCTGTAGAGCTCAGAGACAGGATTGTGTCGAGGCACAGATCTAGGGAAGGGTACCAAAGAATGAATGCAGCATTGAAGGACCCCAAGAATGCAGTGTTCTCCATTCTTAAATTGAAGAAGTTTGGAACCACCAAGACTCTTCCTGGAGCTGGCTGCCTGGCCAAACTGAGCAATCAGGGGAGAAGGACCTTGGTCAGGGAGGTGACAAAGAACTCAATGGTCACTATGACAACTCCAGAGTTCCTCTGTGAAAACCTTCCAGAATGACAACCATATCTGCAGCACTCCACCAAGCAGGCCTTTATGGTAGCGTGACCAGATGAAGAGAAGCCACTCCTCAGTAAAAGGCACATGATAGCCCACTTGGAGTTTGTCAAAAGGCACCTAAAGGACTCTGTGACAAGATTCTCTGGTCTGATGAAACCATGATTAAACTTTGGCCTGAATGCCAAGGGTCAAGTCTGGAGGAAACCAGACACCGCTCATCACCTGGCCAATAGCATCTCTACGGTAAAGCGTGGTGGCAGCATCATGGTGGTGGCAGCATCATTCTGTGGGGATAATTTTCAGGGACTGGGAGACTCATCAGGATCAATGGAAAGATGAAAGGAGCAAAGGACAGAGGTCCTTGATGAAGACCTCAGACTGGATTGAAGGTTCACCTTCCAGCAGGACAATGACCCTAAGCACGCAGCCAAGACAATATAGGAGTGGCTTCAGCCAGAGCCTGGACTTGAACCCGATCAAATATCTCTGGAGAGACCTGAAAATAGCTGTGCAGCGACGCTCCCCTTCCAACCTGACAGAGCTTGAGAGGATCTACAGAGAAGAATGGGAGAAACTCTCCAAATACAGGTGCCCCAAGCTTGTAGCGTCATACCCTAGAAGACTCGAGGCTGTAAACGCTGCCAAAAGTGCTTCAACAAAATACTGAGAAAAGGGTCTGAATACTTATGTAAATGTGATATTTCAGTTTTAAATATTTGCAAACATTTCTAAAAAGCTGTTTTTGCTTTGTCAATATGGGGTATTGTGTGTAGATTGAAGAGACAATTTAATCAATTTTACGTTATAGCCTTATTCTATACATGTGGAAAAGGGGATTCGGAAAGTATTCAGACCCCATGTCGAGAATACACAGCTCATCCTATATAATAACTAGTGCTGTACATATCTTTTCCAAATCATTGTCAGGGCCCAGGGAAAGGTGAAATGGGACCAAGCTAAAATGCCAACTAGAATGGGCCTGAAAGGCATGTTGCTTCTGGTCTGAGAATGTCCCACCAAGACACTGTTGTTCTATTGAACAAATTCACAACTTTGTCTTACAGCGATTTGCTGCTGTTATCATGAGAATACGAGAGCCAAGAACAACTGCACTTATCTTCAGCTCTGGGAAAATGGTGTGCACAGGAGCCAAAAGGTTAGTATCTTCTTTCAACAAAGAAAAAACACAAAACATATGAGAACATCTATTTAAAGGCATCATGCTTCCCCTTCCCAGTGAAGAACAGTCCCGCCTGGCGGCCAGGAAATATGCCCGAGTCGTGCAGAAGTTGGGCTTCCCAGCCAAATTCCTTGATTTCAAGATACAGAACATGGTGGGCAGCTGTGATGTCAAATTCCCCATTCGGTTAGAGGGACTTGTACTAACTCACCAGCAGTTCAGCAGGTTTGTAAAATTCACTACTGCAATATTAAAGTCTGTAATAGCTGAGGAGATGCATTGTCATACTTGGAATTCTGTCATTTTGTTCATTATTTATAATACTGCGTTTGGTATTCCTAAAGTGATTTAGTACTGAGAGCAAAGATCATGTTTTTCAGTTATGAACCGGAGTTGTTCCCTGGGCTAATCTATAGAATGATCAAACCCAGAATTGTCCTGTTGATATTCGTTTCAGGCAAAGTTGTATTAACAGGTGAGTTTTTCTCCTTTTCCTAATGACATACAGTGCCTTGCAAAAGTATTCACCCCCTTGGTGTTTTTATTTTGTTGCATTACAACCTGTAATTTAAATAGATTTGGATTTCATGTAATGGACAAACACAAAGTCAATTGGTGAAGTGAAATTTAAGAAACTAACTTGTTTAAAAAAAGATATATGGAAAAGTGGTCCGTGCATATGTATTCACCCCCTTTGCTATGAAGCCCCTAAATAAGAAATTGTGTAACCAGTTACCTTCAGAAGTCACATAATAAGTTAGATTGCACACAAGTGGACTTTATTTAAGTGTCACATGATCTCTGTTCTGAAATGCCCCACTACCAAGCAAGCGGCACTATGAAGACCAAGGAGCTCTCCAAACCGGTCAGGGACAAAGTTGTGGAGAAGTACAGATTAGGTTTGGGTTATAAAAAATATCAGAAACTTTGAACATCCCACGGAGCACCGTTAGATCCATTATTAAAAAATTGAAAGTATATGGCACAACAAACCTGCCAATAGAGCGCTGCCCACCAAACTCACAGACCAGGCAAGGAGGGCATTAATCAGAGGCAACAAAGATAACCCTGCAGGAGCTGCAAAACTCTACAGTGGAGATTAGAGTGTCTGTCCATTGGACCACTTTACGCCATACACTCCACAGAGCTGGGCTTTACGGAAGAGTGTCCAGAAAAAAATCCATTGCTTAAAGAAAAAAATTAGCAAACATGTTTGGTGTTTGCTAAAAGGAATGTGGGAGACTCCCGAAACATATGGAAGAAGGTACTCTGGTCAGATGAGACTAAAATTGAGCTTTTTGGCCATCAAGGAAAATGCTATGTCTGGTAAAAACCCAACACCACATCACCCTGAGAACACCATCCCCACAGTAAAGCATGGTGGTGTGGATGTTTTTCATTGGCAGGGACTGGGAAACTGGTCAGAATTGTAGGATGGCGCTAAATACAGGGACATTCTTGAGGGAAACCTATTTGTCTTCCAGAGATTTGAGACTGAGATCGAGGTTCACCTTCCAGCAGGACAATGACCCTAAGCATACTGCTAAAGCATCACTCGAGTGGTTTAAGGGGAAACATTTGAATGTCTTTGAATGGCCTAGTCAAAGCCCAGACCTCAATCCAATTGAGAACCCATCCAACTGCTGGAGCAGTTTCGCCTTGAAGAATGTGCAAAAATCCCAGTGGCTAGCTGTGCCAAGCTTATAGAGACATACCCCAAGAGACTTGCAGCTGTAATTGCTGCAAAAAGTGGCTCTACAAAGCATTGACTTTGGGGGAGGGGGGGGGGTGAATAGTTATGCACACACGTTTTTTGTTGTCTTGTTTCATATTTAAAAAATATTTTGCATCTTCAAAGTGGTAGGCATGTTGTGTAAATCAAATGATACAAACCCCCGCAAAATAAATTTTATTTCCAGGTTGTAAGACAACAAAATAGGAAAAATGCCAAGGGGGGTGAATACTTTGGCAAGCAACGGTAGAAAAAGGGAATTTGTTGTCAATTTTTGTCAAATGTAACTTGCGTATTTTACTATTGTTGCTGCTTATTTCAAGGTGCAAAGGTGAGAGGAGAAATTTATGAAGCATTTGAAAACATCTACCCGATCTTGAAAGGATTCAGGAAGACGACGTAAATATTTGTCTGACATTATTTTAAAAATTTGTTTTAATAGTCACGGGGACACTTGTCCTTTTGTTGTGACCCGTTCCATTGGGACTCTGATTGTACCTGTACAGTTTAATCAACAAAGCAGGGACCACTCCTATTCACCTTAAAGGGATACTTCTGAGATTTTGGCAATGAGGCCTTTTATCTACTTAGTCAGATGACCTCGTGGATACCATTTTTATGTCTGTTTCCAGTATGAAGGAAGTTAAATGTAGTTTCTTGAGTTAATGCTAACTAGCTTTAGCATGCTAGCAGATACCCGTAGATTTCCAGTCACTGCACTAATGCTAGTTAGCATTGGCTCGCGAAAATACCTTTTAACTTCCTTCATACTGGACATGCATGGTATTTATGAGTAGATCTGCATCTGGGGGAGTAGATAAAGGTGATACTTGGAGAAATGCTGTATTTTAGCTTTTTTTTTTTTTTTTTTTAAGTGACTCTTGCTTATTAAATAAGGCAGTCTTGGCTGGCTCTTTAATTTTTCTAAAGTAGGTTTTATTGTTAACCTACAGTTTTTCAGTGCATCTTTGTCCACACATTCCCTACAGACATTTTAAGATTCATAATTTAAATGTTTTTTAGTCTTTTTCATTGTTGTATGAAGAATTTCACTTGGGATTGTATTGCAGCAAGGCTTAACTACCCAATTTGTCATTATTTTAACATCGTTTGGACGACTGGTACTGAAGGCAAGAAAATGGAACATTAATGATGCAGCCTTAGTCTGCATCTTAGGAATGTTATTAGTCATCTGTATGTACCTCATGTCTTATTTCTCATTCAGTTTTTGGTCATGATTGAAGAACCCTCATGTTTTAATGCTATAATGGACTAACTAGCCTAATTCACCATGGATTTTGTTTCATTTTACACACTATTTTTGGTCTACCATGAAAGCCCTGTCAGTAATTTGTTTGTTTTAAATGTTATTTTTCTACCTTGTGCACAGTTAAATGTTTCCTTACTAATTCTGATCTCCCTCCTTTAGTTTAAAAAGCTTTGTCTTCAGGGTATGGTAAGATTTACAACAATCCAGGGAATGACTACATGGATTTGAGATAGCATGACCAGTTTAATGAATGGACTCACAATGTCACATGACATTAACATGTTTTAATTTGAGCTTTAATGCTCAAAAGGACATTGCATTACATAAATGTTTTTAAACCAGTTGAAGCTATGCAAACTATTAGTCCTATGGCAAAACAAATGACATGTTTTTTTGCTTATGGTGATAAAGTAAGAATGTAACAACCTGAAGTAAGATTCCTCAAAACAAAATGTATGAGCGATTTGGAACAGATTGTGGCTGTTTATGCGTAGTTTCTCTAGGAAAGGAAATAGCCACTGAGACAAAGGGACAGTATAACTATGCAAAAACCCCACTAAATATTTTCTTAACTAGGTACATTTGGATTTTAATACAATTATTTCTGTTCTGTGAAATCTTGTTTCCAGATGAATTCAGAAGAGTACTTGTTGCCTTGGTCACAGCTGTCAGCACATGTGTAGACAGCCAAGGTTCCCCAGTCTATACTGGCATCAGGGCTGTCCACTTTCAGATCATTCAGTAGCTGGGGCATGACCTGTTGCGATGCAAAACACTATCAGCACATTGTCATTTATAAACAGCAAGCCTTAGACATCTGAAACATTAAGGTCTGGTTTTCCGGACCCAGATTAAGTTCTGTCCTGGATCAAAGATCTCCACTGAAAGTGTGGTTTAGTCCAGGATTAGGCTTAAGGGGTGTATTCATTAGTCGCAAACCACTGCAAAACATTTACTCTAGGATCTAAACAAAGAAATTGAGGGACCTACCTGAATTTGTTTAATAGAAACGGTTTCTGTTGCAAATACCTGAAATTCAAAGATACGCCTGGAACCACATGAACAATGTGGGATGCCCTTCTCCACAGGAACATGTTCAGACGAAACCCAAAGAGGAGAGCCATCTCTGAAATATCGCAAAACCTACAATAACACAATATTATGGTCTTCAGTAATTTAGGAAACCCAGAACTAAAATAATTTAATCAGATGCTTGATTAAGTTCTGAGGGAGATGTATGAAAATATACTAATAAGTCTCCACCCGGCTAAATGGAAACTCTCAGCCAGAGCATTCGCCGAATGTCACCTCTCCTTATGAAATTTGAAAGCTGTGAATACCTGCTAAATCGTGATTTGTCCAAATGATCAGTGACAGAAAAAAATATGAGTCTTTGCATCTGTCTTGACAGAAGCTACGATACCATCCTAAATGATGTGCGTCTGTGCACAAGCGATTTGTTTCAATTAAAAAATGATTAATTTCAGAGTTATCTACACGATGGTCAAATATATATTTGAGTAATTATGATGCTCTTCATGTCTGATGATTCTGCTTGAAGAGTTATGTTACCTGATGTGGCTCTGATGCAATCCTCCGTTTAAACTTCTGGAACACTTTGCCATCTTCTGTTTCTTGCATGGCCATGTTTTCAAGTTCTGTCTCAGCCAAATCTGTGGAATAGAAAGCATGATTTTATACAACAGAAATTGTAATCATGTATAGACTGCTATTTAGGTTGGGTCCAACGTCAACATTTTCTCTCATCCTCCTTTTGGTGTCTTAATGGATCTGAAAAGACTAGGCATGTAAATGCAATGCAGTCTAACTTCTTACCATCAACTAAGGAGGAGCATTCCACATTATTCTGTGCATCCCCCACCGTTTGACTAGACTCTTCTTTCTGATGTTCCTCAGGCTCTGTGACCAGTTCCAACTCGGGGAACAGGAATGGGGAAGGCACTGCACTGGACGGCACTAAACATGTATTGAAAGTTGAATTTTTATGTTTCAGGCGAGCAGAAAACACAATTTCATCATTATTACAAATAGTGTGACAGTTTATGGTAGCAGTATAATTACCTTGTTTGCAACACTCTTTCTTGTGACAGTGTTTCCAGTCTATGGTCTGGTGTTCTTTGCTGCAGTAGGACACTGCATGGCATTTAGAGCAAACTTTTTGACCAGGACAGCCACAGAGCTTGCATAGTTTAACCCCTGAACTGTGGACACAGGGGTCACGCTCAGTCCAATTGGGGTCTTCATCAGATGGAGGATTGTAGGGATAAAAGTCGTTTCTCCTTGGCAACTGGCTACGAAATACTAGAAAAGAGTAATCTCAATGTCAGCTTGAGCAGAATAAAAGCAGAGGAACATCATTCGTTTTATTAGTCGTATGTATAGGATAAACATGGTATACGCTGTCTTACTTGCAGGTTCCTTCTGGACAATGCAACAAGAAATAAAATAACATTAACATAAATGTCTCAATAGAATAAACATTTTAGCATAAGTATAATACAGGAAGGGACAATTTTATAGTCCAATATGTATGTGTATTGGGGAAGAGAGGGAATTGGGGGATAAGTGTTTAAATTGTGCAGTATTAGCAATAGTAATTAAGCGTTTGCTAGCAGCCATTGTGGTGTGTGTGCAGAGTCAGAGCAGGTGGTCAGTCCAGTTCAAGTGTTCAGCAGACTCTGCTCTAATGGCTTGTAGATATAAACTGTCTCTGAGCCTGTTAGTATCAGACCTCATGCTCCAATACTGTATGCCCAATGGTAAGGGAATGAATAGCTCGTGGCTGAGGTGTGTAGGGTCCTTGATGATGCTGTGGGACTTCCTCGGGCATTGTTTCAAGTAGATGTCCTCGATGGGTGGGAACACGGCCCCAGTGATGTGCTGGGCTGTCTTCACCACCTGCTGGAAGGTCGTGGACAGAGCAATTCCCTGTCCCAGGCTGTGATGTAACCGGTCAGGAAACTCGATGGTGCAGCAGTATTTGGAGAGGTCCCGGGGTGGCATGCCAAATTTCATCAGCCGCCTTTGGAAATATTGACACGGGTGTTGGTCCATGTGAAGTCCTTGGTGATGTGGACGCCAAGGAACTTAAAATTGCTGACTACTGCAGTCCTGTTGATGTGGATCGGGAATATTCCTGCCTATAATCACTAATGTTGCACATCATAACTACACTCAAGGCTCAGCTGGATAAGGAGATAAGGTTGCTTTTTGCAACTACCAAACCGCTTCCTCTTGCCAAGGGATGGATCTGGACCTTTGGTAGTGTCAAAGATCTGTTTAACTCGCCTATGGCCAAAGCCTGGAATTTTAAAAGGGAGCAGAGGGGGCAGAGCCAAGCAGGAGCTAGCGAGATCCTATTGGTGCGTTGTAGCATGTATTTGCATTTTTCTGTTAGGGAACGCCTACTCTGAAGTGCACGTGTGAAATAACTCAACGTGCACTACTTCTAAACTTTTTTTTTTAACTTTGGAAAAAGGTCAAATCTACTAAACTTAGTCCACCCTGTTTGATTATAGTTTTGAGAACAGAAAACTATTGACGTCAAACGTTTCATCCTTGAGTAAATTGGCATTATATCGGCCAAAATCCACCTGGCTCCATCTTCCACTGCCGACCACTGGGCTTCCTCTCACCATATTCCACTGCCGACCACTGGGCTTCCTCTCACCATATTCCACTGCCGACCACTGGGCTTCCTCTCACCATATTTGGTAGTGAGTGGAAACGCCAACCGGATGCTTCACACATCCAATCGGTGAAATATCTGGCTCATTGCTCCATCTGTGGTAATGTGCTTGCCCTCTAACAGGTTTGCAAATTCAAACCCCACTCCAACTGTTGCACCGCTGTAGCTAACTTTACACTGGTGGGAGCGGTGGATAATCCCAGCCTTTTAGTGTGCCCCTCTCCTTCCCTGACCATGTGACTATGGGTGTGATGTTGATGGAAATGCAATAGCTAGTTTGCTAACAGCCATTTACCTTTCAGACAACGGCTGTCGTTTCGTGAATAGCAGTCTGGTGTCTTGCAGCAGAATACAAAAATAGTTCGGTGAAAACTTCTATCCTGTCCAGTTATTGGAGCGTAAACTTGCATGAGAAATGCGGTAGGAAGATGGCATTTCCCACATTCTAACTCGGGAAGACCTGGGATGTCCAACTGACTCAACCATGCAGGTTTGCCTCCAACTTTGCTGGGGAACTGATGACTCTGTAGTTGCCAGTTTTCGGCCTCCTCCAAAAAGCCAAGAGCAACCCCTGTTTCTGCCATAGTGTTAATTTTACTAATTTGATCGTACTCTTTCAATCGCTGGCTAGCTGTCTCACAACAAATTCCAACGTGCGTCACTGTTGTAGCTTTTAAATATGTCCGGAGTGGAACAGTACTTTTAGAAGGCAAACGTTCCGTGTAACTCGCGCTCCTGCCATATCGCCTATTTGCAATTAAAACACTAGAGAGGGAACAGTGTGATGACCTTATTATAGTTGAAGAGTTCAATCGAATAAATGAACACCTTAAAAATCAGTCTCCTGGGACTGATGGTATATCTGCTGAGTTTTACAAACGTTTTATCAACAGTTAGCCCCATTTCTGTTGGAGGTCTTTTCTAAAAGCATTGCAAATAATGCTCTCCCAGTTTGACTCAAGGTCTGATTATATTAATACCTAAGTCCAATACATATTTGCTTCTCGATAATTGGCGTCCAATCTGTCTGCTCAATAACGACTACAAAATATTAGCCTCTATATTTGCAAAAAGAATGAAGGCAAAGTTGGGCTCAATTATAGAAGATACCCAATCTGGCTTCATGAGGAATAGACATATATCTAATAATATCCGACTGGTGTTAGACCTTATTAACTATTCTGATCTAAACTTCCATGATAGCTTCATTGTATAATTAAACTTTTATAAAGCCTTCATTACTGTGGAACTTGAGTTTCTATTTCTCTCCCTTGAGAAATTTGATTTTGGGGAATTATTTTGTAGCACTATTAAAATTATTTATATGAATGGGACAGTTCCATTAAATTAAAGCATGGCACTTCTAGATTTGATTTGAAAAGAGGAATTAGGCAAGGATGCCCAATTTCGATTTACCTCTTCCTGCTTGCAACCCAACTTCTTACCTGTTTTTTTTTAAATCCAGCGATATAAAATGGATCTCTATTGTTGACAGATATTATCATGTGAGCTTGCAGATGACCACTCTATTTTTGAAAGATACCAGGGCTCGAGAGTCCCATAGGGTGGCGCACAATTGTCCCAGCGTCGCCCGGGTTAGGGGACAGTTTGCCCGGTGTAGGCCGTCATTGTAAATACGAATTTGTTCTTAGAGATTTTCAATATAGCGTCTTTCATGTCACAGTCCACAAGATGGCAGACTTGAGCTACTGTATCATCGCTCAGCCATTTCATCCGAGAGAAGTATTGTTGGTGAGATCAAACAGGTTGAGGGATACAATTGTAAGAATTGTGCCCAATTTATGTAACAATTTAACCATCAATAGTAGAGCATTGGAAACCATTGAACAGACGAAGCCTTACAAATTAGTTCATAAAAAAAAACATTTTTGCACAAAAATAATCAAATTCTACCCCCAGAGTAGGATATTTTTGCAATCTACGGGGGGGCTTGCTTGTTGCTATTGGTCAATGGTGCAACGTTTTTTCTGACTCAGTGGTGTTTGATGATGTCATGTTGCTCACGAGTAGAAGGCTGAGCTTTTTTTTAGAGTCATAGGGCTGAGTAGGTGAGTGGAGTGCAAACTACAACTTTCGAAAATATTCAGGAAATACATTTCTTTTCATACGGGGTGGAAACATTTTCACCTATTGGATTTATTGCTTGAGGAATTTATTTCTGTACAATGGGGAATTGTCATCAAGGTGTCTACATCGTCTTTGTAGAAAGGCAAACCTTTTTCCAGCCATGGAACACTACAGAATATAAGGGACAGTTCTTGTGAAAGTCCCGTTGATGTCAAATCTAGGAAACGAATCGTTTGGCGTAACTAGGATTAACTGGTTGCTGGACAGTTCCATTGGCGATACCACAAGGCGATGCCACCCCAGGGCGACGGAGATTATAAACCTGTAGCGGGGTCGGCGGCGGTCCCACCGGTTCCTCCTCGGAGGGTTCGGAGCAGAGAGTCGTTTTCGGGCTCCAAGTGTCGGCCGGGTGGCGGAGAGCGCAAAGTGAAGTGTGTGCTTGTCGGTGACGGCGCAGTTGGGAAGACGAGCTTGATTGTCAGCTACACCACAAATGGATATCCAACTAAATATGTCCCAACTGCCTTTGATAATTTTTCAGGTAACTTGACAAATATGTGCCTTTTTTTAAGTCGGGTAGACTATTAGGACCTGTTGTGGTATTGGGCTATGCAATTAATTGTTTTTATCTGGCACTTTTAACAGCACAGGTGTTACCTGAAAAACAGGTATTGTTTTCTATGAATTCTATATTTGAACTGAGCCTGACTTACAACAATCTAAGTTTTTTTTTTTAAATTTCTGTCAACTGTCTGCTGCCTTACATTGGCAACAGGAACACCATGGTAATTGTTATACTCAATAGTTTGTCCATAACAACACTATTCTGGCCTTAACAGTATTTAATTGGTTGTGGTTACCAATTTATTCTTTGTTATATTGGCTGATTTAAATGTATAATTTGTTGTATTTTTTTCTTTCAGCGGTTGTGGCAGTTGATGGCAAGCCAGTGAAACTGCAGCTTTGTGACACAGCTGGGCAGGTTTGTCATTCAAATACACCTATAGGCCAGTTTCATGTGATCGCTACAACCATGGAAGTGTAAAGGATTCATTAAAAATAAACAAGTTGACCTTTTTGCTGTTCCTAAATGTCTCAAACGTCTTCTAACCCCCTAGGCAACTACACGTACGGAATGGGTTCAAATGGTCTACTAGTGTAGGGAAGATAAGGGATCTGTCTGTCTAAATTGATGCTCTACAGTAGTGTTTTTGTCCAGTCATGAGTCTGCACCAGAAATGAGCTTACTCAGATAAATACTGTCTTCCCCACATGTGAGGGGGTAACAAGCTTGGGGGGATTACAGAGAGGAAACTTTATAAGTGTAATGAATTGAATCTGAGCCTGGAAAGGAAACGCGAGATGGGTCTGTTTCTGAGGAGCAGAGCATGCTGGAGAGAGTCCGCAGTGGAAAACAGCCCAGGAAAGCAGGCAAAGAGAGTCAGAGTGGTTCTGTCTAGACACAGAGAGAGTCCCTGGCTGGAGGCTGAGCTCTGTGGGTTCATAGGGTTCTGCTTTGTCTCTTTGCAGAAAGAGCAGCGAGGCTCTGAGGCGATGGGCTTTTCATTAGACACCAATGATCTTTTCAATTGTTTTGAAATAATGTTTTACAAGACAATGCAAGCAATATCATAGTTATAACTTTGTTAAAACATAGTTAAACCTTGGTTACATTGAAATATAATCAAGATTACATTTCCGTTTGCATTAATATTTTGCTTTCATGAAACAGTCCAAAATAATTGTGAAAGCACATGCACCACCTGCCCGCCCAACCCCATGATGTGCTACAAATATGAGATAATGGCTGAGCCAATTCAACAAAATAATAGTTATTACCTTTTCAATGCTCAATGTCACCCTGCTCCTCTGGGCATAACTGAGTCCATGTAATTAGCATACTAAGCATGCAGAAGACTGTCTGAATACCAAATACAGGAACCTTCACTGTCAATGTTTTAGTATTTTATTGGGATCCCCATTAGCTTTTGCTGAAGCAGCAGCTACTCTTCCTGGGGATGTTGTTGACCTCATTGGGTTCCTGATACCACTAATTAACTCCCAGCCAATCAGAAATGATCTGGAGACCCTTTGCTGCTACCATCTGAGGAGGGAAATGCACTATTAAAATCTCAGGAAGCAATGGGTACACACAAGCTGGGTGTATCAGAGAAACAGATGAGAGTGATAGAATGCACTTTTGTCAATTAACAACAAAATATAATCTCAGTGGAATGCCACCGTTATCTTGCCTCCTATAGAACTAGATGTATTGGAGATGTGCAAATGTAATATGAACGTTGTGTAATAAGTTTGCCAGATAAAATGGCTAAACACATATTAGCGAAGATAAGCACACACTTATACCTGATATAAATGATGTCATCGCTCCACTTGGGCTCTAACTGGTAATGTAAATCATGTCACTGCTCCATTCAGGGGCTCTTTAACTGGTAATGTAAATGATGTCACTGCTCCATTCAGGGGCTCTTTAGCTGGTAATGTAAATGATGTCACCACTCCACTCAGGGGCTCTTTAACTGGTGATATAAAGATGTCACCGCTCCAGGGGCAGACAAAGTGTGGACTATGGTTCATGGTCTTATGTATACTAAACAAAAATATAAAGTGTTGTTTTCATGAGCTGAAAAAAAAAATCCCAGATATTTCCCATATGCACAAAAAGTTTGTTTCTCTCTAATTTTGTGCACTAATTTGTTTACATCCCTGTTAGTGACAATTTCTCCTTTGCCAAGATAACCCACCCACCTGACAGGTGTTGCATATCAGGACGCTGATTAAACAGCATGATCATTACACAGGTACACCTTGTGCTAGGGACAATAAAAGGCCATATGCAGTTTTGTTACACAACACAATGCCACAGATGTCTCAAGTTTTGAGGGAGTGTGCAATTGGCATGATGACTGCAGGAATTTCCACCAGAGCTGTTGCTAGATATTTGAATGTTAATTCCTCTACCATAAGCTGCCTCCATCATTTTAGAGAATTTGGCAGTCCGGCCTCACAACCACAGACCACGTGTAACCACACCAGCCCAGTACCTCCATATCCGGCTTCTTTGCCTGCAGGATCATTTGTCAAATCCATAGATTAGGGCCTAATTTCCTCATATGAACTGTAACTCAGTAAAATCTTTGAAATTGTTGCATGTTGCGTTTATATTTTATGTTCAGGGTAATTTTTTAAATCTATAATATAGTCATATTCTAGCAATTTAACAATGCTCTTTCTCTACAATTTAGCTATTGGTAGTTTTTCTATTTAGCCTTCATGCTAGTGTATTATATGCTGGTCGGCATGAACAGTACCTTCATTACTAAATTGCATGTCAGTCGGCAACATTAGAGGAAATTAAAATCAACTGTAGGCTACGCTGAAAGAGCTGTCCCTAATCAGAACCACTACGGCATGTCACGCTAACTGAAACTGATACAGGTGTCATGGGTTTTCAGGTTGTGGACACAGATTGTGTGTTCCTGCTTGCCAGAGACACTTTGTCATGAGGCTGAGGCGCCACTAGTTACAGACATGCACATGGTGACATAGCCAATGAGGGCAGGATTTTCCTTCTCTTGGCTATGATGATGCCCTTGTCAACCCTATACACTCTTGGAAAAAAGGGTTCTTCGGCTGTCCCCATAGGAGAACCCTTTTTGGTTCCAGGTAGAACCCTTTTTGGTGTTAGGTAGAACCCTTTTGGGTTCCATGTTGAACCTTCTGTGGAAAGGGTTCTACCTGGAACCATAAAAGGTTATTCAAAGGATTCTCCTATGGGGACAGCCAAATAACCCTTTTAGGTTCTAGATGGCACCTTTTTTTTCTAAGTGTACTCAAAGACCTTTTCACAAGGAGGGCTATTGAGTTGAGATTGCCCATTCTTGGTTCTGCTTGTTATCATGTCGTGTCATGAACCCCCCTCTCCTCTCCATTCCTCCCTGCAGGATGAGTTTGACAAGCTGCGTCCGCTCTGCTACACCAACGCAGACGTCTTCCTGCTGTGCTTCAGTGTCGTCAGCCCCTCCTCCTTCCAGAACGTAACAGAGAAATGGGTGCCGGAGATTCGCCGGCACTGCCCGCAGGCGCCGGTGGTTCTGGTGGGCAACCAGTCAGACCTGCGGGAGGATGTTAATGTTCTGATTGAGCTGGCCAAGTACAAAGAGAGGCCAGTGGAGCCCCAGGAGGCCCAGCAGTGTGCCGAGGACATGAGGGCCGTGTCATACATGGAGTGCTCCTCACTCACCCAGAAGAACCTCAAAGAGGTGTTTGACGCAGCCATCGTGGCCAGCATCCAGCACTCCGACAGTCAGCAGCAGCAGCATCGACTGAAAAGACGGACTCCAGACAAGATGAAGAAGCTTTCTAAATCATGGTGGAAGAAGTACTGTTGTGTGGTTTAGCCTCTATCTGTGTGTGTGACAGGACGGACGCATAGGTTCCAATTTTGCTTCCATGTCAGCACGTTAACAGACTTCAGGGGCAGTAAGGAAAACAGTGACTGGAATATGGACGCAGGTCTGGTCTGGAGTATCTGAGTTATGTGTAGGTTAGGCCTCAATGACCCCATGCTATTTTTGCTTTACCAACGTGAGCTGCACTGGAGACAGAGCTGACTTCCCTCAAAGAATACTCATTGACTTTCCACTGCCTTATATCCATGATCCTAGGGGGGACACAGCTTCTACATGGACGACTGTGGAAGATGAAGCCCTCTTGATTACCATTATGTTGTTATATCATTGTTTTATTAACCTGGTTTACTCTGACCTTTCCCATGGTAAGTGTACAGTATGTAAACTCAGATTCATTTAGCATATGAGATTGAGTCAACTTTCCGATGTGGGATTTACCATCTCTTTGATTTAGCTGTGTCTATGGTAAAAATAAAAACAATCTGTGCAGTAATCAGATAATGCGAGGAGAGTACTGTGTAACGTTCATTATTTGAATGCTTGTTCTTCCAGCCCATATTGGAGAGCCTCATTTGGCTTGTTGTCTAATGTACAAACCACTCAGAAACCTAATTTTTGTTTTCAAAAATAGTTTTTCAGAATTTCTAACTGTTGTTTACATTAGGACATGGGTTCTGTCTAAGCTCATATGAGGGTCACAGTCTCTAGCTATGTGCTGGAATTCTAACTAGACTTGTTGACCTTTGGTTCACTTCAACATAGCACCACCTGAGGAGTTTCAAACAAACACCTTACTCTGTACAGGGCTGACTGCAGCTGAGTCAACGTTAACTCTTAACTACCTTACTCTGTACAGGGCTGACTGCAGCTGAGTCAACGTTAACTCTTAGCTACCTTACTCTGTACAGGGCTGACTGCAGCTGAGTCAACGTTAACTCTTAACTACCTTACTCTGTACAGGGCTGACTGCAGCTGAGTCAACGTTAACTCTTAACTACCTTACTCTGTACAGGGCTGACTGCAGCTGAGTCAATGTTAACTCTTTACAGCTAGCAGAGTAAGGTAGTTATTAATGACTGAGCAAATTATTCAATATCTTTCTGAAACTAATACACTGGAAAGAGTATGTTAATTGTCCCAAGCAAGCTTAACAATACCATAATCTTTTATTATGTTGAAAAAAAGTTGTCAATACCTATTTTCCTATCACTGTGGCATGGGATGTCTACCTCTGTCAATGCAGTGTTCTGATTTAACCTATAGAGTTGAGGTTATTAGAATTTCAAAATGATAACCATAGAATTAGGAATTAGAATACTAAAATGGACATGAACATTCTTAAGATGGTCCAAAGGTCAGCCATTTTGGTCAGGGAGTTGGTCAACTATGGTTTGACAGTGCTGTGATAAGATATGGTGTGAAACAATGAATGTGTAGAATTTATCTGCACTGTGTGTTAGTTAGCTAGCTAGCCAGCCAGTTTTAGAGGAATTCTTCCATTAATTGTTCAAATTAAATGCCAATATGCCAACATTCCATTCAAACAATGCAGTCAAACCACAGCCGTACACTGGCCGAAATCAATCGATGATAGGACTGAGACAAGTTGTAAATGCAACAACTACTGATACTGCATCATAAAAGCACTCACAATTTTCCAAGAAAATAACATCCGAGACATTTATGGTCAGTTTACATATATTTTAGAGGCTATTTATACAGAAAGTTGGTATAAAACCTGTATAAACTCTATTTATAATTATGTGACAATATTTTTTGTTGATTATAATTCTATTTCTGATACATGCATCTCCTATGCCTCTACTGCCATTCATTCTAATTACACTGGTCTTGTCACGACTTCCGCCGAAGTCAGTCCCTCTCCTTGTTCGGACGGCGTTCGGTGGTCGACGTCACCGACCTTCAAGCCATCGCTGATCCATTTTTCATTTTCCATTGGTTTTGTCTTGTCTTCCATCACACCTGGTTCCAATCCCATCAATTACATGTTGTGTATTTAACCCTCTGTTTCCCCTCATGTTCTTGTGGGTGATTGTTTGATTGTATGTTATGTGCAAGTTATGTTCTGGTGTGCGACGGGTTTTGAACCCACTTTTATTATTTTGTATATGATGGTTTTCGGAGTTTGTGAGCATTTATTAAACGACTCCGTTTATACCAAGTTCGTTCTCCTGCGCCTGACTTCCCTGCCACCAGCACGCACCCCATTACAGGTTTTGTATTTCTCCCTGACCAATATGGCTACCATTTTGACCCCATTCTGTACCTTTGAGGTTTTATGACAGCCCCTGTAGTAATGTAATAGGATCTCTATGGTGATAACTGTCACCTCTTTCAGAGATTTGTTTTTCAAGCATTGTAACTCAAGCCTTGTAATAGCTCTTCCAGTAGAATGCCAAACTAAACCTTGGGCTAAACAATACAGTTTCATGTATGATCAGGTTCACCTCCTTAGATGTGTGATGGACCTCTGAAAGGGAATTATAGTGGAAGACAGACAATGGAGAAGTTAATGTTTTACTGGATCACTCTTAGTCGACCATGTTGCCTCAACGGTCAGTTCAATGTTAATCATAACCATGAATAAATAATATATACAGCTAGTGATTTTATCTCCTCCTTATGAAATACAAGGTACATATTTTCAAACTTCTTCCATGTCCAGTTTCTCAGTATTGCAGTATTTTGTGAGTCAAAAGTGTGGACACGCCTACTCATTCAACCATCAAGCGCTATGGTGAAACTGGCTCTCACGAGGACCACCACAGGAAAGGAAGAACCAGAGTTACCTCTGCTGCAGAGAATAAGTTCATTAGAGTTACCAGCCTCAGAAATTGCAGCCAAAATAAATGCTTCACAGAAGAGTTCAACAGGCACATCTCAACTGTTCAGAGGAGATCGAATTGTTGCAAAGAAACCCCTATTAAAGGACACCAATAATAAGAAGAGGCTTATTTGGACCAAGAAACACAAGCAATGGACATTAGACAGGTGGAAATCTGTCCTTTGGTCTGATGAGTGCAAATTTTAGGTTTTTGGATCCATCCGTTGTGTCTTTGTGAGATGCAGAGCAGGTGAACGGATGATCTCCGCATGTGTGGTTCCCACCGTGAAGCATGGAGGAGGAGGTGTGATGGTGTGGGGGTGCTTTGCTGGTGACACTGTCTGTGATTTATTTAGAATTCAAGGCACACTTAACCAGAATGGCTACCACAGCATTTTGAAGCGATACACCATCCCATCTGTTTTGCGTTTAGTGGAACTATCATTTTTTTTTAACAGGACAATGACCCAACACACCTCCAGGCTGTGTATGGGCTATTTGACCAAGAAGGAGAGTGATGGAGTGCTGTATCAGATGACCTGGCCTCCACAATCACCCGACCTCAACCAAATTGAGATGGTGTGCCATGAGTTGAACTGCAGAGTGAAGGAAAAGCAGCCAACAAGTGCTCAGCATTTGTGGGAACTCCTTCAAGACTTTTGGGAAAGCATTCCAGGTGAAGCTGGTTGAGAGAATGCCAAGGTTGTTCAAAGTTGTCATGAAGGCAAATGGTGGCTACTTTGAAGAATCTAAATTGTTATATATATTTTGATTTGTTTAACACTTTTCTGGTTACTACATGATTCCATATGTGCTATTTCATAGTTTTGATCTCTTCACTATTATTCTGCAATGTAGAAAATAGTAAAAATAAAGAAAAACCCTTGATTGAGTAGGTGTGTCCAAACCTTTGACTGGTACTGTATATCCTCAATACGAATGCATTTTACGACGATGCATTTCTTCAAATGCTTCTCTTTGTAACAGTGCAAATCACATGGTGTACTATACTCTTGTACTATACTGAGTGGACAAAACATTAATATTGAGTTGCACCCCCTTTTGCCCTCAGAACAGCTTCAATTCATCATGGCATGGACTCAACATGTTGTTAACAGCATTCCACAGGGATGCTGGCCCATGTTGACTCCAGTGCTTCCCACAGTTGTGTCTATGTCATGGAAAGAGCAGGTGTTCCTAATGTTTTGTACACTCAATGTATTTCCAAGTAAGCTATGACTTCCAGCAAACGTGGAGGTTCAAGGATCTCTGTTCAGGGCTCTGTAGGGGCTGGCGCTGTGGTGAAATAACAGCTTGCATTCAGTGTCATGTTAGGACAAAGATCCCGTTTGTCTGTAGTTTGATACCTTCGGAAAATAAAGAATGTTTGGTATACATGCTGGATTTTGTGTTTGTTACATTGGAATGGATTTGTTTCGGGTTTTGCCTCTGAAGCTCTTTTCCTTTGTGAGTTTTGTAATTACGTAGTTATTACAACTTAATGCTTGATTGATCGACCAACTATGGCTCAATAGTGGATAGTTTAATTGTACTAACAGAATCCATATACAGTTGTGCTTAGATCAATATTGTAGAAATGTAGTTCAATAAGGAGAGTTTATGCAGTTGAAATGGAAATATGAAGAAACAAGTTGATTTGGAAAGCCCTCTTATGCTTTCACTTGTAGTCACTACTCTATGAGCCGTTAGGCCAATTCATCTGGCGTCTGTGTGAGTCACTCAAACGTTCAGTAGTCTGCTCTTTTTTTCTCAGCCTGTAGCTGGCCCTGCTTAATGACTGAGACATTTTAAGGCCACTTTTTTGTGATTGTTTCATATTGCAAAGATGTGTGTGTGTTGGCGGTGCAATGTGTAGAGGTGTTGGCGGTGCAATGTGTAGAGAGAGGTGTTGGCGGTGCAATTTGTAGAGGTCTTGGCGGTGCAATGTGTAGAGGTCTTGCCCAACCATACAAAACCACATGACAAATAACTGCCTCAACTTAGAACAGAATACATGTGACAGATGTTTAGATGGTACAGATAACATGTTTTGACGTATGCACACTGATGCCCACAATCACCTATGAAGAAAGTCCCACAAGACAAGTTCCATAACTTCCTAAAGAGTGGGGGAGAGATACCGGTGGCCTGATAGATTTGCTAGAGTAGCTGTACAGCACAGCTGCAGAAAAGCCAAACGGTATCCCAGAGTTGCAAACG
Organism: Oncorhynchus mykiss; assembly: GCF_013265735.2. NCBI lineage: Eukaryota > Metazoa > Chordata > Actinopteri > Salmoniformes > Salmonidae > Oncorhynchus > Oncorhynchus mykiss. Next base: position 53,794,979 of record NC_048587.1, read on the forward strand.
TGGTGCATAGAGCTGCAAGCAGAACAGAGGGACTTGGCAGATCAAGTAAAGCTGTGACTTCTAAGAGGCTCAAGTCTGGATGGATGTTGAAAAGTTATTGGGCTGCTGGCCAGGTCGTCACTAGCAGGAAGTTATGATCCACTTGTTTCTCTTTGCGTGACAGAGAAAGGCAACATTGAGGACTTAGTCTGAATACCCCAGACCTACTAATGCTCTTCTTTGAATACAGTGTATAAATACAAGATGGGTGACATGAGGGAAACATCATATGAAATTGTATTAGTCACATGCGCTGAATACAACAGGTGCAGACCTTACAGTGAAATGCTTACTTACGAGCCCCTAACCAACAATGCAGTTTAAAAAAATACGGATAAGAATAAGAAATAAAATTAACAAGTAATTAAGCAGTATAATAACAATAGCGAGACTATATACAGGAGGGTACCGGTACAGAGTCAATGTGTGGGGGCACCGGTTAGTTGAGGTAATATGTACATGTGGGTAGAGTTGTTAAAGTGACTATGCATAGATAACAACAGAGAGTAGCAGCGGTATAAAAGAGGGGGAGAGCAGGGGGGGCAAAGCAAAAAGTTGGGTAGCCATTTGATTAGGTGTTCAAGAGTCTTATGGCTTGGTGGTAGAAGCTGTTAAGAAGCCTCTTGGACCTAGACTTGGCGCTCCGATACCGCTTGCCGTGCGGTAGCAGAGAGAACAGTCTATGACTAGGGTGGCTGGAGTCTTTGACCATTTTTAGGGCCTTCCTCTGGCACTGCCTGGTATAGAGGTCCTGGATGGCAGGAAGCTTGGCCCCAGTGATGCACTGGGCTGTTCGCACTACCCTCTGTAGTGCCTTGCGGTCGGAGGCTGAGCAGTTGCCATACCAGGCAGCGATGCAACCATGCTCTCGATGGTGCAGCTGAAGAACCTTTTGAGGATCTGAGGTCCCATGCCAATACTTTTCAGTCTCCTGAGGGGGAATAGGTTTTTTCATGCCCTCTTCACGACTGTCTTGGTGTGCTTCAACCATGTTAGTTTGTTGGTGATGTGGACACCAAGGAACTTGAAGCTCTCAACATCCTCAACTGCAGCCCCGTCGATGAGAATGGGGGCATGCTTGGTCCTCTTTTTCCTGTAGTCCACAATCATCTCCTTTGTCTTGATCACATCGAGGGAGAGATTGTTGCCCTGGCACCACACGGCCAGGTCTCTGACCTCCTCCCTATAGGCTGTCTCGTCATTGTTCGGGGTTCAGGCCTACCACTGTTGTGTCATCGGCAAACTTAAAGATGATGTTGGAGTCGTGCCTGGCCGTGCAGTCATGAGTGAACAGGGAGTACATGAGGGGACAGCAGGCACCCCTGAGAGGCCCCTGGGGGCGGCCCGTCAGGAAGTCCAGGATCCAGTTGCAGAGGGAGGTGTTTTGTCCCAGAGTCCTTATCTAATTGATGAGCATTGAGGGCACTATGGTTTTGAACACTGAGCTGTAATCTATGAATAGCATTCTCACATAGGTGTTCCTTTTGTCCAGGTGGGAAAGAGCAGTGTGGAGTACAAAAGAGATTGCATCACCTGTGGATCTGTTGGGCCGGTATGCAAATTGGAGTGGGTCTAGGGTTTGGTGTTAATGGTGTTGATGTGAGCCATGGCCAGCCTTTCAAAGCACTTCATGACTACAGACGTGAGTGCTACAGGTCGGTAGTCATTTAAGCAGGTTACCTTAGTGTTCTTGGGAACAGGCACTATGGTGGTCTGCTTAAAACATGTTGGTTTTACAGACTCGGACAGAGAGAGGTTGAAAATGTTGGTGAAGACACTTGCCAGTTGGTCAGCGCATGCTCGCAGTACACGTCCTGGTAATCCATCTGGACCTGCGGCCTTGTGAATGTTGACCTGTTTAAAGGTCTTAATCACATCGGCTGCGGAGAGCGTGATCACACAGTCTTCCGGTACAGCTGGTGCTCTCATGCATGTTTCAGTGTTATTTGCCTCGAAGCGAGCATAGAAGTAGTTTGGCTTGTCTGGTAGGCTTGTGTTACTGAGCAGCTGTGCTTCCCTTTGTAGTCTGTAATGGTTTTCAAGCCGTGCCACATCCGACGAGCATTGGAGCCGGTGTAGTACGATTCAATCTTAGTCCTGTATTGACGCTTTGCCTGTTTGATGGTTCGTCGGAGGGCATAGCGGGATTTCTTGTAAGCTTCCGGGTTAGAGTCCCGCTCTTTGAAAGCGGAAGCTCTAGCCTTTAGCTTCGTGCAGTTGCCTGTAATCCATGGCTTCTGGTTGAGGTATGTACGTACGGTCACTGTGGGGACAACGTCATCAATGCACTTATTGATGAAGCCAATGACTGATGTGGTGTACTCCTCAATGCCATCGGAAGAATCCCGGAACATGTTCCAGTCTGTGCTAGCAAAACAGTCCTGTAGCTTAGCATCTGCTTCATCTGACCACTTTTTAATTGATCTAGTCACTGGTGCTTCCTGCTTAAATTGTTTTGCTTGTAAGCAGGAATCCGGAGGATAGAATTATGGTCAGATTTGTCAAATGGAGGGCGAGGGAGAGCTTTGTATGCATCTCTGTGTGTGGAGTAAAGGTGGTCCAGAGTTTCCCCTCCCCCCCTCTGGTTGTACATTTAACATGCAGATAGAAATTTGGTAAAACGGATTTAAGATTCCCTGCATTAAATTCGCCGGCTACTAGGAGCGCCGCCTCTGGGTGAGCGTTTTCTTGTTTGCTTACAGTGGAATACATCTCATTCAATGCTGTCTTAGTACCAGCATCTGACTGTGGTGGTAAACAGCTACGAAAAATACAGATGAAAACGCTCTAGGTAGATAATGTGGTCTACAGCTTATCATGAGATACTCTACCTCAGGCGAGCAATAGCTCGAGACTTCCTTAGATATCGTGCACCAGCTGTTATTTACAAAAATAGATACAGTGCCTTGCAAAAGTATTCGGCACCCTTGAACTTTGCGACCTTTTGCCACATTTCAGGCTTCAAACATAAAGATATAAAACTGTATTTTTTTGTGAAGAATCAACAACAAGTGGGACACAATCATGATATCCATAAAAAGTGTTGTTTAAAGTTTGCCACAAGCCACCTGGGAGACACACCAAACATGTGGAAGAAGGTGCTCTGGTCAGATGAAACCAAAATTGAACTTTTTGACAACAATGCAAAACGTTATGTTTGGCGTAAAAGCAACACAGCTGAACACACCATCCCCACTGTCAAACATGGTGGTGGCAGCATCATGGTTTGGGCCTGCTTTTCTTCAGCAGGGACAGGGAAGATGGTTAAAATTGATGGGAAGATGGATGGAGCCAAATACAGGACCATTCTGGAAGAAAACCTGATGGAGTCTGCAAAAGACCTGAGACTGGGACGGAGATTTGTCTTCCAACAAGACAATGATCCAAAACATAAAGCAAAATCTACAATGGAATGGTTCAAAAATAAACATATCCAGGTGTTAGAATGGCCAAGTCAAAGTCCAGACCTGAATCCAATCGAGAATCTGTGGTAAGAACTGAAAACTGCTGTTCACAAATGCTCTCCATCCAACCTCACTGAGCTCGAGCTGTTTTGCAAGGAGGAATGGGAAAAAATTTCAGTCTCTCGATGTGCAAAACTGATAGAGACATACCCCAAGTGACTTACAGCTGTAATCGCAGCAAAAGGTGGCGCTACAAAGTATTAACTTAAGGGGGCTGAATAATTTTGCACGCCCAATTTTTCAGTTTTTGATTTGTTAAAAAAGTTTGAAATATCCAATAAATGTCGTTCCAGTTCATGATTGTGTCCCACTTGTTGTTGATTCTTCACAAAAAAATACAGTTTTATATCTTTATGTTTGAAGCCTGAAATGTGGCAAAAGGTCGCAAAGTTCAAGGGGGCCGAATACTTTCGCAAGGCACTGTATATCTTGAGTCCACTCTCAGATCACTCTGGTAGAAGTCTACATAAGAGCAAACAAGACACCCCATGACGTCTTTAAATGGGTCCACATCAGACATTTTTGGTTATCCTCAAAACTCTACCCTGAAATTCTGCAAATACACAGTGTGTGCTGTTCAAGAGACTGGACCCATAGTTGTGGCAAACAATTCCAGTATATGTGATTGTTTATGGGGAGTTAGCACAGCTAGTTATTGGATCTGAGAGGCAAAGTTTGGGCTGTTAAAGTTAATAGTGGTTGGAATAACCACAAAACAGGTTGTGTGTGTGCGCTACTTTAATCAATTCCAAATGTTGGATGAGAAAAAGGCCCTGTTCATCATTTCCCTGAGGAGGAGAGTAACAGAGTAACAGATGGCTGTTCATCATTTCCCTGAGGAGGAGAGTAACAGATGGCTGTTCATCATTTCCCTGAGGAGGAGAGTAACAGAGTAACAGATGGCAGTTCATCATTTCCATGAGTAGGAGAGTAACAGATGGCTGTTCATCATTTCCATGAGGAGGAGAGTAACAGGTGGCTGGACTACCCCCTCTGCTAGCCTCATCTATACCGGATGTGCTGGAGATACATTTTGTATAACTGCTTAAGTAAACTCTTAATTTCCCCTCAAATCATATTTTTCTTTCCTTTTTTGTCTGTAACTCAGCTTTTATCTGTTAACCTTACTGTTCAGGTATGTATCATGTGTAAAGGTCATTGTGTTATTTGAATGGTCAATGCCTGCTTACTCTTGTAATACATTGCATCTGAAACGCCATAGGCTCAGTAGGAAACACAAGTCCTTTAATGCAGGCATGTTTTGCCTCTAAACTATGCCACAGTAACAAGTAGTCTAGATAAAGACCCATTCCCATGTAGAGAAAGGGTATTTTCAGAAAATTTCCAACTGCTCTCTTTCTCCCTCCTAGAATTACAGAATGCAGAATTTGCTCGGTACTCTGTAAACTGTAATGACACAGCACAGCCAGGGCAACATGCATTCTGACACAGGCCAAAAAGGAGGGCATTGCAGACCATTATGGTTTCAGGCACAATTACAACTCAACCAGTTATATGATATATAACCAAGGGAGGAACCAGGATCTTCACAGAAATGTTTTTTTTTATGGCCGAGGAACTAAAAAAATGATATCGGCCAGACATAACTCACATTGCAAGGCCCCTTAGTTTTGAAGATAGTGTAATACATGTGTTGCCATGTCATTTGGATGGAGTAAAAAGAACACTGAAGATGTAATAGCTTATTTAACAATTTGTTATTGTTTTGGTTTATTGTGTGTGTGTGTGTGTGTGTGTGTGTGTGTGTGTGTGTGTGTGTGTGTGTGTGTGTGTGTGTGTGTGTGTTAAATGAACGGGTCAAAAGACCTAGCCCAGGGAGACTGGCAGCAGATCATTTGTACTAGCATTGGCAAACTGCCATCTCTTTCAACCACCACCAACATAATTGGGTCCAGGCTTTTCAATTGTGTGGACAGTATCCACTTGAAATCATGAAAGAAAGCCTTTAGAATTGCCCTGTCCTCCTTGAGTTCACTGTCTTTAATAATTCCATTTAACTAACAATTAACCACACAACAATAATGTATTTATTAAGTTATTCTACAGAAGGGAGGCTAATGTAGAGAGCCAATGGCTCTCACACTACAATATCGTGTAGGCTATTGTCAACCCTTTGTGATGATGAAAGGAGCTTTACTAACTGCGCTGTTGATCAAACTTCACACTGTTTGAACAGTTTGTTATGCTTTGAGGCCTACAGCTGTGCTTAAATGTGGTAGGAATTACTGTAAGATAGTAAACAAGTACTAGCACCTTGCATGTTTCATAAGACAAACATTTCATGTTTGCAGCAAGCGGAAAAAGAAAAGGCGATTCCAATTATCACAACATCAAATTCCTTGAACAAACTCAGTATGTTTGTAAACTTCATACCAGTCGTTTAAACTCAGTATGTTTGTAAACTTCATACCAGTCGTTTAAACTCAGTATGTTTGTAAACTTCATACCAGTCGTTTAAACTCAGTATGTTTGTAAACTTCATACCAGTCGTTTAAACTCAGTATGTTTGTAAACTTCATACCAGTCGTTTAAACTCAGTATGTTTGTAAACTTCATACCAGTCGTTTAAACTCAGTATGTTTGTAAACTTCATACCAGTCGTTTAAACTCAGTAGGTTTGTAAACTTCATACCAGTCGTTTAAACTCAGTATGCTTGTAAACTTCATACCAGTCGTTTAAACTCAGTATGTTTGTAAACTTCATACCGGTCGTTTAAACTCAGTAGGTTTGTAAACTTCATACCAGTCGTTTAAACTCAGTATGTTTGTAAACTTCATACCAGTCGTTTAAACTCAGTAGGTTTGTAAACTTCATACCAGTCGTTTAAACTCAGTTTGCTTGTAAACTTCATACCAGTCGTTTAAACTCAGTATGTTTGTAAACTTCATACCGGTCGTTTAAACTCAGTAGGTTTGTAAACTTCATACCAGTCGTTTAAACTCAGTATGTTTGTAAACTTCATACCAGTCGTTTAAACTCAGTAGGTTTGTAAACTTCATACCAGTCGTTTAAACTCAGTAGGTTTGTAAACTTCATACCAGTCGTTTAAACTCAGTATGTTTGTAAACTTCATACCAGTCGTTTAAACTCAGTATGTTTGTAAACTTCATACCAGTCGTTTAAACTCAGTAGGTTTGTAAACTTCATACCAGTCGTTTAAACTCAGTATGTTTGTAAACTTCATACCAGTCGTTTAAACTCAGTATGTTTGTAAACTTCATACCAGTCGTTTAAACTCAGTAGGTTTGTAAACTTCATACCAGTCGTTTAAACTCAGTAGGTTTGTAAACTTCATACCAGTCGTTTAAACTCAGTATGCTTGTAAACTTCATACCAGTCGTTTAAACTCAGTATGCTTGTAAACTTCATACCAGTCGTTTAAACTCAGTATGCTTGTAAACTTCATACCAGTCGTTTAAACTCAGTACGCTTGTAAACTTCATACCAGTCGTTTAAACTCAGTACGCTTGTAAACTTCATACCAGTCGTTTAAACTCAGTATGCTTGTAAACTTCATACCAGTCGTTTAAACTCAGTATGCTTGTAAACTTCATACCGGTCTTTTAAACTCAGTATCCTTGTAAACTTCATACCAGTCGTTTAAACTCAGTATGCTTGTAAACTTCATACCAGTCGTTTAAACTCAGTATGCTTGTAAACTTCATACCGGTCTTTTAAACTCAGTTTGCTTGTAAACTTCATACCAGTCGTTTAAACTCAGTATGTTTGTAAGCTTCATACCAGTCGTTTAAACTCAGTATGTTTGTAAACTTCCTACCGGTCTTTTAAACTCAGTATCCTTGTAAACTTCATACCAGTCGTTTAAACTCAGTATGTTTGTAAACCTCATACCAGTCGTTTAAACTCAGTAGGTTTGTAAACTTCATACCAGTCGTTTAAACTCAGTATGTTTGTAAACTTCATACCAGTCGTTTAAACTCAGTATGTTTGTAAACTTCATACCAATCGTTTAAACTCAGTAGGTTTGTAAACTTAATACCAGTCGTTTAAACTCAGTATGTTTGTAAACTTCATACCAGTCGTTTAAACTCAGTATGCTTGTAAACTTCATACCAGTCGTTTAAACTCAGTATGCTTGTAAACTTCATACCAGTCGTTTAAACTCAGTATGCTTGTAAACTTCATACCAGTCGTTTAAACTCAGTACGCTTGTAAACTTCATACCAGTCGTTTAAACTCAGTATGCTTGTAAACTTCATACCAGTCGTTTAAACTCAGTACGCTTGTAAACTTCATACCAGTCGTTTAAACTCAGTACGCTTGTAAACTTCATACCAGTCGTTTAAACTCAGTATGCTTGTAAACTTCATACCAGTCGTTTAAACTCAGTACGCTTGTAAACTTCATACCAGTCGTTTAAACTCAGTATGCTTGTAAACTTCATACCAGTCGTTTAAACTCAGTACGCTTGTAAACTTCATACCAGTCGTTTAAACTCAGTATGCTTGTAAACTTCATACCAGTCGTTTAAACTCAGTATGCTTGTAAACTTCATACCAGTCGTTTAAACTCAGTATGCTTGTAAACTTCATACCGGTCTTTTAAACTCAGTATCCTTGTAAACTTCATACCAGTCGTTTAAACTCAGTATGCTTGTAAACTTCATACCAGTCGTTTAAACTCAGTATGCTTGTAAACTTCATACCGGTATTTTAAACTCAGTATGCTTGTAAACTTCATACCAGTCGTTTAAACTCAGTATGTTTGTAAGCTTCATACCAGTCGTTTAAACTCAGTATGTTTGTAAACTTCCTACCGGTCTTTTAAACTCAGTATCCTTGTAAACTTCATACCAGTCGTTTAAACTCAGTATGTTTGTAAACTTCATACCAGTCGTTTAAACTCAGTATGTTTGTAAACTTCATACCAGTCGTTTAAACTCAGTATGTTTGTAAACTTCATACCAGTCGTTTAAACTCAGTAGGTTTGTAAACTTCATACCAGTCGTTTAAACTCAGTAGGTTTGTAAACTTCATACCAGTCGTTTAAACTCAGTATGCTTGTAAACTTCATACCAGTCGTTTAAACTCAGTATGCTTGTAAACTTCATACCAGTCGTTTAAACTCAGTATGCTTGTAAACTTCATACCAGTCGTTTAAACTCAGTATGCTTGTAAACTTCATACCAGTCGTTTAAACTCAGTACGCTTGTAAACTTCATACCAGTCGTTTAAACTCAGTACGCTTGTAAACTTCATACCAGTCGTTTAAACTCAGTATGCTTGTAAACTTCATACCAGTCGTTTAAACTCAGTATGCTTGTAAACTTCATACCAGTCGTTTAAACTCAGTATGCTTGTAAACTTCATACCGGTCTTTTAAACTCAGTATCCTTGTAAACTTCATACCAGTCGTTTAAACTCAGTATGCTTGTAAACTTCATACCAGTCGTTTAAACTCAGTACGCTTGTAAACTTCATACCAGTCGTTTAAACTCAGTACGCTTGTAAACTTCATACCAGTCGTTTAAACTCAGTATGCTTGTAAACTTCATACCAGTCGTTTAAACTCAGTATGCTTGTAAACTTCATACCGGTATTTTAAACTCAGTATGCTTGTAAACTTCATACCAGTCGTTTAAACTCAGTATGTTTGTAAGCTTCATACCAGTCATTTAAACTCAGTATGTTTGTAAACTTCCTACCGGTCTTTTAAACTCAGTATCCTTGTAAACTTCATACCAGTCGTTTAAACTCAGTATGCTTGTATACTTCATACCGGCCGTTCAAACTCAGTATGCTTGTACACTTCATACCGGCCGTTTAAACTCAGTATGCTTGTACACTTCATACCAGTCGTTTAAACTCAGTATGCTTGTACACTTCATAACGGCCGTTTAAACTCAGTATGCTTGTACCCTTCATACCAGTCGTTTAAACTCAGTATGCTTGTAAACTTCATACCAGTCGTTTAAACTCAGTACGCTTGTAAACTTCATACCAGTCGTTTAAACTCAGTACGCTTGTAAACTTCATACCAGTCGTTTAAACTCAGTATGCTTGTAAACTTCATACCAGTCGTTTAAACTCAGTATGCTTGTAAACTTCATACCAGTCGTTTAAACTCAGTATGCTTGTAAACTTCATACCGGTCTTTTAAACTCAGTATGCTTGTAAACTTCATACCAGTCGTTTAAACTCAGTATGTTTGTAAGCTTCATACCAGTCGTTTAAACTCAGTATGTTTGTAAACTTCCTACCGGTCTTTTAAACTCAGTATCCTTGTAAACTTCATACCAGTCGTTTAAACTCAGTATGTTTGTAAACTTCATACCAGTCGTTTAAACTCAGTAGGTTTGTAAACTTCATACCAGTCGTTTAAACTCAGTATGTTTGTAAACTTCATACCAGTCGTTTAAACTCAGTATGTTTGTAAACTTCATACCAGTCGTTTAAACTCAGTATGTTTGTAAACTTCATACCAGTCGTTTAAACTCAGTATGTTTGTAAACTTCATACCAGTCGTTTAAACTCAGTAGGTTTGTAAACTTAATACCAGTCGTTTAAACTCAGTATGTTTGTAAACTTCATACCAGTCGTTTAAACTCAGTATGTTTGTAAACTTCATACCAGTCGTTTAAACTCAGTAGGTTTGTAAACTTCATACCAGTCGTTTAAACTCAGTAGGTTTGTAAACTTCATACCAGTCGTTTAAACTCAGTATGCTTGTAAACTTCATACCAGTCGTTTAAACTCAGTATGCTTGTAAACTTCATACCAGTCGTTTAAACTCAGTACGCTTGTAAACTTCATACCAGTCGTTTAAACTCAGTACGCTTGTAAACTTCATACCAGTCGTTTAAACTCAGTATGCTTGTAAACTTCATACCAGTCGTTTAAACTCAGTATGCTTGTAAAATTCATACCAGTCGTTTAAACTCAGTATGCTTGTAAACTTCATACCGGTCTTTTAAACTCAGTATCCTTGTAAACTTCATACCAGTCGTTTAAACTCAGTATGCTTGTAAACTTCATACCAGTCGTTTAAACTCAGTATGCTTGTAAACTTCATACCGGTATTTTAAACTCAGTATGCTTGTAAACTTCATACCAGTCGTTTAAACTCAGTATGTTTGTAAGCTTCATACCAGTCGTTTAAACTCAGTATGTTTGTAAACTTCCTACCGGTCTTTTAAACTCAGTATCCTTGTAAACTTCATACCAGTCGTTTAAACTCAGTATGCTTGTATACTTCATACCGGCCGTTCAAACTCAGTATGCTTGTACACTTCATACCGGCCGTTTAAACTCAGTATGCTTGTACACTTCATACCAGTCGTTTAAACTCAGTATGCTTGTACACTTCATAACGGCCGTTTAAACTCAGTATGCTTGTACCCTTCATACCAGTCGTTTAAACTCAGTATGTTTGTAAACTTCATATCAGTCATGGTTTCTAAGAAAGCAGTGATAAAATCTTAAAACGCCACTAATAATTGTGCTACAACTGTTTTGCAAAAAAAAAAAAAAAGGTGTAATAATTTATTTAGACAAGTAAAAAATATCTTTGTCCAAAAAATATCTTTATCCCTTTTGCCCCTCAAGCTCCCTCGAATGTATTCAGTTGTACAACTGACTAGGTATCCCCCTTTCCCATTCCATTGTCCTTATTAAAACCAGACTGGTCTCATAGACTAGACGTAACATAGTAAACGTACATTTGGGGCACCAAATTAGTATGATATGTTATGTTTGGTATGGTTACATAAGATTGAAGGTTATTTAAGGCAAAACGAAAAGAGGGTGGATGATCTAGCAACCCAAAGGTTGATTGTTAAAATCTTACCACAAATAACTTTAGCATTTTAGCTAATTAGCAACTTTGCAACTACTTACTACTTTATAGCTACTTTACAGCTACTTCGCATGTTAGCTAACCCTCCCCCTAAACTGAACCCTTTTAGCTAACCCTTCCCTTAACCCTAAACTTCACCCCTTTAACCTAACTCCTAACCTTAACCCCTAACCCTAACCTTAACCCCTAACCCCTAGTCCTAACCCCTAGCCTAGCTAGCGTTAGCAACCTAGCCACCTAGCTAACGTTAGCCACAAGAAATTGGAATTCGTAATATATCATATGTTTAGCAAATTCATGACATATTGTACGTTTTGCAAATTCATAACATATTGTAGGAATTTTAATTTGTAACATATTGTATGAAATGGAAGTATGGACATCCACAAATTAATACATACCATATGAAACAAATCATACTAAATGTAGTGTCTCGGATTTAAGTACAAAATGATACGAAATGCTCTGAGACCAGGTTGCAGCAACTGTGAGGAACCTCAAATGTTGTTTTTCTTGGATGGGATGATTACATAGACTAGAGGTTGTTTATTTCTGTGTGACTTGTGCATGTTTACTGTGTTGGCGGAACAGTTGGAAAGTGTCCCAAACACTTTTCAACAGCGTACCCTTGCCTTTAAGATGTCACTACCACTGTACTTTATCTTAAACCTGTCCCTTGTCTCACTGTCTCAGCAGTCATCCAAAAATAACTTCTGTACGCTTCTTATATTATATCCTTCCCAGAAAAATGAGGTGAGGATTCTGACATATTCACCTTTTGAAATTGTAAAGCAGCAGAGTGTGTAGACACAAAGTGTTGCTGGGAAAAGAAGACAAAAAACAGCCTCCCTCTGGTTTATTAAGTTTTGGCCTAGAAACCAGATGTAGCCACCATCAGGTCGACCCCCTCCACCCCCTCCTCTATGCCCACTGTCAGAGTCATGGCACTGGACCAGAACCAGTCAGAGTCATGGCACTGGACCAGAACCAGTCAGAGTCATGGCACTGGACCAGAACCAGTCAGAGTCATGGCACTGGACCAGAACCAGTCAGAGTCATGGCACTGGACCAGAACCTTTGTCTTGTTTTCCAAATTTGTGAGCTGACTCAAACGAGACAACAGGCAAGGCTTTTGAGGGAAAAACGAATCACCTACGTTCTCCTTCTTTAACCTCATAGCTTATGGCTCTCACATCCTCAAAGAATAGGCTCTGCAGAAAACAAACAAGATGAGAAAACAATTGGCAATCCTATTTGCATCCTATGAATATAGTTTTTCCACGACATACACATTTTAAGATCACCATATCTCCATCATTTTAGCAGGAATTATTTTAAATGAAAGATTATTGGAGAGAGTTGACACAACTCTCACACACTGCTAGGAACTATTGGTGTAATGAAATCCCAAACTGCATTAAACACATTGAATTACAGTATAATGCTGACTGAGACTGCAGTGTTTTGTCTATCTGATCCTTTTACCCCATATGACCAGCAAGTGGTTTACAATCGGTTGCCCCCATGTTCTTACTGGCTAATACTTTAAGCCACTGAGCCTCCAATAAACTGTCAGTTGGGATCTGATGACCTGGTATTGAGTGACTGATCTTGTGCTGATGAAAGGCAGGTATTGTTAACCCCAAGGGGTTAAGACATGATGGAACAATGTGAGTTGAATTTACAGTTTGAGCTGAATTTGACCCCAAGATTGGGAGGAATACGTTACAACCTCCTGGAGATGCCTGACATCAACATGTTTAGTTCATTTTCTATACCGGTTAGTTCCATTTGAATACATTCAATGAACTGATGTGATCAGACGTCCAGATCAAACGGAGCAAACCTGATCATCTGGGCCTGACCAATAGAAAATTAAGTATGAAAAACAATTTTGAATCAATGGATTACTCAAGCATATTAGTACCTGGGGTCAATAAAACAACACTGAAATGTATATGCATTAATTTCGATATTTCCATGCAGATACAGTGCCTTCGGAAAGTATTTATATCTGTTGACTTTTCCACATTTTGTTACGTTACAGCCATTATTTTATAAATGAATTTATAAAATGTATTTAAATTAAATATTCTCAGCAATCTCCACACAATACCCCATAACGACAAAGTGAAAACAGGTTGTTATAATTTTTCACTCATTTATATATATATAAAAAAAACGTATTTACATAAGTACTCAGAAACTTTACTCAGTACTTTGTTGAAGCGCCTTTGCCAGCTATTACAGCCCCGAGTCTTCTTGGGTAAGAATCTACAAGCTTGGCACACCTGTATTTGGGGAGATTCTCCCATTCTTCTCTACAGATCCTCTCAATCTCTGTCAGGTTGGATGAGGAGAGTTGCTGCACAGCTATTTTCAGGTCTTTCCAAATGTTTGATCAGGCTTAAGTCCGGGCTCTAGCTGGGCCACTCATTTTTACCTATGGTGTATTTTGTGTAGATTGATGAGGGAAATACATATTTAATACATTTTAGAATAAGGCTGTAACCTAACAAAATGTGGAAAAAGTCAAGGGGTCTGAATACTTTCCGAAGGCACTGTAAGTATGGTTGTATATGGATGCACACAGAAACAGACATTTGCTAAAAGCAATACCATCTTAAAAATGTCCACATCACTGGCACATTTACTGGAATTTTTACCTCTAACCATGAATTTTTCAGATCCTATAAGTTGTCACAAGTATCATTGTTTTCCATGGGCTGCACCCAGTTCCTCTATTTTGATGATTTTGCCCAGCACAGTGTCAGGGGAAGGGAGCTGCAGACAGCTGTTTTCTGCATAGATAGTGCAATGACCTAACCAGGAGAACGGTGATGGGGCCACGATTGGGCGGCAGGGGCTGCTGCCAGGACAGACCGTGTCTGGAGGCTGCAGACAGCATGTATTCCAACACTGCTCACAGGACCCAATCTGTTATCTGCAATGAGGTGGCTAATACAGTCATTCCACTGTCTTTCCCCTCTAATTTGGACATGATTATCTGGTGGTAGTTTGTTACAGCAAAAATAAAGAGGTGCCTCGGAACCTGGTGGACCAATCAAATCAACAACCTGGATTTTTATGGTAGCTTGTCTATTTCCTGTTTCTGGTGTAAATATGTGTGTCTACATTTATTCAACAGCATTTTTTTTTTATATACATTTTCAAAAACCCTTTACACCCTTCCCTGGTTTTATGAACTTTGATCCACTATGACCTGTGGGGTGAGAAACCTGCTGGGGCATCTCTTTTATGTAACTATAACAAATGTTAGACTTCAGGGTAGCCTAGTGGTTAGAGTCTTCGACAAGTAACGGAAAGGTTGCAAGTTCAAATTCCCAAGCTGACAAGGTACAAATCTGTCGTTCTGTCCCTGAACAAGGAAGTTAACCCACTGTTCCTAGGCTGTCATTGAAAATAAGAATTTGTTCTTAACTGACTTGCCTAGTTAAATAAATGTAAAATTAACCCACACTTTAAATGGAATATAGAGAGTCTCAGTGTGTGTGGTGATGATGTATTGAGGTGTGCCCAGGGGTTGATATCACATGCACTAGACTGATTGTACACACAGTTACCCTCTTCTACCAGATAGATGTTTGTAGGGAAAGAGCAGGGAGCACTGCTTTGTCACAGAATGTGATTGTCACAATAAAGGGAAGTTTCTGCTCCATCTTGTTGGAAGTGTCACCATTGTGCATTAGACAGGCCTCTGCGTGAACAATCCCTCTGTATGACGGGTTGCGGAGTAACAGATTACATGTAACAAAGACAATAATATTAAAAGGCCAATGTTTATACTGAGGGGTTGGTCTTTTAAATGAATTACCACAATCATGAATAGATCGGTTGGCTGAAATAAAAGGCTTTGTTGTCGGCAATACCTTAAAGATAAAGATATATTGGCAAAAAGTTGGAGGGAATGCTCAAGTTGGCCGGTTTTCATCTTTGTCAAATGTGATTGAATTTAGGAGAGGGAGGAAAAATGAAAAACAAATTGTATGGTTTATTGAAACCATCTACATCGCAGTCAAAACCACTTGATATAATAATACATATGTCTGTGATTATATTCAACGGTCTGTCTGCTAAAGGGAATTTGTAAGAACAAGGGGAATCCCACAAGTTGAATGTTCTTCATTGCCAATGAATATTCATATTCATTCAAAACTCACTGTAGCCCCTTGTTTGTGTCATGATCAGTCTTAACAAATTGCATTGTTAAGTCATTACACTTACATCATAAAATGGAGAAATCACAAATGTTTTTGTATTAGAACAGATCACTCTGTCAAAAAATATGTTTACCCTGCTGCCCTGAGTCAAGACCAATGTGAATTTCATGTTGAGTTAATATCATCTAAAGTTATCCAACCTAGTATAATAAGAAAAATTGACACGTTTGGATTTAATGACTTATTGAGTGAACTTGAAACTTTTAGTCATAAGTAGCATTCTTGTCAAATTTGTCAATACAATTATTACAAGTGTGCCCACTTTGGAGTCATCCTCATCTGGGATTTGAACTCACAACCTCTCAGTTGGGAAGCAACTTGACTTTCCTGCTATGCCACCAGCACCAGGTCTGTGGGTATGAAAGCGTTTGGCCACAGATTTATTGCCAAGAGTACATTAAGCACTTTGCTAAAACACTGTAAATGTTTGTGTTGAGTCACCTTAAAAAAGTGTGTTTCCCTGCTACCTTAAAAAATTAAGTCAAATCCAATCCAGATTTAAATTAATCTAAAATGACTTCAACCTGCTCTTACTGAAAAAACACATTTCCAGGTGATCACTTGATCTTATGTGAAGTTAATGTGATAATATTTGGCAACATGTAAAGCAACATTTGATAACATGTGAAGTTAATGTGATAATATTTGGCAACATGTAAAGCAACATTTGATAACATGTGAAGTTAATGTGATAATATTTGGCAACATGTAAAGCAACATTTTATAACATGTGAAGTTAATGTGATAATATTTGGCAACATGTAAAGCAACATTTGATAACATGTGAAGTTAATGTGATAATATTTGGCAACATGTAAAGCAACATTTGATAACATGTGAAGTTAATGTGATAATATTTGGCAACATGTAAAGCAACATTTGATAACATGTGAAGTTAATGTGATAATATTTGGCAACATGTAAAGCAACATTTGATAACATGTGAAGTTAATGTGATAATATTTGGCAACATGTAAAGCAACATTTGATAACATGTGAAGTTAATGTGATAATATTTGGCAACATGTAAAGCAACATTTGATAACATGTGAAGTTAATGTGATAATATTTGGCAATATGTAAAGCAACATTTGATAACATGAAACTACACGTGATCAAATGTAAAGTGTTCCAAAAACACATTAATTAGATTTTTCTGCAGGTCATAAAATCATGTAATCGTTTCCAAAGAAGAAAGCTTCAGTTTCATGTTATAGAGCTGAATGCCATTAATTACAAGTCTGTCTTGGGGAATAATGTCATTTCAGACTTCAAGGCTATGAAAACAAGTGAATCCACAATCACTAGGGAGATCTGTAAATGGTCTTTTTCACCTGTAGAATTTACATATGTTTTCATGTACCGTCTGACTCCTGCTGAACATGTTTATGATTTACGACACATTGTTTATTACATTATCATCAAGCCACTGTGTCATATCTCTGGCCCACTCTTGTGTTTTGGAATGAGATTCAGATAGCGGAAAGCCTGGGACATGACGTAATCTGCCAAGCACGTCCACAACAGATCTGTCAGATGTTTTTGTTTCCACATACTGAATTTTATCTTCTGTATCCCACACACTCCCTGCCACCCCCCCAGCCCAATACAGTCAAGCTTATGTGTGAGAAGGACATTCCAACAATACGACTAAGGATTTGTTCTCCCAACAGACTGGAGGTTGAAAGAGCAACTGTGTCTCTCTTCAAAATGCCAGCTATTGAGTCAACACACCATCTCTGCCTGAGGCTCTGCAAGAAACCAGGTCCAGTTGCTTTGTTAGATAGAGGACAAGGAACACTGTGGAAACCAGCTCCAGTTCCTTGGTTAGATAGAGGACAAGGAACACTGTGGAAACCAGCTCCAGTTTCTTGGTTAGACAGAGGACGAGAAACACTGTGGAAACCAGCTCCAGTTGCTTTGTTAGACAGAGGATGAGAAACACTGTGGGGAAAGCAGAAGACAACTGAGGTTCATGAAAAAAGCAGCAGGTTATAATGACAGTATTTCAACAAATGCGTGTTCCAATGGCCAAAGAGTCTACAGGAGACTAGACACATTTTCACATTCAACCCTAGAAATGCTAGAGGTGAGGCTGACAGCAGAGACATCCTAACTGTAACGAATCTCTTCGTCATCTGAGGAGGAGTAGGAAGGATCGGACCAATATGTAGCGTGGTAAGTGTCCATGTTAATTTATTAGACTGAACACACAAAACAAAATAACAAAGTGAATGGAAGAAACAAAACAGTTCTGTAAGGTGACATACACTAAACAGAAAACAACTACCCACAAATCATAGTGGGAACACAGGCTACCTAAGTATGGTTCTCAATCAGAGACAACGATTGACAGCTGCCTCTGATTGGGAACCATACCAGGCCAAAAGCAGAAATACAAAACCTAGAACAACACATAGAATGCCCACCCCAACTCACGCCCTGACCAAACTAAAACAGAGACATAAAAAAGGAACTAAGGTCAGGACGTCCCATACTCACACTCATCATCCATTCTGGTAATGGGGGGGTGGAGCCCATAGCATGTGCTACATTGGGACAGAGGGTGATTGACCATGAATGGAGGAAAATGAAGATAGGCTGAATTGGTTGGTAAATGAACCTGTGATGTCGTAGACCCTCTAATCCCTTCATCTTCGTTGTCAACTGTTTCTATGTGGTCTTCATGCTCCAACAGGCACTCCCCTAATGCTCCCTCAACTTCCCTTGTTAGATTCTAATTACAGCACACTGGGACTGTTCCCCCAGCCTCACTCCCCCTAATGCTTAATGAAATCTGAAAGGTCAATGCGTTCTGCACTGTGACGCGTTTGCATGGAGGAGGCGGCGAGGACTTTGTAGTCTCAACGGCAGAGCAGCACATTTGCTGTGATTTAGGGGTGTCTTGATTCAGACATTTTCATGTGAACCCAATGGAAGCCTCAGCCTCTTTCTCACTCTCTACAGGAATGCTTAGAGAACGTCCTCAAGCAGACCAAGCTGCAGTTAGACTGTTATTCTAGATGTTGCAACAAATGTCGAGGATCTGTACTACCGAATAAAGGGAAATGTTACTGTGAAGTTCTCTTTTGGTTGGAAGGTAACTTTGACCTGAGTAGATGGTCAACTACCTAACGGTCAAGTCTTTAGTGTTTCCCATGGATGTGTGTGGGTGTGTTGGGGGATGCTTCTATTCTCAGCAAGGGTGACCTTTAAAGAGAACTCTCATTGATCTAGTAAACAAGAATCCAAAGCTACATCTCATTGAAATCACCACATCTGATGAAGAGAATTACTGGTTCTATTGTTTTCCCAAGCACATTTTGCCTGCTTGAAGCCAGAGTACTACTACAGCACTTCCCCATCTTTAATCTGGCTATCACTGAGTTAAGTCAATTTGAAGAGTGTCCTCATGGGGAAACTATTTCCATTGACTATCCTACCCCACTGACAGCACATACCTGTCCTCAGTACGTAAGTCCTGAAAACAGTCTCCCATGAGTGTGAATGGGCGCAGGCTCTTTTCACTCCGCAGATCACCCATTCTAAAAGGGCTCAATAGGGCCACCAATGAAACAATTGACTTTTGGATCAGTAGGCTGAGAGCTGCAACTGCCCCATTTCATATTCACATCTCAGATGAGGGGGCCCTTGCTTGGTCACATTTTTTGCACAGTGACCGGTGTTCAACTTAATACACATTGTCCATTGCAGGGTGTCATGGTGTCCTTGGTCCTCAGTGCCCCCAACTATCAAACATTTACCAGCCAGCATCACCCAGCTCAAAGCCACTGCCCTCTGATGCTCAAACAATTAACTAGAGAGGGTGGAAGGAGGGTGGGTGAGAGATGAGGGGTTGGTGTGGTAGGCAGACAGGGGAGAGGCCATTCCTGTTATTGTGGAAGCCTCTGCTGGACTTTGTATCAGGCTCTGTCTTACTGACAAGGATGACACACAAAGTAGATATTCCATCCCCCAGCCCCTTCAAACACGGGGTATGACATGACAACGACAGGATGGAAATCTACCCAGGCTGGCGGTTTACGAATCAGCTCACATGACAACTTCCTGTTTCCTGTCTGACCTCTTAAGATTAGCAGTGCCAAGGTCCCCATCAGGACCCAGAATGCTCCCAGTGACCCTCAGTAGACATGCCAAGTGATCCCAGTTCCCTTTGTGTGTGTTTAGTGAACACTTAAGTGATCAAAAAGAGTGAAGTCACACGCCCTTGCTCTCCTCTTCCATGGTTGACTTTTTTGATGCTCTCTGTCCACTGCCTCCCAGGCTGTCCATCCCCCAATATTGATGTGAGGTGGAACAATGGCAAACTCTGTGTACCATGAAGGACTGTGGGGGCATCACTGCCTGAAAGAAGACATTCGATGGGCCTTTCAGAGCAGTAGGAGGGAATGTTTCTTTGATTGTTAATTTCCTTTCTGGTAATGCCAATTTAATGGAAAATACTACCGGCATCGATTCAAATGGATATGTACTGTACATGTAACAGTATAGCTTCCGTTCTTCTCCTCGCTCGAACCAGGGACCCTCTGCACACATCAACAACAGTCACCCACGAAGCATCGTTACCCATCGCGCCACAAAAGCCCCTCTGCAAGGGGAACAACTACTTCAGGTCTCAGAGCGAGTGACATCAACCGATTGAAATGCTATTTGTGCGCACCACCGCTAACTAGCTAGCCATTTCACATCGGTTACACTCACCCCCCCAAAGTTTAACTTCCGTCCCTCTCCTCGCCCCATCCTGGGCTCGAACCAGAGACCCTCTGCACACATCAACAACTGAAACCCACAAAGGATCGTTACCATCGCGCCACAAAAGCCGCGGCCCTTGCAGAGCAATGGGAACAACTACTTCAAGGCCTCAGAGCGAGTGACGTCACCGATTGAAATGCTATTAGGGCACACCACCGCTAACTAGCTAGCCAATTCACATTGGTTACACTCACCTCCCTTTTGACCTCCTCCTTTTCCGCAGCAACCAGTGATCCGGGTCAACAGCATCAATATAAAAGCTTAACTTCCGTCCCTCTCCTCGCCCCATCCTGGGCTCGAACCATGGACCCTCTGCACACATCAACAACTTACACCCACGAAGCATCATTACCCATCACGCCACAAAAGCCTCTGCAAGGGTAACAACTACTTCAAGGCCTCAGAGCGAGTGACATCACCGATTGAAACGCTATTAGCGCGCACCACCGCTAACTAGCTAGCCATTTCACATCGGTTACGTACAGTACATGTACTGAGTGCTAAAACTGTTTTGAAACTCTAAGCTACAGGTCATCATAGCACATCTAATATGTGGGATATTTGTCGTTATGCAATACAAATATCCCACATCTCGTAAGGTCTAAAAATACCAGGCAGACAGTGTATTATAATGGACTGGGAGGTCTGCAGATTGCAGTGACTATGAACATCAAGTCTTGTTTGCTTGTATCTGTCTTAAAAATATTCAGCAGACATATTTTAGCTGAGTAACTTGAGGAAAGCATTTCAGTCAGACTTCTCTAAATCTGGACTGCTGGGGGATCAAGAGGGGATGTACTTCCCTGACAAACTTGGGATGCAAGTAGTTTTCAACAAAATTAGACACTACTGGTTTGGAGTGGTCTTGACGCCAAACCATTTCAAGTCATCGTAACATTACAATATTATTGTCCAGGCATTACAAACTGTGGGCTTTTACAGGCCAGATCAGCTTATGAACACCTGCAGTGTGAGCCATTAAAGAGATGTTGTTGGCAGCAGACATTTCAAGCTGACTGTGCTCCTGTGATCCTAGGTTCCTAGTGCTCTGGGGTCCGTGTCCAGAGCAATCTGTCAAGTTTAAGGACAACTTGCAGTTTCTCTGGAGCCTGTACAAGGAGACCATTCAGGGCATCTGCGTCACTGTTTGACACTGGTGTTAAGAGTGCTAGGCTTCAGCTCTCCATCAGTTCCAGAGGAGTCATTCTTCTGTAGGGTAAATAAGGTTAATACCATTAGAGGTGGCCAGTTTGCCTGTGGGAAAGCAGCCCATCATATCCCAGCAGGGGTCAGCAATGTCTGCAGGCAGCTCAACTATGAGCCATCATTATTCATATACTGCCAGGAGTCTTAAGGTCTCCCCCAGTTTAAGTAACAAGTACTGTTTTGTTCAGTGTGGTGTCGAATGACCACGAGTCATATATCTTGTATGGAGGGTGTCTTTCCTCAAATCACTATCACCTGTTAAACATGACCAAAGAAAGATCATTATTTAGATTGCTTGGTTGTTTGGAATTTCTGTCACAGTGTTGATACTGTTGACAGTCTGGTCCCTTGTGGCAATGGAGAGCTGGTTGTTTTGAATTTCTGTCACAGTGTTGATACTGTTGACAGTCTGGTCCCTTGTGGCAATGGAGAGCTGGTTGTTTGGAATTTCTGTCACAGTGTTGATACTGTTGACAGTCTGGTCCCTTGTGGCACTGGAGAGCTGGTTGTTTTGGAGGGGCTATTTGTTTAAAGGGACAAAGTCCATTGGTGTGTTTATATTCACACTATTATTTCAAAAACATTTCTACAGTAACCCTAACTACAGAGGGCTTACAGTATTATGTTACAGGACCCAAGTCTGTGTGGTGAATGAGAGAGTATCACAACCAGTTCTACTCTGAAGATCTGAATAAGAAATTATATTAGTCCGTTATATTTGTTATATAGTTACGTACATCTGCCCACACAGGTAAAGCAACATCATTTACAACTCCGTCCCATTTCTCTGTTGCTCTTCCATAGCTGGAATATATGATCATACCCCAATTTAGATATTAGACCAGAAATAGATGTAACAAGTAGGAGCATATAGACAATGTCCACCACCCAGTCATTACCATGGTCTTTCCAGACCTTCAGTGTGCTCTACCCCAGGGTCTGACCTGAACACAGATGCTAGCCTCTCACTGATTCACAGAAAGAAATTTCCCATATTTTGGAACAACATCCTGATGACATTTTTAGATTCCAAGGACAGGTCATTTCCCCTCTTCCTGGTTTCTATTGTTTTCTAGTGATACCATTGGTCCTCGGGGGGAGCAGGTTCCATGGTGTTAAACCAGCTTACAAGTTGTGAAAGAGAAGACCTCCGTTTTAATTTTCAGGCTCTACAGTGGCCCGGTCTACTGTATATTGAGACTTCAGAGGCTGTTCTCAGTACGGCAGAAAGTTTGTAGTTTAATGTTACAACATGCTGGTTGTAATAATATTATATGGTTGTACTGTAGCATGAAGTAGGAGCCAACATCATTCATTTCCCCACCTAGAAATAAATAGCATCAAACTATTTTCTGTTGCAAAGGGAAAAGATTGTGAAAACATACAACACTAGAAGCTATCCAATGATAGTTTTGTCTATTTAAATACATTAATTTTCTCAAAACCTAGAGGTGAACTAATTGAATTTTGGATATGTTCTCTTTTTTTTTTTACCCCAGTGGCATTGGTAGTCTGCATTCTCTTATCTCAACATATTCGTAGTAGCACTTATCAGATCTCATTGAAATGTCAAGCAGATGTCCATAACATATACAGTACATTCAGGAGAGTCTGACTAAACAGGAAATCTGACATAGCGACAGTAAGACTTCTTTACACATCCTTAGGCATGATGTAACATAGCACTCCTATTCATCTGGGGATAGGCTACCTTGTTTATTGAATACTTGACAAAACAACTACTGTAGAATTAAATAATTTAATTGGCTACCAATAAACCCATTTTAAATCTCAAAATAACACCTGAGGTCCTGTCCTCATCATTTTACATCTGGGTGGGGGGAGGTAAGTGGAGGCTTGGGATGTCTAGTTATAACAGACCTTCATAGGTGTCATTCAGTACCTTTTCAAACCATAGGACCCAAGCCCTCAGAATTTAACACACCAGCTATGTGAAATCCAAAGGCGTGAGCAGTGTCCACATGGTGGTTCCTCAACCACTCTTTCCCCCTGCCTTAAGACATTTCTGCTTCTGTTGATTTTACAGAAGAAAAAAAAAATTATGGGGCCTGGATGTTGCCATAGGGGTCCTTGTGAGTCTTATCTGGGAAAGACTGGGTATGGTGTACAGGAATTTGAAGCAAACTGACTCATAGAATATGAATATGGCGGATATAGCTAAACTACTAGTGCACCCTTGTGGTGGTTTGGGTGTCTGCATTAGGATACTTTATTGCATGGAGTATTCACTTCACTCCAAATTTTGAACCATAAACATCTAAAAACATATATAAATATAATAACGTTGACGCTGCCTGAAGAAGATTGTCGTCAAACCGTGTTGCATGCGTCCTGATGTCTTGTAAACTGTAGGCTATATTTAAGCAATAAGGCGGGGTGGTTTGGTATATGGCCAATATACCACAGTTAACATTCCTGGACACAGCCCTTAGCCACGGTATATTGGACATATATCACAAACCCCTGAGGTGCCTGATTGTTATTATAAACTGGTTACCAACGTAAAATACTTATTTTCCACCATAATTTGCAAATAAATTCCTAAAAAATCCTACAATGTGATTTTCTGGATTTTTTTCTTCTCATTTTGTCTGTCATAGTTGAGGTGTACCTATGATGAAATTACAGGCCCCTCTGAGACTATCACAGTGCAGGTGCATTTATACGGAGACTTGATTACACACAGGTGGATTGTATTTATCATCATTAGTCATTTAGGTCAACATTGGATCATTCAGAGATCCTCACTGCACTTCTGGAGAGAGTTTGCTGCACTGAAAGTAAAGGGGCTGAATAATTTTGCACGCCCAATTTTTCAGTTTTTGATTTGTTAAAAAAGTTTGAAATATCCAATAAATTTCATTCCACTTCATGATTGTGTCCCACTTGTTGTTGATTCTTCACAAAAAAATACAGTTTTATATCTTTATGTTTGAAGCCTGAAATGTGGCAAAAGGTCGCAAAGTTCAAGGGGGCCGAATACTTTCGCAAGGCACTGTATATCCTTTTTATGTACATATTCTTATTCATTCCTTTACACTTGTGTGTGTATAAGGTCATTGTTGTGAAATTGTTAGGTTAGATTACTCGTTGGATATTACTGCATTGTCGGAACTAGAAGCACAAGCATTTCGCTACACTCGCATTAACATCTGCTAAGCATGTGTATGTGACAAATAAAATTGTATTTACTGAACCCACGATAGAGCGGGTTCAGTAACCACATTTGCCAAATCTGTATATTGTATCCCTATACAATCAGAGCCCACTGAATAAGGCGGCTGTTCTGATTGTACATTTGCCTAAGAAACAATAAAGGATTATGGTCCGTGAAGACCAGTACAGGCTAGGCACTGGAGCCTACATATTACTCAAACTGTAAGGCTAGCAATAAAGCCAGTGTCTCTTGTTCAATGGCGGAGTACCTTGACTGACATGAGTTGAACTTACAGGAGAAGAAACTGACGGGCCGATCCACTCCCTCTTCATCTTCCTGCAAGAGAACCGCACCCACCCCCACTATACTAGCATCTACCTTCAACTTAAAAGGTTTGTCAATGCTGGGGCGGCAAGCACTGGGGCACTACAAAGTAGCGCTTTGGCAGATTCAAAAGCATAGTTAGAGTCCTGGGACCACTTAAATGTTACTTTAGGACTGAGCAGAGATGAAAGGGGAGCTACTATCGTTGAAAAATTCTTACAGAACGTACGATAGTACTCTACCATCTCCATGAATCTGCGCAACCGGGGGAGAGTCGTGGGAGAAGGAAAAGCAACAATTGCTTCCACTTTGCCAGTTACTGGGCGCACTTGACCTCATCCCACTTGCTTCCCTAAGTTACAGTAGCCTTCGCAAACTCACACTTGGCAATATTGAGGGTTAAAGAAGCATTCTCCAACCGCTGAAACACACTTTAAGGTGGCGAGATGATCAGACCAAGTAGATGAATGATTCACCACATCGTCAAGGTAAGCAGTACAATTTGGCACATCCAAACAATGTTAACTTGGTGCTGAAAAGTAGCAGGTGCATTACACATTCCAAAGGGCATCACAGTGTATTGTACGAAGTTATCAGAAAGCCGAGATGTCAGAATCTCGAGAGGCCAGAGGCACCTGCCAATTCTTTCAATGCAGTCATCTAAGCGAGGTAGAGGAAAATAATCAGACTTTGTAATGGCATTTACACGACGATAGTCCGTACATAAGCGTTCACATTGTTGTAACGTATGGCGTAACTCCAATCCGTCCTCCTTATCCTCTTGGTCCCAGCCAGGCTTCAGCACCACTGCATACACACAGGAGATGGCGGGCTGGTCCGGCTTACCTGAGGAGCTGTCTGGAGAGTCAAGCATATGATATGCTTTCAGCATGTTAACATGACACACATGGGAAGAACACCTACAATCTGGGGTCTTTATCACATAATTGGTGTCACCGAGTTTCTTTTCCACAAGATATGGCCCAGAAAAACGTGCCGACAGAGAGGAGCCAGGGATTGCAAAAACTATAACTTGATCCCCTGGTGCAAAAGAAAGAGAAACCTCTTTGTCGAGGACGAGGAGAGAGACTTTTTGGCTAACGCACATGCGGCGTGCAGTCTCTCCTGCATCTTACTGACATAATCCAACACATTTTTAGGGGCGCTACTTGGTGTAGGATAGGATATGCTCCTTCAAAACTTTTAGCAGACCCAGGGGGTGTGTCCAAACAAGGTCAGCAGGGCTGAACCCTAAGGACTCTTGTATTGTTTCCCTAATAGCAAATACGACAAAGGGCACCTCCTCATCCCAATCGGTACTGGTATCCATGCAATACTTGCGTAGCATCGCCTTTAGCGTCTGATGCCAGCGTTCGAGGGCCCCTTGACTCTCCGGATGATACGGACTGGAGACCTGATGGGAAATACACAGCGTCTTATATATAATTGAGAACAGTTCACATAAAGATGGTTCCCTGATCAGTTTGGATTACTACAGGGAGTCCAAACAGAAGAACTTCACTTGTGCCTTCACCACAGTTGTAGCCATTATAGTGCGGAGAGGGATAGCCTCTGGGTATCGAGTAGCACTGCACATTATTGTTAGTAAGAACTGGTTACCTGACCTAGTTTTCGGAAACAGACCTACACAATCAATTATCACTCTACACAATCAATTATCACTGTTCAAACAGTTCCCCCACCACAGGAATCGGGCAGAGCAGTGCACAAGGAACTGTTTGATTCGCTTTCCCAGTGAGTTGACATACATGACATGTTCTAAAAATTGGACCACGTCAGACTTCAACCTGGCCAGAAAAAATGTCGAAGGACTCGGTTATAGGTCTTCATGATCCCCAAATGTCCTAACCACGCCTGGTCATGGGCGAGTGACAGCACTTGATGTTGGAACGGCGTAGGAACAACCACTTGACTCCAGTCACTAACGGTGTCATGAGCTGCCCATTTACGCATCAAAACTCCTGCTTCCTTAAAGTAGGCGATCTCCCTAGTTTTAGCTTCCTCAATGGAAATTACCAAAGCAAAACTTGCGAAGACCGGTGTCTTCTTTTTGACATTCAATCACCTTCTCGGGGTAACAGACAAAATAATGCAATGTAATTGTGGCGCGATTTCGCTTTTCCCTGCCTTAGTTTAAGGGGGTAAAAACCAGAGGCCTTGCAGAAAGAATACTCGGTACCTTGTCTTCTACCTCACCATTCTCAAAAATGGAACTAGACAAATCCACCACATCTCCCAGCTTGCGATATTGTGCCCTCATTAACACACAAGCAGAAAAAACATTGGGAAATGCTTGAACCAATTTATCATCTGCAGTTTTGATTTCTGGGTTGTCACAGGACTGACATTACCACCAGCGATATTGTTCCCCACTAGCAATGTGACTCCTCTTACTGGCAGTGTAGACACTCACCAACACGGAAACGTCCTGATACCAAGTCTGACTAAGTGGACCCAGTGTAATGGTACAAGTAAGGTTTTTGTCTCTATACCCTGAAATATGACATGTGAGCCCCAATACGTTTCAGGAGACCAGGGTAAAGCATCAGTAATGATTACTGACTGTGCTGCCCCAGTGTCTCGTAAGATTTGTATGGGCTTTTGATGAGCTTGTTCTCCAGTTAAGGAAACACAACCAGCAGAGATAAAACGGAGCATAGATAGGATCCAGTTTCCCAAATGCTGAATCAATAACTCGGTCCAACGGATGAGCCAGACTGGACTAAACCTATGCTTTTTAATTTAGGGGATGGTAATAGGGACTGTTTCGGTTTATTTTTCAAAACCAGGCAGTCCCCAATCACGTGACCCTTTTGGTGACAGTAAAAATATTCACGGAATTCATGCGACGGCTTAGGGTCGTCGGAGTAAAAGCGACTTCTGATGGCGTAATCGTTCGGCCTTCAAAACGAGGCGCACCAAAGACAGTCTTGCGTGTCAAAGCATACTCATCTGCCAACACTGCTGCCTGGGCCAATGTTGACACTTGGTTCATTTAAATGAACTACAATTCTATCAGGCAGGTTGCTTCTAAAATTATCCAACAGCATCAACTCCTGAATATCAGCAAATGTGTTAGCTTTGCTGGCTAAACACCAGCGATTAAACAGAGACTCTTTGTCCCTTGTAAACTCAAAAGTACGATGAAAGGGTTTTTTGTGGTTACTGAAGCGCTGCATATAAGCTTCAGGCACCAACTCATAAGCCAGCAACACGGTTGTTTTAACTATATCATATTGTAAACTGTCTTCCAGGGAGAGAGCGGCTACTACTTCCTGGGCTTTCCCAGACAATTTACGTTGCAACAGGAGCAGCCAAACCTCGAGTGGCCAATGCAGCGCAGCGGCCACACGTTCAAACGTAGAGAAATAGGAATCAACTTCCGACTCCTGGAATGAAGGGACTAAAGCAATATTTTTACTTACATCGAAGCGGGCTTGATGATGGGCAGGTTGTGGAGTCGCACTGGAGCCAGCGTCTAGCTCCAGTTGTCGGATCCTAACCTCCTTGTCGGCTTCCATTTAAATTTTCCTAATTTCTAAGTCAAACTCCATTTGTCTAAGGCGCTCTTTATCTTTTTGCTCCATTTCCAAACGGGCCAGCCTCACCTTTAGTCTATCGGTCCCGTCTGAACAACCCGATGCAGAAGATAGAAACGGGGCAATGTAAAAGGGGTATGACCAACCACTTCCTCCGTGGCGTCCGCTGACTTGGCATCGAAAGATCTACCAGTCTCCTCTGCTGAAGCCTCCCTCTCACCTTTCAATGAGAACATTTGTTTTCTCACTAAACCCTCCCCGATGAGCACCAAAAGCTCAGACTTAAGGGCTTTCTCAGGGACGAAGAGTCCATAATGGTCAGCTATAGCGCAAAGGTCTACTTTACACAATCCTAACAACCGATCAACAGGGGCGCTTCAATAAACTGGGAGACGGCTGAGGCAGCCATGGTACACAGCAGCCTATTAATCACACGCAAACAAAACAAGTCAGCCAAACTCACAACCTACCATCACACCTCAATCATCAATCACAGGGAGCTCAGAGCGTCGGGATCCGATGGGTTTAAAGATGCCATTGTGTTACCTACGCCTCTTGGAAGAGGAAACGCAACACCCTGCTACAACTCAACTCCCCATAGAGTTTAAGAGGTATGTGATTGTAGGTGCCGGTAAGGATGACAGAGGCAGAGAATATTGCCGTTAACAGGGGATTTATTTCCATAAGGTAAATGTGGGGAAAAGGGGCTGGACGGAACCAAAGCAAAGAAAGTAAAAATTTGTTTTTTTAAAACACACAAAAAAAAGTCCTCTCTCCTACCTTACCTGCCTACCCACTACTTACCTATTCTTAACGCCACGTATGTCCGCAGGCCTCTTGCCTAAACACTTCCAAGGTTTCTTCCCCTTCACCCCAGGGAACAAATTAAACAGAATAAGTCACCAAACTCAGTGAACAATTTGAATAAACCAAAAACACTAGGTACTATAGCAAACACATACCCCTGCTGGACCGGCTACAAAATACTTTTCAGCAAATTTACCAGACCAACAACCGGCACAGCACATACAAAGAAGCTCTCCTAACAAAGGAACACTGGCTTTTCAAGCTGCAGAAGGAGTTGGTAATTGCAGACAGCTGTATCCCCTGACGAGAGGGCAGGGTCAGAGCGCCAATCTGCAACGGGGCCGACCAATCAGCTGCTTGGAATCCAGGAAACCATCCTGAAACACACACACACAAACACATTCAAACCCAAAACAGCACAGAAACTGGGGAACGTAACAATATATAATACTGGATTAAATAATGATGTTGTAATAACTGCTTACTCACTTCTCTCCACTGATCTCCACAGTGACCTGCTCAAAGGGTTCCAGGACTCTGCACACCTCCTCCACCACCTCCCATTCCTCTAGGGTCAGAGCATCACCAGCTGTATTGACAATTGTCAGGGTAGAGATGATGGCATCATTTTACTCAATAAACCACTTCAACATATAAAATGTTGAATTCCACCTTGTAGTGCAGTCTTGTTTAGGCCTCAGCTCAGGCATCCCCACCTGTCGTTGTGTAGACTTTAGTTTTTCAGCACTTACTGTGCTTCTGTGGAAGTATTCCACAGCTGCTTTCACTTTGTCCACAGTGGGCTTCATCACCTTCAGAGCATTTCTTACAATCAGGTTGATTGTGTGGGCAAGACATGGATGATGGGTCCATTTAAACATTTTCATGGCTATGGTTATGGTAACTGCTTTGTTGCTAACACAACAGACCACTTTTCCATCAACTTGCCATTCTCTGGCCACTCTCAACAGTTCCTCTGCCAAGTTCTCTGAGGTGTGTCTGTCGCTGAACTCAAAGAAGTCCAGAAGACCGCTAGACATCGAAAAATCTTTAATGAAGTGACATGTAACTGACATGTAAGATGTGGTTACCCTTGATGTCTTGCAGTCAGTGGTAAGGCAAACTGCAGTAGCTTTTTGGATTATTTCCCTGCTCTCCTGCAGTTGTGGAATAAGTGATTTTGAAAGGGTTTTCCTGCTTGGAATTGTGTTCATTGGATTTAGACGATTGCTATAATTTCTAAAACCTCTCTCCTCCATGATCGAAAATGTCTGGAAATCGGTGGCAATCATTTTAGCCAATGCACTATCAATTTGGCCTTGTTTTGCTACAGACATAGACATTGGCATAAACTGGTCCATGGAAGACTGTGTTGCTGTGGGTCGTAGAGTAGGCCTACTTGACTGAGTGGATACATCTCCACGTGTGGAGGTGCTGGCTCCACCAGTATCACTAGCAGGCCTGCTAGTTTCTCGAAGCTCCGCTACAGCTAGCTTCACAGTTGGGTGCACAGTTCGCATATGCCGGTGTAGGTTGTGCGTAGAACAGGCTTTATATGAGATTTTGTTTTGGCAAATTCTACACTGTGCTCTAACATTGTCTACATTATTAAAATGCATCCATGTGCTACAGTGCTTCCGACTCATTTTCCAGCTGTTGTTTTCACAGCTGTCCTTTCTCTCTCTCCTCAGCTGCTAGGTGTGACTGTGAGTGAGAAGGCTCGGCCCTCCCTCACCTCACATATCTTTGGTTCATTGGTTGACACTGCGTGTCTGATTGACAGGGACAACAGGTCTATTGGTCTGAGCAGACAGTCAGAACAAATGTGTGCGCTTGAGCATTTAGGCCTATATTATTACATATATTTTTTCGTTCTTTGAATTAGTTCATTCTATTAATTTAAATCTTTTGATTATTCATATCTTAATTTGTTACATTTTTTATAAATAGATTAGGGTCTTCTGATATGCTTCGCGAACTACCCATCACTACAGCAGACTTTATTCATTCTTCAATGCGCTTCCCTTTGATTTTTCAGTGTCGCTGGACTATTATTGCCCTGCCAGAAGTATTTGGGTTAACATTTTAGTTAAAGGGAGGTTGCTTGCAAGTTTATTGTGTGTTGTTATTTGAAATGTATTGACATGTGGCCGAGGAGATTTTGGACACTTTAAGGCCTTTGTTTTGTCTATGAACACCCACAACACACCCATTCATACAGATTATTGCAAATCCTCAATTGTTGTTTACTGGGTTCGTTCTTGTCAATTATTTCTATGAAGTTTCCATTAAATTGCTTTGCCATTATTATTGTATGAAGTATTATTGGTGGGGTTACCCCTGTGCTGTGATGTGTCTTTTCTCTCTACTGGCTATCTGGAAAACAGGCTACAGTCTAGGCAGTCTCTTCTGCTGATGTGTGTGTGTGTGTGTCTGGTAGTGGTGCTCTATCCTAATATTTTCCTTTCGGCAGGGTTAATACCTGCATGGCGCCTGAAAGTTTTTATTTCAGCTTTTATTTCTTTCATCACGTTCCCAGTGGTCAGAAATGTACATACACTCACTTAATATTTGTTAGCATTGCCTTTAAATTGTTTAACTTGGGTCAAACATTTTGGGTAGCCTTCCACAAGCTTCCCACAATAAGTTGGATGAATTTTGGCCCATTCCTCCTGACAGAGCTGATGTAACTGAGTCAGGTTTGCAGGCCTCCTTACTCGCACACGCTTTTTCAGTTCTGCCCAAAATTGTTCTATAGGTTTGAGGTCAGGGCTTTGTGATGGCCACTCCAATACCTTGACTTTGATGTCCTTAAGCCATTTTGCCACAACTTTGGAAGAATGCTTGGGGTCATTGTCCATTTGGAAGACCCATTTGCGACCCAGCTTTAACTTCCTGACTGATGTCTTGGGATGTTGCTTCAATATATCCACATAATGTTCCTGCCTCATGATGCCATCTATTTTGTGAAGTGCACCAGACCCTCCTGCAGCAAAGCACCCCCACAACATGATGCTGCCATCCCCGTGCTTCACAGTTGGGCTGGTGTTCTTTGGGTTGCAAGCCCCCCCCCCCCCCCCCCCCTTTTTCCTCCAAACATGGCAATGGTCATTATGGCCAAACAGTTCTATTTTTGTTTCATCAGACCAGAGGACATTTCTCAAAAAAGTACGCTCTTTGTCTCCATGTGCAGTTGCAAACCGTAGTCTGGGTTTTGTATGGCGGTTTTGGAGCAGTGGCTTCTTTCTTGCTGAGCGGCCTTTCAGGCTATGTTGATATAGCACTCGTTTTACTATGGATACAGATACTTTTATACCCGTTTTCTCCAGCATCTTCACAAGGTGCTGAACGCGTCTCCTTCCTGAGCGGTATGATGTCTACTTGGTCCCATGATGTTTATACTTGTGTACTATTGTTTGTACAGATGAATGTGGTACCTTCAGGCGTTTGGAAATTGCTCCCAAGGATGTACCAGGCTTGTGGAGGTCTATAATTTTTTTATCTGAGGTCTTGGCTTATTTCTTTTAATTTCCCCATGATGTCAAGCAAAGAGGCACTGAGTTTGAAGATAGGCCTTGAAATACATCCACAGGTACACCTCCAATTGACTCAAATTATGTCAATTAGCCTACCAGAAGCTTCTAAAGCCATGAAATCATTTTCTGGATTTTTAGAAGCTGTTTGAAGGCACAGTCAACTTAGTGTATGGTAACTTCCGACTTCAACTGTACCACTATAGGCTATATATACCACTGAAGACTGAACTTCTCCTACTTATATGTATTCTTTGCATATATTATCTGTAAATGGTTTACTATAGTTTTCTGCATCGTATTGGCAGCCTACTTAGAGAGTCTATAAACATTGTGTGCAAAAGGCATGAGGAGGTAGGCGAATAACAATATCAATTTTATTCTGAGGCAAACATTATGCCTAGGTCTATACAGAAGCTCATGTACAATCTGATTCAATCATACATGAACCATAACTTGTGAAGTAATATTTATGTAATTGCCTTTGCATTTCACCTTCAATGTACATGTTCTTTACTCTGTAGGAATAGGGCAAACCATACAAGAAAATGACCTATAAACAAACAACCTGTTCTGCAGTATTAACTGTGTGGCACCGAGCCCTGAATGCTGATTGGCTAACAGCCGTGGTATATTAGACCACAAACAACCTGTTCTACAGTATAACATGTTTACCACCAAGCTTATATTCTTATGAGAAGCTGCAAGCAGCAGGTTCTTTATGTACTGATCAATCTTAATAGCTATCCTTTATTATAGATAGGCTGAACTAGACATCTAAATATAACATAGACCGAGACTAGACAAGCTAAATAGCTAAGTTCATTATATATTTAGGTCTAGGCCAACTAAATCAAACCAATCATACCAACTAGACATCTAACTTGTCTTTAGTATATCAGTATATAGACCAACATACTTGGCCTCCAGCCCTAGATCCAGACCAACTAGATTTAAGATTGTGGCTGTTGAAAGCCAGTCTGTTTATGCCATCATACAGATGCTTTGTCACTCATTGTCATGCCAAACATGTGTGGCTTGACAATGATAGCAGATCTGAGACCAGGCTAGCTCTAATCAAGACAAAATGCGAACAGCATGTCTAGCTAGACAATACATCGAAAACCAATAGTAATAGTTGAATAAAGCACACACATTTTCTGAATAAAATGTACCTATTCCAGTTTAAAATATAGATCTGGGTGTTAGAAATAGAAGTAATACAAAAGTAGCCTAATCCGATTCCTCTAAAATAGTAATACATTAAGTTAAATGTCTTTCAACATAACTGCAGTTGCTATAATATATAGATATTTTTATGTTGATTGATGCGACTTTTATTTTGAAAAAGCGTTCTACGGGAAGTGAGAGTGAAAATCCAGTAGGATTCACGGATATCATTAGGGATTTTCCTTCAATTATTATTTTTATTTCAAAGCTGCTTTGCCTCAAGAAAAACAAGTGGACATAACTATTTTAACTAGATAACAAAACACAACCCTGGCCATGTCTGAGACATACGGTAGGAAATCTTCACTAGTACAGTAAGGTCGCATTACAGTAGATATCCAGTTGCGACGATGGAGCAGGTGTAACGTCATGGCTATGTCTCTATCAAAACAAATAGCCTATGCTAGCTAGCTAACGTTAGGGTTTCCTGTTTACTCGTTGATGGGGCTATAGCTTTAGCTAGATAGCTTGCATCTCTGTCAAATGTCATCATTAGCTAATTGGTTTCTTATCTAGACAATCCTCTACATTTCAGAGAGCGACAGTAGCTAACGTTAATTAACTAACGTTAAATGTCGGCGAAAAAGTAGCTAGCTATACATGAAGCAAAAATAATGCGTTACTTCAGCTAACGTAAATTGTAGCAAGCTGATTAAGCCAGGTGCTGTGCTGCTGGATGATTGTTATTGCAAATGCGTTGTTTGTGTACACATGTTAACTAGCTAGCTATCCAACTAGCCTAATGAATATGCATGATCTAATGATTACAATGAATATGAAAAATGAATAAAATGAAGTTTGTTTTCCCTCTTCTAGACTTCCTGTTCAAATTCCTAGTGATTGGGAATGCCGGAACTGGAAAATCATGTCTTCTTCACCAGTTTATTGAGAAGAGATGTAAGTCCTGTCCAATGCCTGGATTCTACTCAATCAATCAATCAAATTTATTTTATATAGCCCTTCGTACATCAGCTGATATCTCAAAGTGCTGTACAGAAACCCAGCCTAAAACCCCAAACAGCAAGCAATGCAGGTGAAGAAGCACGGTGGCTAGGAAAAACTCCCTAGAAAGGCCAAAACCTAGGAAGAAACCTAGAGAGGAACCAGGCTATGTGGGGTGGCCAGTCCTCTTCTGGCTGTGCCGGGTGGAGATTATAACAAAACATGGTCAAGATGTTCAAATGTTCATAAATGACCAGCATGGTCGAATAATAATAAGGCAGAATAGTTGAAACTGGAGCAGCAGCACAGTCAGGTGGACTGGGGACAGCAAGGAGTCATCATGTCAGGTATTCCTGGGGCATGGTCCTAGGGCTCAGGTCCTCCGAGAGAGAGAAAGAAAGAGAGAATTAGAGAGAGCATATGTGGGATGGCCAGTCCTCTTCTGGCTGTGCCGGGTGGAGATTATAACAGAACATGGCCAAGATGTTCAAATGTTCATAAATGATCAGCATGGTCGAAAAATAATAAGGCAGAACAGTTGAAACTGGAGCAGCAGCACAGCCAGGTGGACTGGGGACAGCAAGGAGTCATCATGTCAGGTAGTCCTGGGGCATGGTCCTAGGGCTCAGGTCCTCCGAGAGAGAGAAAGAGAGAAGGAGAGAATTAGAGAACGCACACTTAGATTCACACAGGACACCGAATAGGACAGGAGAAGTACTCCAGATATAACAAACTGACCCTAGCCCCCGACACATAAACTACTGCAGCATAAATACTGGAGGCTGAGACAGGAGGGGTCAGGAGACACTGTGGCCCACTCCGAGGACACCCCCGGACAGGGCCAAACAGGAAGGATATAATCCCACCCACTTTGCCAAAGCACAGCCCCCACACCACTAGAGGGATATCTTCAACCACCAACTTACCATCCTGAGACAAGGCTGAGTATAGCCCACAAAGACCTCCGCCACGGCACAACTTAAGGGGGGGGGGGGGGGGGGGGGGGGGGGGGCGCCAACCCAGACAGGATGACCACATCAGTGACTCAACCCACTCAGGTGACGCACCTCCTCCAGGGACGGCATGAGAGAGCCCCAGTAAAGCCAGTGACTCAGCCCCTGTAATAGGGTTAGAGGCAGAGAATCCCAGTGGAAAGAGGGGAACCGGCCAGGCAGAGACAGCAAGGGTGGTTCGTTGCTCCAGAGCCTTTCCGTTCACCCTCCCACTCCTGGGCCAGACTACACTCAATCATATGACCCACTGAAGAGATGAGTCTTCAGTAGAGACTTAAAGGTTGAGACCGAGTTTGCGTCTCTGACATGGGTAGGCAGACCGTTCCATAAAAATGGAGCTCTATAGGAGAAAGCCCTGCCTCCAGCTGTTTGCTTAAAAATTCTAGGGACAATTAGGAGGCCTGCGTCTTGTGACCGTAGCGTACGTGTAGGTATGTACGGCAGGACCAAATCAGAGAGATAGATAGGAGCAAGCCCATGTAATGCTTTGTAGGTTAGCAGTAAAACCTTGAAATCAGCCCTTGCTTTGACAGGAAGCCAGTGTAGAGAGGCTAGCACTGGAGTAATATGATCAAATTTTTTGGTTCTAGTCAGGATTCTAGCAGCCGTATTTAGCACTAACTGAAGTTTATTTAGTGCTTTATCCGGGTAGCCGGAAAGTAGAGCATTGCAGTAGTCTAACCTGGAAGTGACAAAAGCATGGATTCATTTTTCTGCATCATTTTTGGACAGAAAGTTCCTGATTTTTGCAATGTTACGTAGATGGAAAAAAGCTGTCCTTGAAATGGTCTTGATATGTTCTTCAAAAGAGAGATCAGGGTCCAGAGTAACGCCGAGGTCCTTCACAGTTTTATTTGAGACGACTGTACACCCATTAAGATTAATTGTCAGATTCAACAGAAGATCTCTTTGTTTCTTGGGACCTAGAACAAGCATCTCTGTTTTGTCCGAGTTTAAAAGTAGAAAGTTTGCAGCCATCCACTTCCTTATGTCTGAAACACATTCTTCTAGCAAGGGCAATTTTGGGGCTTCACCATGTTTAATTGAAATGTACAGCTGTGTGTCATCTGCATAGCAGTGAAAGTTAACATTATGTTTTCGAATAACATCCCCAAGAGGTAAAATATATAGTGAAAACAATAGTGGTCCTAAAACGGAACCTTGAGGAACACCGAAATTTACAGTTGATTTGTCAGAGGACAGACCATTCACAGAGACAAACTGATATCTTTCCGACAGATAAGATCTAAACCAGGCCAGAACTTGTCCGTGTAGACCAATTTGGGTTTCCAATCTCTCCAAAAGAATGTGGTGATCGATGGTATCAAAAGCAGCACTAAGGTCTAGGAGCACGAGGACAGATGCAGAGCCTCGGTCCGATGCCATTAAAATGTCATTTACCACCTTCACAAGTGCCGTCTCAGTGCTATGATGGGGTCTAAAACCAGACTGAAGCATTTCGTATACATTGTTTGTCTTCAGGAAGGCAGTGAGTTGTTGCGCAACAGCCTTTTCTAAAATTTTTGAGAGGAATGGAAGATTCGATATAGGCCGATAGTTTTTTATATTTTCTGGGTCAAGGTTTGGCTTTTTCAAGAGAGGCTTTATTACTGCCACTTTTAGTGAGTTTGGTACACATCCGGTGGATAGAGAGCCGTTTATTATGTTCAACATAGTAGGGCCAAGCACAGGAAGCAGCTCTTTCAGTAGTTTAGTTGGAATAGGGTCCAGTATGCAGCTTGAAGGTTTAGAGGCCATGATTATTTTCATCATTGTGTCAAGAGATATAGTACTAAAACACTTGAGTGTCTCTCTTGATCCTAGGTCCTGGCAGAGTTGTGCAGACTCAGGACAACTGAGCTTTGAAGGAATACACAGATTTAAGGAAGAGTCCGTAATTTGCTTTCTAATAATCATAATCTTTTCCTCAAAGAAGTTCATGAATTTATCACTGCTAAAGTGAAAGTCATCCTCTCTTGGGGAATGCTGCTTTTTAGTTAGCTTTGCGACTGTATCAAAAAGGAATTTCGGATTGTTCTTATTTTCCTCAATTAAGTTAGAAAAATAGGATGATCGAGCAGCAGTAAGGGCTCTTCGGTACTGCACAGTACTGTCTTTCCAAGCTAGTCGGAAGACTTCCAGTTTGGTGTGGCGCCATTTCCGTTCCAATTTTCTGGAAGCTTGCTTCAGAGCTCGGGTATTTTCTGTGTACCAGGGAGCTAGTTTCTTATGAGAAATGTTTTTCGTTTTTAGGGGTGCAACTGCATCTAGGGTATTGCGCAAGGTTAAGTTGAGTTCCTCAGTTAGGTGGTTAACTGATTTTTGTCCTCTGGCGTCCTTGGGTAGGCAGAAGGAGTCTGGAAGGACATCAAGGAATCTTTGTGTTGTCTGTGAATTTATAGCACGACTTTTGATGATCCTTGGTTGGGGTCTGAGCAGATTATTTGTTGCAATTGCAAACGTAATAAAATGGTGGTCCGATAGTCCAGGATTATGAGGAAAAACATTAAGATCCACAACATTTATTCCATGGGACAAAACTAGGTCCAGCGTATGACTGTGACAGTGAGTGGGTCCAGAGACATGTTGGACAAAACCCACTGAGTCGATGATGGCTCCGAAAGCCTTTTGGAGTGGGTCTGTGGACTTTTCCATGTGAATATTAAAGTCACCAAAGATTAGAATATTATCCGCTATGACTACAAGGTCCGATAGGAATTCAGGGAACTCAGTGAGGAACGCTGTATATGGCCCAGGAGGCCTGTAAACAGTAGCTATAAAAAGTGATTGAGTAGGCTGCATAGATTTCATGACTAGAAGCTCAAAAGACGAAAACGTCTTTTTTTTTTGTAAATTGAAATTTGCTATCGTAAATGTTAGCAACACCTCCGCCTTTGCGGGATGCACAGGGGATATGGTCACTAGTGTAGCCAGGAGGTGAGGCCTCATTTAACACAGTAAATTCATCAGGCTTAAGCCATGTTTCAGTCAGGCCAATCACATCAAGATTATGATCAGTGATTAGTTCATTGACTATAATTGCCTTTGAAGTAAGGGATCTAACATTAAGTAGCCCTATTTTGAGATGTGAGGTATCATGATCTCTTTCAATAATGACAGGAATGGAGGTGGTCTTTATCCTAGTGAGATTGCTAAGGCGAACACCGCCATGTTTAGTTTTGCCCAACCTAGGTCGAGGCACAGACACGGTCTCAATGGTGATAGCTGAGCTGACTACACTGACTGTGCTAGTGGCAGACTCCACTATGCTGGCAGGCTGGCTAACAGCCTGCTGCCTGGCCTGCACCCTATTTCATTGTGGAGCTAGAGGAGTTAGAGCCCTGTCTATGTTGGTAGATAAAATGAGAGCACCCCTCCAGCTAGGATGGAGTCCGTCACTCCTCAGCAGGTCAGGCTTGGTCCTGTTTGTGGGCGAGTCCCAGAAAGAGGGCCAATTATCTACAAATTCTATCTTTTGGGAGGGGCAGAAAACAGTTTTCAACCAGCGATTGAGTTGTGAGACTCTGCTGTAGAGCTCATCACTCCCCCTAACTGGGAGGGGGCCAGAGACAATTACTCGATGCCGACACATCTTTCTAGCTGATTTACACGCAGAAGCTATGTTGCGCTTGGTGATCTCTGACTGTTTCATCCTAACATCGTTGGTGCCGACGTGGATAACAATATCTCTATACTCTCTACACTCGCCAGTTTTAGCTTTAGCCAGCACCATCTTCAGATTAGCCTTAACGTCGGTAGCCCTGCCCCCCGGTAAACAGTGTATGATCGCTGGATGATTCTCAAGTCTAATACTGCGGGTAATGGAGTCGCCAATGACTAGAGTTTTCAATTTGTCAGAGCTAATGGTGGGAAGCTTCGGCGTCTCAGACCCCGTAACGGGAGGAGTAGAGACCAGAGAAGACTCGGCCTCTGACTCCGACCCGCTGCTTAATGGGGAAAACCGGTTGAAAGTTTCTGTCGGCTGAATGAGCGACACCGGTTGAGCGTTCCTACAGCATTTCCTTCCAGAAACCGTGAGAAAGTTGTCCGGCTGCGGGGACTGTGCCAGGGGATTTATACTACTATCTGTACTTACTGGTGGCACAGACGCTGTTTCATCCTTTCCTACACTGAAATTACCCTTGCCTAGCGATTGCGTCTGAAGCTGGGCTTGTAGCACAGCTATCCTCGCCGTAAGGCGAGTACAGCGACTACAATTAGAAGGCATCATGTTAATGTTACTACTTAGCTTCGGCTGTTGGAGGTCCTGACGAATCGTGTCCAGATAAAGCGTCCGGAGTGAAAAAGTTGAGTAGGAAAAAACAAAAATATAAACGGTAATTAAAAAGTAAAAACCGTAAATTTGTCAGGTAGCAAAACAGGTTGGCAACAAAACGCACAGCAACTCAAAAACAAGTCTGCAAGTCGTGACATGTTCTTCCTATCTAGCTAGCTTTAACATGTATTTTAGGTACAAGCTACACTTTAAGGTTAAAAGAGCTTTGAATCAATAAATATGTTGTGATCAAATTATGTGTTGTGCTATTATTAACATGAAACCATTTAATTTAAATCACAGTCAAAGACGATTCGAATCACACCATTGGAGTGGAGTTTGGCTCAAAGATAATCAACGTGGGGAACAAATATGTCAAACTCCAAATCTGGGACACTGCAGGACAAGAGAGATTCAGGTATGATACAAGACAGCATTTCACATACCTACTCATACTGTGGAAGGGCAACAGACATTTTATTCAAACCAGATTGGACCGTTTCATCTCCAGCTGACCATTAGAGAACTGGTGCCAGATCCTTAGAACAGTAAGGGAATAAATAATGGCCGATATGGCCATTATTTATTTTAGCGCTGCTAAAATGCTGATGTCGGGGAATTACTAATGTGGAGTGCAGCTAAAATTCTGAAGCACTACTACTGAGCACCATGTAGGATTTTATTTTGTGACTTGGATGGCACCTGATCATCTTTGGAGGACCGCACTAAATGCCGTTATGTATAGCTAGCGAAATTTGGAGTAGGAGATAGATAATGTCAATTTAATAAATGCAGTTCTGATGTGTAAAATGTCCCAGTTGGTACAATGATGTATTTCAAAGTGATGTTACAATTGCTATTCTCTCCCAGATCTGTGACGCGGAGTTACTACAGAGGCGCTGCAGGAGCGCTGCTTGTGTATGACATCACCAGGTAAGAGGAGAAATAATACATGCTTTATTATGGGTTACCTTCAATACACAAAATAAAACAAAATAAAACAAAATCCTATTAGGTGGTACATGTATAGGAAGACAGCATATCGTCATTACAAGCAGTGTAGTTAAGCCAAAAATAAATATTGAGTGGAGTACAGCACAGAGTAGCAGCAGATCGTCAACCCAGTTAGCTGTTAGTGTCTTAACGACCGTTCCACAGGTCATTAATTGGTAATGGTTCAAGCATTGGAAACAGTGTTTAAACCCTTTACAATGAAGATCTGTGAAGTTATTTGGATTTTTATGAATTATCTTTGAAAGATCGGGTCCTGAAAAAGGGACGTTTATTTTTTTTCTGAGTTTAGATATATGACTCATTGTTAGCACATTGGCTCCTGTCATCTTTTTTTGGAAAACACCGCTCTAACCTTTCTAAAGTCAAATTTGATTCATTTAAACAGAACCATCTCATCTGTGTCTTCACTGCTCTCGTCCTCTCAATCTATTTTATCTATCTGACCTCATCGTCCTCAGCCGGGAAACCTACAACGCCCTGACCAACTGGCTGACAGACGCCAGGATGCTGGCCAGCCAAAACATTGTCATCATCCTGTGTGGTAACAAGAAGGACTTGGATGCAGACAGGGAGGTCACCTTCCTGGAGGCGTCTCGCTTTGCTCAGGAAAATGGTGCGTTTTAGTATGAATGATGATCCCTCTTAACACTGAAATCCAACGGCTGTATATATCGAGCGTCTGACTGGGAGTGCTGATTTAGGAGCAGGTCTTCTCTGTAATTTTATTAATTGTGTTCAAGAAAGCTAAGCTGATCCTAGATCAGCACTCCTACTCTAAAACGCTTGTTACGTATCACCCAAAAAAGTAGCTCCTACCCTCTAGACACTGCTGTAGACCTGAACATCTTGGAATTCCACAGACACCAAGGTGAAGCGATTACCATAATTTGAGTGTTTTCCATGCCCCACTAGAGGTCACTGTAGGACATCACTGTGTGAACTAGTGCACACAGAACCTTGGCAGTTTCATGTCCTCCACAGCTAAATGCTGATTTAGGGCTCTATTCAATCCGTATCACAGAAGTTCAGTGTTGCAGCGTGATTGAAATTTAAAGGCATTATCAGTGACTGTATTCATGGTAAACACTGCTTATGTCCGCTCCAGGTAGAGTCACTTTAACTCTGCCTGCATGTACATTACCTCGAC
This sequence comes from Oncorhynchus mykiss, assembly GCF_013265735.2. Classification (NCBI taxonomy): domain Eukaryota; kingdom Metazoa; phylum Chordata; class Actinopteri; order Salmoniformes; family Salmonidae; genus Oncorhynchus; species Oncorhynchus mykiss. The sequence continues at coordinate 53,837,563 of NC_048587.1, forward strand.
AAACCGGTGCCCCCGCACATTGGCTCTATACCCGTATCCCCTGTATATAGCCTTGCTATTGCTGCTCTTTAATTATTTGTTACTTACATTTTTTATTTTTTTACTCATCTAGTTTTTACTTAACACTTATTTTTCTTAAAACTGCATTTTTGGTTAAGGGCTTATAAGTAAGCATTTCACTGTATTTGGAGCACATGACAAATAACATTTGATTTGATTTGAATCCATTGTGCATTCTGTATCACTTCAGCTTTACTTATTGAATAGAGCCCTGGGTTTCATATCCATCAAGGATAGTCAATGTTAATATTGTGTCCCGCTGTCTTGTCTGTTTCAGAGCTGATGTTTCTGGAGACCAGTGCTCTGACAGGGGAGAACGTGGAGGAGGCCTTTGTGCAGTGTGCTAGGAAAATTCTCAACAAGATAGAGTCGGGTATCTCTCGGCTATCAGTGTCTTCTCACCTTAACCAACAGCAATGAAAGCATAGATTACCAGCTGAACTGTTTCAGCTCAGGGAATTTATTTCAACCTTCCTTTCTCTTTCTCTCTCTCTCTCTTTGAATCTCTCTCTGTCTCTTCTCTTCCAGGAGAGTTGGACCCGGAGCGGATGGGATCAGGGATCCAGTACGGAGACGCGGCGCTGCGACAGCTGCGCTCCCCTCGCAGGGGACAGGCCGAGAGCGCCCAGGAATGTGGCTGTTAGTGAACAAGCTCAGTGTGACCAGATCCAAGGTGAGAGACTGCTGCCTACTGCAAAGGATTCTGGTCTGGGACTTGTCCTGGCGTTATCACACTAGTAACTCAATTAATAGCTCAGTTTAGTGACATCCAAACTGCCGCCTCTCAAAATAGCAGGCACAGATAAAGTTGTAATCGTAGATGTTGCTTTTCACGTGTTATATAAGAGGCCATTCAAAAGTCTTCTCCATTTCACAGTTGAGGCTGTTTCATTGCATGGGGCATTTTGAGATGCAAATCCATGAGCTTTAAAGATTTGTCCATAATTCACCAAATGCTGAAAGACTACTAGTTTGATCTCCATTATTGTTGTCAGTTTCATCTGTTAATTCAAGCTCATCACATGCCCCCTCGGAGACGGGTTCGAGCCCTTAACTACTTCATGAACCCCTCTCTATATCTGTTCGTACATTAAAATGGGGATCAGAACTCAAATAAAATAAAACATCGCCAGAATGCTGATACATGTTCTTCCCAAATGGTTACCCCCAATAGTTTGCAATGTTTTATTTTCTGTTGCTCCAAGGCGATCTCTGAAACTACTTCAGGGCTAAGTGTAAGGCTGTATCCCAAATGTAACTCCCTAAGTCTAGAGCCTCTTTATGGTACTGTGTCTCCTGTGGTAATGGGGGGGGGGAGTTGGATTGAGGCCAGGGGGCTGTTTTTAGGTATCTCACAGAGGGAGGAGCCATCTATTTATTTCGGTCCTCCAGCTCCCAAGTGGCTAATGTGTCGGTGATACAGAACCATAGCCATCCAAACCGACTCCACCTCTTTTGGTAGAGGGGAGGGTAAAGGTCATGAGAATGACGAGCCTCCCTACTAAGAAGCTGTCTGTATGCGGCTCCACACAACTGGGGTCGATACAGTGTTCCCTCTGGGCAGATATATATTTAACCCGGGATTCTCCTGACTCCTGTTGGGTAAAGGGTGTCTGAAGTGCCTTATTTGGGTGTTGTAGTATTTCACAAAAAATGCCAGGCATAAATAGAGGGGTACAATGTCTGCAGACAGGAATCATCAATTAGCTTGTTAATTACAGAGCGTAGAGTTGAGTAACTGCCAAGTATTGCCAGCCCGCAGTTGTAACTCTGTTAATTGCACATTGACACAGATGTGTATCGGCTAAAGGGGCTAATAAAGGGGCTACAAGATCCCTACTCACCTGTGTTCCTGGGTGTGTATTGGATTCAAAGCTCTCTGTCCTTGTTTCCAGGCAGGTTGGTGAAGACTCAGATGACAGATGTAGGGAACATGATACATCGTGGCGGAGCAACTCTTCCCTGACCTTTTTCTAACTTCCCAACTTCCGGATGTTCCATCAGTGATCCATAGAGAGTCCCGGATTTTTGGCCCCAATCTGGAATGCTGAGCTTGTTCCTGGACCCCTCAGACACAGGCAGAGATGCCCCTGTTCCAATCTCCTTTAAGAGTGGACCAAGCCCTTCAATCATCTAGGCCGTATTCGTAATGCGTCTCTAAGTCGGAGTGCTGATGTTATTTATTTTTCCTCTTAGATCATAATGAATAAGACAACATGGACAAGGGGACCTGATCCTCGATCAGCACACTTAATCAGAGACGCTAAATGATTACGGGCCCTGGAATTTTACTTACACCCCTGTACTGCTGCCCTATCCCTACCCACAGCATCTTGCATTATGTACAGTACTATCTGTATAAAGAATATATCATTTAAGTACCTCAAAGCATGTTTTATGGACTGAATATCACAGTATTTCATTATTAGCTGAAGAATAATCTATCGATTATGACATCACATTTTCCTTTGTCATGTTACAGTGAGAATTATCAATCAGCACTGTCTCATGCCTGCTGGTTTCATCGACCTGTTGTTTGTCATGTTACAGTGAGAATTATCAATCAGCACTGTCTCATGCCTGCTGGTTTCATCGACCTGTTGTTTGTCATGTTACAGTGAGAATTATCAATCAGCACTGTCTCATGCCTGCTGGTTTCATCGACCTGTTGTTTGTCATGTTACAGTGAGAATTATCAATCAGCACTGTCTCATGCCTGCTGGTTTCATCGACCTGTTAGTCATGTTACAGTGAGAATTATCAATCAGCACTGTCTCATGCCTGCTGGTTTCATCGACCTGTTGTTTGTCATGTTACAGTGAGAATTATCAATCAGCACTGTCTCATGCCTGCTGGTTGCATCGACCTGTTTGTCATGTTACGGTGAGAATTATCAATCAGCACTGTCTCATGCCTGCCGTTCCATTGACCCGTTTGTCATGTTCTTTGTGTTGATATTATTAGTTGTTTTCCCTAATTGTTATGACTCATACTTTAAAAAATTGATTCTCAATAATATAGCTACTCTTTTTTTTAAATAAAGTATAACAAAATTGTGTGACAAGGTGATTCCTCTCACTTTATTACGTGTGTCTGTAATATCCATTTCGAATACTTGGTAACACTAAAAATGAAGTTGATGTTCTACCTGTAATAAAACTGTAATTACTATAGTAAGTCTACCTGTGTAACACTAATTACTATAGTAAGTCTACCTGTGTAACACTAATTACTGTAGTAATATTCTACCTGTATAATAACACTTCCTATAGTAATATTCTACCTGTATAATAACACTTCCTATAGTAACATTCTACCTGTGTAATAACACTTCCTATAGTAATATTCTACCTGTATAATAACACTTCCTATAGTAATATTCTACCTGTATAATAACACTTCCTATAGTAATATTCTACCTGTATAATAACACTTCCTATAGTAATATTCTACCTGTATAATAACACTTCCTATAGTAATATTCTACCTGTATAATAACACTTCCTATAGTAACATTCTACCTGTGTAATAACACTTCCTATAGTAATATTCTACCTGTATAATAACACTTCCTATAGTAATATTCTACCTGTATAATAACACTTCCTATAGTAATATTCTACCTGTGTAATAACACTTCCTATAGTAATATTCTACCTGTGTAATAACACTAATTACTATAGTAATATTCTACCTGTATAATAACACTTCCTATAGTAATATTCTACCTGTATAATAACACTTCCTATAGTAATATTCTACCTGTATAATAACACTTCCTATAGTAATATTCTACCTGTATAATAACACTTCCTATAGTAATATTCTACCTGTATAATAACACTTCCTATAGTAATATTCTACCTGTATAATAACACTTCCTATAGTAATATTCTACCTGTGTAATAACACTTCCTATAGTAATATTCTACCTGTATAATAACACTTCCTATAGTAATATTCTACCTGTATAATAACACTTCCTTACAGTAATATTCTACCTGTGTAATAACACTTCCTATAGTAATATTCTACCTGTGTAATAACACTAATTACTGTAGTAATATTCTACCTGTGTAATAACACTTCCTATAGTAATATTCTACCTGTATAATAACACTTCCTATAGTAATATTCTACCTGTATAATAACACTTCCTATAGTAATATTCTACCTGTGTAATAACACTAATTACTATAGTAATATTCTACATGTATAATAACACTTCCTATAGTAATATTCTACCTGTATAATAACACTTCCTATAGTAATATTCTACCTGTATAATAACACTTCCTATAGTAATATTCTACCTGTATAATAACACTTCCTATAGTAATATTCTACCTGTGTAATAACACTTCCTATAGTAATATTCTACCTGTATAATAACACTTCCTATAGTAATATTCTACCTGTATAATAACACTTCCTTACAGTAATATTCTACCTGTGTAATAACACTTCCTATAGTAATATTCTACCTATGTAATAACACTAATTACTGTAGTAATATTCTACCTGTGTAATAACACTTCCTATAGTAATATTCTACCTGTGTAATAACACTAATTACTGTAGTAATATTCTACCTGTGTAATAACACTTCCTATAGTAATATTCTATCTGTGTAATAACACTTCCTTACAGTAATATTCTACCTGTATAATAACACTTCCTATAGTAATATTCTACCTGTATAATAACACTTCCTATAGTAATATTCTACCTGTAGAATAACACTTCCTATAGTAATATTCTACCTGTGTAATAACACTAATTACTGTAGTAATATTCTACCTGTATAATAACACTTCCTATAGTAATATTCTACCTGTATAATAACACTTCCTATTGTAATATTCTACCTGTGTAATAACACTAATTACTGTAGTAATATTCTACCTGTGTAATAACACTTCCTATAGTAATATTCTACCTGTGTAATAACACTAATTACTATAGTAATATTCTAGCTGTGCAAATCACCAAATACTATAGTAACATTCTACCTGTGTAATAACACTTACTAGTAATAGTAATTAATTACAGGTAGAATGTTATAGTAAGTCTACCTGTGTAGATCATCAAGGACATCAACCACCCGAGCCACTGCCTGTTCACCCCGCTATCATCCAGAAGGCGAGGTCAGTACAGGTGCATCAAAGTTGGGACCGAGGGACTGAAAAACAGCTTCTATCTCAAGGCCAGTAGACTGTTAAACAGCCATCACTAGCATTGAGTGGCTGCTGCCAACATACTGACTCAGCTTAAACCATTTTAATAATGGAAAAATTGGATGTAATAAATGTTTCAATTGTCACTTTAAACAATACCACTTTATATAATGTTTACATACCCTACATTACTCACCTCATATGTATATACTGTACTCTATACCATCTACTGCATCTCGCCATCTTTATGTAATACATGTATCACTAGCCACTTTAAACAATACCACTTTATATAATGTTTACATACCCTACATTACTCACCTCATATGTATATACTGTACTCTATACCATCTACTGCATCTCGCCATCTTTATGTAATACATGTATCACTAGCCACTTTAAACAATACCACTTTATATAATGTTTACATACCCTACATTACTCATCTCATATGTATATATTGTACTCTATACCATCTACTGCATCTTGCCTATGCCGTTCGGCCATCGCTCATCCATATATTCTTATTCATTCCTTTACACTTGTGTGTGTATAAGGTAGTTGTTGTGAAATTGTTATAATTACTTATTAGGTATTACTGTATGGTCGGAACTAGAAGCACAAGCATTTCACTACACTCGCATTAACATCTGCTAACCATGTGTATGTGACCAATAAAATTTGATTTGATTTAATAAAACTATAGTAACAGTCTAATTAGTAATATCTGTGTAATCATATAGTTATGGAGTTGTGCAGGTTTTGTTATTAAATAGGTGGATAAGCTGGCTCACAGACAGGAAGCTAATGCACGGTGATCTACTTACCTTTTGACACCTTGCACCAAAGTTAATATTGACGCCAGTCATTTCATTCAATGACCTTTTTCCCATTGCAGATCGGGACTTTTCAGTTCCCTGTTAGAAATGGCAGTCTCCAGAATGTCATTCCTCTGCTTAGATTGAAGTTTGCAGGAGCAAGATTGCGATATATTAATATGGTTCCCGAGACATGTAACACTTCTCCAGGCTCGACGTGACTGCAGAAATGACAACCTGCAATGCCACCATTGAGTTGAGATGACTGACAGTAAATCCACTGACCCCCCCCCCCCCCCCCAGGGTAGGACCGATCTACTACAGTTTTTTGAAGGTGATGACGTTCATCATGAGAGAAGGCACTGACAGTTACAGTACAGAAAATGCCCATCACTACTACATGATGGTATGTCCTCTCCCCACCTTCCCTCTTGTCCCCTTAATGTAACACATGAGCATAGTAATGGATGGCATTATTCATATTTTTGTTAATTGATATTCCAACATTAGATATAATTTGAGGCATATTTGTGGTTGTGCTGACGAATTGTTGAGTATCCAGGTGAAATATGCCTTTCAATCTCATTACTGTAATAAATATTTTCTGGTGGATGTTTTCCAAGTCACACATTTCAGTAAAAAAAAGTAGTTTATTCATTATTTTAAGCATAGCACACAATATCAAAATGCAATCTGATCTCAGTATCAGTACTTTTAAATGTGTAAAAGCGTAAACATTTAAGTTTGAACATACAAAATAACACTTTAACAAGAAAATAGTGGTGAGATTTTGAATCTGTTGGAGCTGGACATGAGCTCCCTCCTTACAGGTTGTCTGTGATCTAGACTCACTAGTCCTACTGGCTTTATTCCAAGTAATGTAGCCTCACATAAACATATTCACTTCAGCACCGACAGGTCATTATACTGACAGGAAGATGTCCCAAAGCTTTGAGTAAATCAAGACCTCCATGTAATGGCTGCAGTAAATTGTTATTGTTCTATACTTCACAACATGGACATTTTGTGTACTGCAGCTTACTCACACAGATATCAGTGAATCAATTGTTATCCGGTGCTGGTAGATTATTACATTTCATGCATCCTGTGGTTATGATCACTGTAATCGAAAGCATTGACCCTGTTGTAGCTATTTGAAACATAATATTAGTTATTTACAACTTATTGCATCTATTTATTGCACATTATTTAATCCAAATTAGTCCTAAACGTTGTCTTCTGGTCTTTTACAATAAAACCTGTGGTGTTAAAACATAATACTGACAAATAAAATGAATATATGACAACAGAAGACCATAACACAATACTGAACCACCCAAAAAAATAGATTTGACCATGAGAACATCCACATAAACTAAATTTTGACCTTCATTATCTACAGTATGTACAGAACATTGTCACTGAGGTCAATGTGCTATTGAGGTCACTTTTGGGAGAGGTTTATCAATGACATCTATGCTGTGTCCAGATTTTCATACCTTCACACGGTTCCTGTACCATACTGGGGTATACGGTATTACTTGCAGTGCACACAAGGAGCGCTATTTCTTTCCAAACTTAACAAAGAAGGCAAAAGGCTCATTTAGGCAGCAGGGATCTTGATACAGGAGGGAATTGATTGTTTCAGTTGTAACCAATAAGAGTGATCTTGCAGGTCAGCAAACCAAATGCATAGCTGGAGTCCTGAGTTGGAAATAATTTATTTGGCACGTTAGTTAACTTTTAGTTAGTTATAAGCAGTAGCGTAGCACGTGCCCTCTGCTAGATGGTTTTGAAAATCATACTGTCTGTATTTCAAAATACCCCGGTATACCGCCTAAGCCTAATGCCTCCTGAGAGTAACCCTTGGCTGGGGGATGGGGCCTGGCAGTGCAATAAGCTGAGACCAGGACTATCGAGTGTCATTCTGTGTATAAATACCTTTGGACGGTGATATTGGGTTTTCACAAACAGAGGACTATTTACTGCACATTGTTACTGCAAGATAAACAATTCCATCATTCAGAGGATTTTGTGCATGATCGTTGTAAAACTTGAATTAAGTTAATGCATGATTTGGATGCAATACTTTATAGGGACTAAGGAATATACAGTACCAGTCAAAAGTTTGGACACATCTACTCATTCAAGGGTTTTTCTTTATTTTTATTATTTTCTACATTCTAGAATAATAGTAAAGACATCGAAACTATGAAATAACACATATGGAATCATGTAGTAACCCAAAATGTTTTAAACAAATAAAAATATATTTTATATGTCAGATTCTTCAAAGTAGCCACCAGCTGCTTTTCCATAACTCTGCGGTCCAACTCATCCCAAACCATCTCAATTAGGTTGAAGTCAGGTCATTGTGGAGGCCAGGTCATCTGATGCAGCATTCCATCACTCTCCTTCCTGGTCAAATAGCCCTTACACAGCCTGGAGGTGTGTTGGGTCATTGTCCTGTTGAAAAACAAATGATAGTCCCACGAAGCACACACCACATGGGATGGCATATTGCTGCAGAATGCTGTGGTAGCCATGCTGGTTAAGTGTGCCTTGAATTCTAAATAAATCCCTGGCAGTGTCACCAGCAAAGCACCATCACACCTCCTCCTCAATTCTTCACGGTGGGAACCACACATGCGGAAATCATCCATTCACCTACACGGTGTCACACAAAGACACAGCGGTTGGAACCAAAAATCTCAAATTTGGACTCAGACCAAAGGACAGATTTCCACCAGTCAAATGTCCATTGCTCGTGTTTCTTGGCCAAAACAAGTCTCTTCTTATTGGTGTCCTTTAGTAGTGGTTTCTTTGCAGCAATTTGACCATGTAGGCCTGATTCACGCATTCTCCTCTGACCACATGATGTTGATGTCTTACTTGAATTCTGGGAAGCATTTATTTGGGTTGCAATTTCTGAGGCTGGTAACTCTAATGAAATTATCCTCTGCAGCAGAGGTAATTCTGGGTCTTCCTATCCTGTGGTGGTCCTCATGAGAGCCAGTTTCATCATAGCGCTTGATGGTTTTTGCAATTGCACTTGAAGAAACCATTGACTGACCTTCACGTGTTAAAGTAATGATGGACTGTCGTTTCTCTTTGCTTATTTTAGCTGTTTTTGACATAATATGGACTTGGTCTTTTACCAAATAGGGCTATCTTCTGTATAGCCATCCTACCTAGTCACAACACAACTGATTGGCTCAAACACATTAAGAAGGAAGGAAATTACACAAATAACCTTTTAAGAAGGTACACCTGTTAATTTAAATGCCTTCCAGGTAACTCCCTCATGAAGATGGTTGAGAGAATGCAAAGCTGTCAAGCCAACGGGTGACTACTTTGAAGAATCTCAAATATAAAAGATATTTTGATTTGTTTTACACTTTTTTGGTTACTACATGATTCCATGTGTGTTATTTCAGTTTTGAAGTCTTCACTATTATTCTACAATGTAGAAAATAGTAAAGATAAAGAAAAACCCTGGAAGGAGTAGGTGTGTACAGTCGTGGCCAAAAGTTGAGAGTGACACAAATATTAATATATTAATATTTCACCGTTGCTTCAGTGCCTTTAGATATTTTGTAATGTGTTAATATGTTACTACAAGCATTTCATAAGTGGAAAAGGCTTTTATTGACAATTACATGAAGTTGATGCAAAGAGTCAATATTTGCAGTGTTGACCCTTGTTTTTCAAGACCTCTGCAATCCGCCCTGGCATGCTGTCAATTAACTTCTGGGCCATATCCTGACTGATGGCAGCCCATTCTTGCATAATCAATGCTTGAAGCTTGTCAGAATTTGTGGGGTTTTGTTTGTCCACCCACCTCTTGAGGATTGACCACAAGTTCTCAATGGGATTAAGGTCTGGGGAGTTTCCTGGCCATGGACCCAAAATATTGATGTTTTGTTCCACGAGCCACTTAGTTATCACTTTTGCCTTATGGCAAGGTGCTCCATCATGCTGGAAAAGGAATTGTTCGTCACCAAACTGTTCCTGGATGGTTGGGAGACGTTGCTCTCGGAGGATGTGTTGGTACCATTCTTTATTCATGGCTGTGTTCTTAGGCAAAATTGAGTGAGCCCACTTTTGGAGGATGGCCTGGTGTCAAGAAGGGCAGCAAAGAAGCCACTTCTCTCCAGGAAAAACATCAGGGACAGGCTGAGAAGCAACCCCACATTAATGGTCTCAGGATGCTTTACTGTTGGCATGACACAGGACTGATGATAGAGCTCACCTTGTCTTCTCCGGATAAGCTTTTTTCCGGATGCCCCAAACAATCAGAAAGGGGATTCAACAGAGAAAATTACTTTACCCCAGTCCTCAGCAGTCCAATCCCTGTAACTTTTGCAGAATATCAGTCTGTCCCTGATGTTTTTCCTGGAGAGAAGTGGCTTCTTTGCTGCCCTTCTTGACACCAGGCTATCCTCCAAAAGTCTTCGCCTCACTGTGTGTGCAGTTGCACTCACACCTGCCTGCTGCCATTCCTGAGCAAGCTCTGTACTGGTGGTGCCCCGATCCCACAGCGGAATCAACTTTAGGAGACGGTCCTGGAGCTTGCTGGACTTTCTTGGGGGCACTGAAGCCTTCTTCACAACAATTGAACAGCTCTCCTTGAAGTTCTTGATGATTCGATAAATGGTTGATTTAGATGCAATCTTACTGGCAGCAATATCCTTGCCTGTGAAGCCCTTTTTGTGCAAAGCAATGATGATGGCACGTGTTTCCTTGCAGGTAACCATGATTGACAGAGGAAGAACAATGATTCCAAGCACCACCCTCCTTTTGAAGCTTCCAGTCTGTTATTCAAACTCAATCAGCATGACAGAGTGATCTCCAGCCTTGTCCTCGTCAAAACTCACACCTGTGTTAATGAGAGAATCACTGACATGATGTTAGCTGGTCCTTTTGTGGCAGGGCTGAAATGCAGTGGACTTGTTTTCTTGGGATTCAGTTCATTTGCATGGCAAAGAGGGACATTGCAATTAATTGCAATTCATCTGATCTCTCTTCATAACATTCTGGAGTATATCCAAATTGCCATAATACAAACTGAGGCAGCAGACTTTGAAAATGAATATTTGTGTAATTCTCGAAACTTTTGGCCACGACTGTACTGTATGAACATTAAAAAGTTTTAAAAGCTGTGAGAAAAGCATGGTGAATGCAAACTTTGGAAACAAAATAATTCTTTATGTTTTCGATTTGATTTCAAATACCATATTCCCCGTCCTATGTTAATCAAAAGTATTGCACTCTATATCTATCAGGACCTGGCAGAAAAGCAGCGCATGTACTCTGTCATCCAGGGGTCAAAGTCAGGTTTGGTTATGGTCACTTTCTCCAGCTCTGCAGACCGCACTCTCCACTTGTCCACTTTCTGCACCTGCTTCTCAACCTCCCGTCTGGTTTTGGCCCGTAATGCAGACTGGTGGATCTGAGGACCACAAGAGTTAGTGAAATTAAGTAAAGGAATACTATGGGCCAGTTACCGGAGATTCTCCATTGAACATTCCTTTTAGGTCTGGACTAGGCTTAATCTGGGTCTGACAAACCACCCCATTGACCTACTACACTTAAACACTTGACAGACCTTTTGGAATTTGCATTGGCTGTGAGTAATCACCTCCTTGGTTGATGCAGCTGGACCCACATTGTGAGTCTTCTTCCTAGCCATCTCAGCTGGCTTATCACCCCCTCCATACAGGGCAAATGGGTGCCTGTTTTTCTTGTCAGTCTCTTTGGGCTTCCGTAGCTGGCTCCATGCCCTGGGGGGCTTTCTGGACTGTTTGGTTTTAGTTTGGGCCTCTGGCTTCTTCCCTGACTCAGGGGCAATTAATCCTTGTCCCAGCTTCTCTTCCTCTGTCTCTCCACAGCCGACGTCCACAGCACCCTGTACATCTAGGAAGGGATGAGGAATACTCATGAGTTCAATAATTGTTTTAGTATACCTTAGTTTTTAATATGTGCAAGTGTTGTAGGAAGAAACAGTTAACAGTGTGATATAAATATTTTTTATCTTACCATGTTAACTTATCAGTATGAGAGTCCTATTGTTTCATTATTTATTTATTTTATTTTAACATTATTTGACCAGGCAGAGACCACGTACAACAAAAACACGAGTCTTAGGTAGCTGTTAGCTACTAGATTTAGCTAACAGCTAATTCCCATCTGCATAAACAGCTCAAATATATGGGTGAAATTGTGCAAGACATTGTAAGAAAATTACTGAGGATATATGTATAATGAAACAAACATTTAAATAGTTGATAATAAAACTGTAAACATTGACCTTAAACATGTTTACCAATGGGTGGCGAGGTCTCCGGAGAAGCAACTTCTTGCAGTTCTTCTGAAATGGGGATCTTCTGTTCCAATGGTTCTTTAGGTGGAATCTTTCTCGCACATTCTCGTTGTGAATCTTCTTTTAGGACCAATGGCTCAACTTTATTATTTTGAGGAGTGGACCTGCTGGATTCCGAGTCACTGTCATTGTTCCAAAACCACGGATTATGAGTTTGTTCCAAAAGCCTTCTCGTCAGTCTGTACTTTATCATCTCCTCATAACACTTGGCGTAGGTTTCCCATTCCGGGTCCTTGAATCTCTTCATATACTCCGTTCGGATCCTCTTTGTAACCATTCTTAATTTCCGTTTGTTAGACCCTTATCAAAAAGAAAATGTGTTTGAATTAATTCCTGCCTTGTTACAATGTAAAACTGTTACATAGTAGCGAGCAATACCAGACTATACCTAGCATACTCATCCCGCGCCAGACATTTAAACCAAAACATAGGGGGTGTAGTCCGAATCCTAGAGAGAAGACGCCAATGGCTGAACAGCTGTGTGATGCAAATTTGACGCACCCGTTAATGCGCCGCCCTCTTAAAAAACGTCGTCATACAGAGGACGTTCTTCAAACGACTCTTCTAGATTTTATGCCATAATATTTTCAGTGTAGAGAAATGGTTGTTTTTTTATCATTAATTCTTATTTGAAGCTCTAGCAAATTAGCCATAAAGCGTGTTGTAATGTAATCGTTATTGCATTGCATTCACTATGTAATTCATTATTAAACTGGTATAACATGATTATTATTGGAAAATTAAGCTGATAATAGCATATCAATCTCCATATTCTATTGTCAGAATACACTAAGTAGGACAATAAAACGACTATATAATGTAGGTAATGTAGCTTACACTGCAACGAATGCAAAATGTGCAAGATAACTAGATTATGCACACTGTAGCCTATGCGATTTAATTCTGCACAGGACTATAGAATGTCTGAAACTGTATTGCAAATCGTAGGTTTGAACATTCTAATGTATTATACTTACAGCATATAGAGTTACTGGCTCGGATTTCACGGAAGCAAAACACAACAGATGGTGTTTCGTGTGCTGTAATCATAGGCTTGCTACGTCTAAGCCCCGCCCGGAGTTGAGATCCATTTAGAATGCCATTTCCTCCCAACAGGTGGCCGAATATATGAGAATAGGGTGAGAATGCACAGACCAAATGAAACATGGTATAACATGAGTCTGATCAGATGCTTTTAAATAGGTGGTAAATGTTGCCTAGAATACAGGAATGTTGTGGCTAAAATGTATGTCTGCAGAATGCGCTGAGTAGCTCTACTCCTGGAGTGCTGGTGCGCAGGGTTTTGCTCCAGCCCTAATATGAGCAACTGATTAGTAACCTGCAATCAGTGTGCTAAATAGCTAGAGCAATGTTTGGTCAAAATCGTGGATAGGCCTACCTGTCTTTTCAAAAGGATGGATGGGGCGGGCGCTTTGAAGAGTTTGAAATGTGTGAAAGATTTGCTCTAAAACTGTGTTCAATTATTTGCCCATGTATTCTAAATGAAGAATATGTCCTTGGAATATGAGATTAGTGTCAAATCTGTGTTGCTGCGAAGTTTAAAGTACCCGGGAAGGAGCAAGCATAGCACATTCAAGCGAAGGAATAGCCGAGAGTCACCTTTCACTCTCTCCAAGCCAAATCAAGAGTCTTAAGACTCCACACAAGTCAGTTTGCATTAAGTTTTATCGCGTGCGTAAACGTCCGAATGTGTGACATTTGATAACAATTAATGTGGTTGACCTTGGTATTTCCAATAGCCTATTATCTCACAGTGCCATTGCATTCAGAATGAAAATCCTAAATTTGCCATGCAGTCTACCTGTGCATGTGCACGAGTAGCCAAGCCTATTGGTTCATTGCATGATGATCATGGTATGTCTTTTCTAACATAGGCTGTTCATTACAAAACAGAAATGTATGAAAATACCAAATAATGGACTTTAATAACTTAGTATTTATGTACATTCACGTTCACATGTTGAATAATAACATGGCATGTTTCGTTCTTGTTGATGTTGGTTGACATTTGCAGATTTTCTCCCCAGGTAACATGGTTACAAAATAAAAGCGTGGCAAAAAAAGTCCAGTAACAACATGTTGTTTCTCTTCGCGATCCAGAGAAAGCAGACACTGGAGACGATGATAGGTTTAGAAGCACTTGCGGTGGACAATGCTGGGGCCTGCCTCGTCGTATTCCTGCTTGGTGATCCACATGGCCTGGAAAGTGGACAGGGAAGCCAGGATGGAGCCACCGATCCAGACGGAGTATTTACGCTCAGGGGGGGCGATGATCTATAGAGAATGAAGTTGAGTATTAGTTTTAAAAGACATGACATATTAATATTGTATTGTTGAGATCTATTTTATTTTTCCAAAAAGTTATTTTAAATGTCAGAATATTGTCATTGGGTTGTCGATTATATAATTACCTTGATTTTCATGGTGCTGGGGGCCAGGGCAGTGATCTCCTTCTGCATACGGTCAGCAATACCAGGGTACATGGTGGTACCGCCAGACAGCACGTTGTTGGCGTACAGGTCCTTACGAATGTCAATGTCGCACTTCATGATGCTGTTATAGGCGGTCTCGTGAATACCGGCAGACTCCATACCTGTTCAGATCATATCATATTAGAAACATAATCTCTTTAATTCGACCAACATAGCAGGCATATATATTACCCCTACCCGTTATACGATGATTACGTACCAATAAAGGAAGGCTGGAAGAGGGTCTCTGGGCAACGGAAACGCTCGTTACCGATGGTGATGACCTGACCATCGGGAAGCTCGTAGCTCTTCTCCAGGGAGGAGGAGGAAGCGGCAGTGGCCATCTCGTTCTCGAAGTCAAGAGCCACATAGCACAGCTTCTCCTTGATGTCACGCACGATCTCACGCTCGGCTGTAATGAAGAAGTATTTTTGCTCAGAAAATGGAACAAATTATTGCAATTACGCACAGCCAAATGCGAACGTCTTGTGCGTCTTTTCTCATTTGACAGATTACGCATGGCATTCTCATGGTTAGTAAAACAAGGCAAACGAAATCTCACCAGTTGTGACGAAGGAGTAGCCACGCTCAGTGAGGATCTTCATGAGGTAGTCAGTCAGATCGCGACCAGCCAGATCCAGACGCATGATGGCGTGGGGAAGGGCATAACCCTCATAGATGGGCACGTTGTGGGTCACACCATCACCGGAGTCCAGCACAATACCTTCAACATAAACCAAAACGTCAATATTCATCTGAATTAACTCATAATAAAGAGACATGGTTGGCTACACGGAGCCGATATGTTGTTTCAAGTTATTTATTTAGATGCGTAAACTCTGCATTCCTTACCAGTGGTACGACCGGAGGCGTACAGGGACAGCACAGCCTGGATGGCAACATACATGGCGGGGACGTTGAAGGTCTCAAACATGATCTGGGTCATCTTTTCACGGTTAGCCTTGGGGTTCAGGGGGGCCTCAGTGAGCAGGGTGGGATGCTCCTCGGGGGCCACACGCAGCTCGTTGTAAAAGGTGTGGTGCCAGATCTTCTCCATATCGTCCCAGTTAGTAATGATACCGTGCTCGATGGGGTACTTCAGAGTGAGGATACCTCTCTTGCTCTGAGCTTCATCTCCTACGTAGGAGTCCTTCTGACCCATACCGACCATGACACCCTGGAGGAAAGAGGAGACTCGTTGGTTTATATGGGGACGTAGCCTATTCCCAGTCAAAACATTAAGTGTGAACGTATAGATGGACAATACAGGATTTACTGGGGGGGAAAATGCATAATATGGGCCTGTTGCAAACATCATTGGAGAGCAGATCTTACCTGGTGACGAGGGCGACCAACGATGGAGGGGAAGACAGCCCTGGGTGCGTCATCACCGGCGAAGCCAGCCTTCACAAGGCCGGAGCCGTTGTCGCACACAAGAGCAGTAGTCTCGTCGTCGTCACACATCTTGGGTTCTTAATAATTCAAGTAAAGATGTATGTTAATTTTTCTGCTTGGCGCACGCACGTCGGAGCTTTGTAACACATCACAGAACAAGATAGCGCAGGATGCACACCGAAACTGTATGTCCAACTTATTATGTATTGTACAAGCTAAATGTTATGATTATCTAAACAAGTCCTGTGTGTTAGCTGTCAAGCTAACACACAAGACTTGTTTAGATAATCATAACATTTACTCATGCTACTATGTCGATATTATTGTAATGAAACAGGCAGGGAGCAGGTCTCGAACCCTCGACCTTTTAGACCGAAGTACAGCGCACTATCGAATGTGCCGCGAAAGCATGCTCAAGCGACAAAGTCGATATCCGCGCTTATAAACCCAGGGTCGTTACACTACTCCCTCCTTTCAAAGAGCGGGTCCTCGCGCTAGTTTGCGACTCTTCGTTTTACAGGAACGCGCTCACCGGTCAAGCACCTGCACTGTCGTTTGACACTAATGTAATGAAACAAGCAGGGAGAAGATCTCGAACCCTCGATCTTCTAGCCCGAGAGATTCACCCATTGATGTTGTCGCCCGCTGAATTGCCTACAGGACATGTTCTCCTTATTGTATACCCATGTTATAGGCCTACACTAATTTGTTCTATGAGTGTAATGATCTCTGCAATTATTTGCAGAAATTACCAAATAATCTGATAGAAAGGAACATTTATATTTTATCGCTCTTCTACCCTTCCCCATGTTGTAGCCTATACAATTCCATTAGTAATTTCTTCAGGTGAAGAGCCTGTGACATCACTATCAGTATCTTGTGTAATATTAATTGGTCCCGCAGATGTAAAATAAAACCAAATAAGAGTATTTCCATTGAAATTAATCCATAAATAGTAGATCCAGTCTTTGAGGTTTGTGTTGATTCCAGGTTCTTACCTTGTCTGTCTCAAATGAAGCTCAGAACACGGAAAACAACTGCTGCTGGATCGAGCTACAGTGGCACTTCCAACCTTATATACTCACCGCGTTCGGCCTATTTCCCTTACCCACCGTTGGGAATGTCTACGTATTCCATTGGACATTTACCCAGCCGTCATCCATATTAGGTTCTTCGGGGTGACAGGGGGAGACTTCGAAGGCAGGTTACAGGGCTCCCCGGTTTCGAAGTGAGCTGCAGGGCTCTCCATGTATGGGACTGTTGTCCTGATTCCAAGCCACGGTGCCAGAGCCGTATATGGAGAGCCTGTGATTTGTAAGACACCCTCATAGCATAGCAAACTTTAACTGCAAACAGGATCCCGGTTGGAAAGCCCTTCCCTTATCAAGGACCCCAACCTTATAGCCATATAGGAATGACAACACCAAGGAAAGAAGGTAGTTTACGTTCTTGTTCTGTCAAACTACTGCAGGCTGATTACAAAAATGTGAATGTTCCTTTGAGAATGGAATTCCTTTCATATAATTTTAATGCAATTGCACAGCCGTTTTAACAATGGGTTGGTCTGTAATTTTTGCTAGTTTGATCTTTGGTATTTTACTCGGTTTAGAGCTCTAGATCACAGTGGGTTATCGAAACAATGACAGATGCCCCATTGACTCAGGCCTGTAGTAGCATACGTTTAAAGAACTATTTCCATGATGCTATTTGCTATTTGCATGCATACAAAGTTATCATTTTTTGAAATGTAGATTTTGTTAGAAGACCAAATAAAGGTATTATTATTCCATCAGTGTATTTATGGCCAGCGTCAGACAGATCCTCTGAAACGGATCATAACAGCGATACTAAGCATGTTATGGTAAGCAGCATAGTATGTTATTTATTGGGTTTAAAACCAGTTGTAGTAGGTCTAATACATTTATTATACAGTATATATATATTTTTTTTTAAAGAAATAGTCCAGGTCACCTGCTCACAGCAACACCCCAGTCAAATCATTTGTTGACAGAGACCACAGGAGGCCAGGGTTAATTCAGTGTTGGCATGACGACCCTGTCTAAACCGTTAGCAGTGTAGCCAGACCACATGACACGATAAGCTATCCAAGAATCTCATATCTAACCTTAGAATGTCTTTATGAAAATGAATAGCTGCTGAGCATTATTTTCTACTGAAATTCTGTGAAAATTAGTCCTTCCATTCACTTGATCTTATATATTGTGTTGTACAAAATAAATAAAGCGTTTTTTTAGTAGCTCTACATCCAAGGCTGGTTTGGTTTGACAAGGTCTGCAATCCCAGCTGCTGCCACTCAACTGTCTGCCCCAGCAGGTGATGCCCCAGTTTAGCCACTCAGAAGACCACTCCAGCCTGAGCTAGAGAACCTTACACTCTTAGAAAAAAAGTTCTAAATAAAAGTGGTTCTATTGCTTGTTAGTATATTATGTATTATGGCACCCCTAAAGGTTTTAATACAGAAGCCCAATTAACCCATTTTCTTGAACTGCCTAGAACCTTTAGGGGTGCCATATATGAAGCAAGTGATATAAACTTTTCTATAACCTTTTTTATATGAGTGTAATAGGGATAAACTAGGGCTGGGATTCAATCCAATCGCCTCATGAGCTTAGTTCAACTGTCGTACCCCATCAAAACCCCAAATATAATATTTGTATACCTCACAGTTAGTAAACAATGTAAATGTCAACAAACAGCCTCAAAATATGATTAAACTACTTTCTTTTTTTTTCTTCTTTTTTGATTAAACTATAGTGTTGATGTCATGGATGGCCAGTCTTTGCATCCATAGCTCTGTCTATGAATTTGAGAGTGGTTACATTTCTCCACGGCCATCCCTCAGATTTGTAGCAAAACCGAGATGGGGTGTCTGCTTTATTGTTTCAATTAAGGATTCTAGCTTTGATGAGGTTTAGAGGTCTCTTCTAGTCACATTAATTTGGCGCCTGTGTTTTCATGACAGATAGGCTGCACTTCATGGCCTGACCTACATTACATGGCCAAAAGTATGTGGACATCCCTTCAAATTAGTGGATTTGGCTATTACAGCCACACCTGATGCTGACAGGTGTATAAAATTGAGCATACAGCCATGCAATCCTCATAGACAAACATTGGCAGTAGAAAGGCCTGTACTGAAGAGCTCAGTCACTTTCAATGTGGCACCGTCATAGGATGCCACCTTTCCAACAAGTCAGTTTATCCCATTTCTGCCCTGCTAGAGCTGCCCCAGTCAACGGTAAGTGCTGTTATTGTGAAGTGGAAACGTCTAGGAGCAACAACAGCTAAGCCCCAATGTGGTAGGCCACACAAGCTCACAGAACGAGACCGCAGAGTGCTGAAGCGCGTAGGGCATACAAATCGTCTGTCCTCGGTTGCAACACTCACTACCGAGTTCCAAACTGCCTCTGGAAGCAACATCAGCACAAGAACTGTTCGTCGGGAGCTTCATGAAATGGGTTTCCATGGCCAAGCAGCAACACACAAGCCTAAGATCACCATGCGCAATGCCAACTGTAAAGTTTGGTGGAGAAGGAATAATGGTCTGGGGCTGTTTTTCATGGTTTGGGCTAGGCCCCTCAGTTCCAGCAAAGGGAAATCTTAACGCTATAGCATACAATAACATTCTAGACGATTCTGTGCTTCCAACTTTGTGACAACAGTTTGGGGAAGGCCCTTTTCTGTTTCAGCATGACAATGGCCCCGTGCATAAAGCGAGGTCCATACAGAAATGGTTTGTCGAGATCAGTGTGGAAGAACTTGACTGGCCTGCACAGAGCCCTGACCTCAACCCCATTGAACACCTTTGGGATGAACTGGAGCCAGGAGTAATCAGCCAACTTCAGTGCCTGACCTCACTAATGCTCATGTGGATGAATGGAAGCAAGTCCCCGCAGCAATGTTCCAACATCTAGTGGAAAGCCTTCCCAGAAGAGTGGAGAGGCTGTTATAGCAGCAAAGGGGGGACCAATTCCATATTAATGCCCATGATTTTGGAATGAGATGTTCGACCAGCAGGTGTCTACATACCTTTTATCATGTAGTGTATTAGGATTAGGCAAAAATCCAAGGAATTGTTTTGTATAGCCCAGATATCTGAACTGAAATTATGCTGTACAAAAATATAAACGCAACATGCAACAATTTCATAGATTTTACTGAGTTACAGTTCATATAAGGACATCAGTCAATTGAAATAATTTCATTAGGCCCTAGTCTATGGATTTTGCATGACTGGGCAGGTGCGCAGGCTATTTGCGGGGACTTGCTTCCATTCATCCACATGAGCATTAGTGAGGTCAGGCACTGAAGTTGGCCGATTACGCCTGGCTCCAATTCATCCCAAAGGTGTTCAATGGGGTTGAGGTCACGGCTCTGTGCAGGCCAGTCAAGTTCTTCCAGCCAATCAGAATGCGCTTTTTCCCACAAAAGAACTTTAATGCAGACAGAAATACTCCTCTGATGTGGAGGTCTGCGGTTGTGAGGCCGGTTGGACATAATGCCAAATTATCTAAAACGACATTGGAGGCAGCTTATGGTACAGAAATTAACATTCAAGCATCTGGCAACTGCTCTGGTGGACATTCCAGCAGTCAGCAGGCTATTTGCACGCTCCTTCATCACTTGAGACATCTGTAGCATTGTGCACAAGGTGCACTTGTGTAATGATCACACTGTTTAATCAGCTTCTTGATATGCCACACCTGTCAGGTGGATGGATTATCTTGGCAAAGGAGAAATGCTCACCAATTAGGATGTAAACAAATTTGTGCACAACATTTGAGAAAAATGCCATTTTTGTGCATATGGAATATTTCTAGGAATTTTTATTTGAGCTCATGAAGTATGGGACCAACACTTTACATATTGCATTTATATTTTTGTTACCTGTAGTTCAGGTAAAATTAGAACTTTTTTAAACACACTTTACACACACGGATTGGAGAGAAAAAAAAAAAAATAGGGTAATAGCACCCTCTTTTGGTATGAGGAAATATTTTCAGAGAATATGTGATGACTGAGTATGATATAAACCTGTCATGTAATGTCAGTACTGCATCTGCTGTATTAGTAGGGCTATAAGTGGGGGTTAATTTGAAAAAGTATTCACAGAATATCAATTAGAGATTTTATATAGATATGAGTAAAAGTGATGTAGGAACAGGTAACTCCAGTCCACGGGGGGCCAGAGTGGTGTCACACTTTTCCCCCACCCTTAGCAAAACACAGCTGATTAAATTAATTACATTCTACACTGAATATCATTATTAGTTGATTATTGGAGTCCGGTGTGTTAGCTAGGGCGATACATAGATTTGAATTAAATTTTACCTACTGAATGTTAGATTGTTTAGACATGTTCACCAAACTGGTAACAAAGTCCCAAAAGCACCTTTGAATAGCATAATATTTTCATGGAGAGGCACATCATTTTCACAACTGATCAGTGGATTTATCACCTGGAATATAAGATGTTATTTGATTATCTACATTTATGACAATGTAGCTTGTATTTCAGTTCTCTGTATGTTTGCCGTGTCTTGGAAATAGATCTGCCTAATTGACAATATTTACGTGACATACTTCAGAGTTTTAATGTCCTTCTTATTTTCAGGAAACACTAACCTCTTGAGGCTCCGCAATGAGTTGGGTGTCCTCAAGAAGAGAAGCCAACCCCATTGACCATCTCAAAATGAATCCCAGCAGTTATATGAGATATCTGCAGTACTCACATTTGACACGTCCAAAATCATCCATGATCTATTTGATATGCACATGCAGCTTCATCTGATTCACACACTGACGTACTGAGGAGTGTAGAAGAGCACATCACCACACAGCTACTGTAAAGGCACTTTCTCTACATTTAAAGAACTCCCCTATCCTCTGCTCTTTTCAACGCTTGCTTTTGCCCCTCTTAGAAGAAGGCTAGT
Source organism: Oncorhynchus mykiss (assembly GCF_013265735.2). Taxonomy (NCBI): domain Eukaryota; kingdom Metazoa; phylum Chordata; class Actinopteri; order Salmoniformes; family Salmonidae; genus Oncorhynchus; species Oncorhynchus mykiss. The sequence continues at coordinate 53,859,841 of NC_048587.1, forward strand.
TTCTCCATCAGCTTCCTGAAGAGGCCTTGGTAGTTGCCAAGGAGCTGTGCGTGCTGACCACACTCCACCACACACCGTTGGCCCAGCACCGCCACAGCGTCAGCGTTCTGGATGGTGGTGAGGCGGTGGGCGATGATCAGCACCGTTCTCCCATCCATGAGCTGCTCTAGAGCCTCCTGGACCAGGAACTCATTCTCTGCATCCAGGGCACTGGAGAATAGGGGAGGAAACATTATTATTTAAAAAAAATGTAAGTTAAAATTAATTGATTAGAATTAGATCAATCAAATCAAATCAAATTTTATTTGTCACATACACATGGTTAGCAGATGTTAATGTGAGTGTAGCGAAATGCTTGTGCTTCTAGTTCCGACAATGCAGTAATAACAAGTAATCTAACTAACAATTCCAAAACTACTGTCTTGTACACAGTGTAAGGGGATAAAGAATATGTACATAAGGATATATGAATGAGTGATGGTACAGAGCAGCATAGGCAAGATACAGTAGATGGTATCGAGTACAGTATGTACAAATGAGATGAGTATGTAAACAAAGTGGCATAGTTTAAAGTGGCTAGTGATACATGTATTACATAAGGATACAGTTGATGATATAGAGTACAGTATATACGTATGCATATGAGATGAATAATGTAGGGTAAGTAACATTATATAAGGTAGCATTGTTTAAAGTGGCTAGTGATATATTTACATCATTTCCCATCAATTCCCATTATTAAAGTGGCTGGAGTTGAGTCAGTGTCAGTGTGTTGGCAGCAGCCACTCAGTGTTAGTGGTGGCTGTTTAACAGTCTGATGGCCTTGAGATAGAAGCTGTTTTTCAGTCTCTCGGTCCCAGCTTTGATGCACCTGTACTGACCTCGCCTTCTGGATGATAGCGGGGTGAACAGGCAGTGGCTCGGGTGGTTGATGTCCTTGATGATCTTTATGGCCTTCCTGTGACGAGAGATCAGAGGTCCATTGAGTTCTCTTTCAAATACTTGTTTCGGTCTCTCACTATTGGGAAGCGAGAGACCTTACTCGTTATCAGATAACCAGGGTTAACGCAAGTAACCTCAAGTTATAGCTCACATGATATTGTTGGGTTGTTTGACTTTTGACATCACCCAGCTTATTGACCTTGCTTAACTGTCCAAAATGAAGAGGAAGAGGCTGAAATAAAACATGTGATGTGATTATGCACATCGCTTACCTTGTAGCCTCATCAAGTAGAAGTATCTTGGGGTTCTGAAGGAAGACGAGGGAAATAAACATTACTTCAGCTCATAACTAAAAACATCCATTGTTGACACATGCAATCGGGTGTAATTAAATTACCTTGAGCAGAGCCCTTGCAATAGCAATTATCTGTTTTTGACCACCTGTTGGTTCAAGTAAAATAAGTAATTCCATTCCAGCTGTTAAAGAAGCTATGATGAAGAACTCCATAAAAAAACCCACATCTGGGTATCAGATCATATCAGATCATTCAGGGTTGAGAATGTCCAAAAGTCCAACACCATCATTAGGAAATCTATGTAATTAAACAAATGTTTAGATGAGCTAAGCAACTGAGAATCTGTTTTTTATTTAAGTGTGATTTGTTCATTTATTAATGAGCTGGGTGGGGTTTTCCTAAGAATGCATGGATTGGAAATGAGACAATTATATGCACCCTACCTGCAATGCTAATGCCCACCCAGAAGGCGTACTTGAGGAATGAAGAGAGCTTTCCCACAGTTATGTGCTCGGTGGCCATCAATAGCCCTCCCTTCTACAGCACAGAGAGGATGATGATGTTACCACTGAGTCCTGTCTAAAAAAACAACATACGAAAGCAGTTACAACCCAATAGCCCCTGAAGGAATAGTCCAGGGCCAGAAAAACACAAGCTTCCATCACAGATAAGACAACTGTGATTCCTGTCTTTCAAAAGACCAAAGGGGTGGAGTACACTTCAACTGACGTGATTGACAAAATGTCAACCATCTCTTAGGGAAAATTGGGCAACATTGAATGGCTGAATGCTCACCACTCCAAAGAACCCGGCCAGCAAAACAGCTTCCTGTTTGGCCAGGTGGAGAATGTAGTTGGCCTTCTCTGTATACTTGGCCACTTCTGTCAGCTCCTTACCAAACACACAAACTGTCCTCATGTTGCTGATACGCTCTTCTGCCAACTACAAGAGGACAGAACAACAGAGTATGAGTCTGATCAATTGGTTTCAATTCAATATTTTGGGGTTAAAAGACCTGGATGTTGATTAGGTTGTATTTGTGCTCTGCTTGGAGAGTAATCTAGGGGAAACACTGCCTCAATAATGCCTGTAATGATGAGCAGTTAGTGGGCCTGGTCTTACCTGTGTGGCCTCGGCCAGAGAGTCCTGTGTGCATTTGGATACGGAGTGCAGGTATCTCCCGTATATGACAGCCAGGCCAGCCATAGGAGGCATGTTCAGAAGCACAAAAGCTGCTAAACTGGGTGACACATAAAACTGTTGGCAGAGAGGGAAGGAGAGGCCAGGAAACGTGAGGAGGCAATTCAGCTGAGTCTTTTAAGCTTTCTCTGTTACCTTTTGAACCAGTAAAGCCACTAATGACAAAAAAGGATGTGTGAACATATTTATCAATGTATTCAACTTGACTATATTTAGTGTAATAATTTGTAATGGATATTTTGCTGTATTCCTAGGAATACAGTAAACAAGGAAGAAACTCAAGTGACTTGCTAAATTTGTATTTCCTTGTTGTGACAGAAAGAACTGTGATCAAAACAGACAGTCAACAATCTACGTAGAGTAACCAGAACAATGAAGCCGTTTAAATCGGGTGTACATGACAAGATTTTGGCCATAATTTAGCGGTTCCAGACACGTTTTCGAGATGCGTTTGAGTAGGCACGGGGCCGTCACCTACACTCGTTTAATGTTTGCAGGTCAAAGACGCAATCTGAGGGCTACCGATCTCGTCTTTAAGTAGTCACAGACGTCCCAATATATATTTTCAAATATATTTGATTTTATCGGCACAAAATCGGCAATGCTCTTGTAGTGTGAGATGTACAACAACAAGTTTTGAGAGCGGTGATCAGCAATGGCAAATGAGAGCTCACTAGAGAAACCAGTGAGATTACGTTTTGCGTCACATAATGTGTACTCTCGAGCAGGAGCAATGGCTACTAATAGTATGCGTTTGTACTTGCATTTAACCAAAGCGAAAGTGTCAAATCGTTACAGGTCTGAAGTTCACAAGGAATGTTATTCAATTCAACTCTGTATGGTAAGAGTGAATGTCTGACTGAACGTGTACAAGGCTGCTTTGAGCCATAGCGCATCACTATTTTAGTGTGTGTGCTACAATGTTGGCAAGACAAACAACTACAGATAGTTATTTAATGTGAGAGAATCAGCGATGTTAGGATTTTAAAAGTTGTGTAGTGTCCACCCGAGGAAAGCTGTACCTGAAGGGATGAAAAAAATCCCATCTTCCTCATGACAATAAACCAGTTGACTTACATTCTGATGTGACTCACAATCTTAAAACTGACACCAGTACAGAGAAAACAAACCAGTTTACCTGTTTCTCACCACCATGCTGATCCCAGCTGCTGCGAGCGCGGAGCCCGCCGGAGAGGTTGTCAGTGAGGGAGTGCCCGATGACAGCCGTGTTGGCAAACAATGAGCTCCCCGGTAAGGGTCTTATCAAAGAAACCTGCCTCAGAATTGTGGAAAATAGAGATACGCGTAGATTTCTTACAATATGTTGCCCTGCAAGAGTCATAACCTAATTGTGTAACACATTTACTCTGTATGGCATCAAAGTGTAAAGTAAGTTAAGTTCCCTTATAGTCAGTCACCTGTGTAATCGCTATGGAAACCTCTGCATGCACTGGAAGCAAATGGTGACACACACCTGAGATTTGCATGAGGTAGACACGGGCTGCATTGGCAGCGCCCCCACAGAGAAACACCCATAAGAGCGTGATACACCGAGAGCAGAGGGAAGCACTGAATAGATGGTGTCAAGCACTAGAAACCACCAGGAAACCCACAGCCGCTGTGGAGGATAGCGTAGATAAAATATAAGAATCAAAACTGAAAGTTACTTCATTATTGTTAAAAAAAATATATAAACTTTCATGACAACAAATAGGGCCTAAGTAAGGAATAAAGGTTGTAATGAAGTCAACCCTACACAGGCACAAGTTAGTGATAACAGTGTTATTTCAGTGCCACGTTTGTCATTCTAGAAGTTGTCCCTGTTGTACAGTGAACCAGTGACATGTCCTACCAGACAGACGCAAGTTGGAGTTTGTTTTGTTTCTGTTGATTGCAGATCTTTGCTGTTAACTTCTTGTTGTGTTGCTTGTTCGGAGTCTGTGGAGGAGCTGTAGTTGGCTAAGTTGACCGTGGTTGTCCATGAGCTCCTCAACTATGCAAGTGGAACACAGTGCATCTCCGCCGGGGTAAAAGCGAAGCGCGTGCCAAAGGTTTGAACCTTTTCCACTTTACCTCTCGCCCACGGGACGTCTGGCATTCTAATCAAACTAGTCTATGTGTACGGGATTGAACATTGCGTTTCAAAAGATTTACGCCTAGACATCTTGACAACAGCAACAGTCCCATTCTGCAAGACAGTTAGCGAGCGACTAAGAGACAGAAAAGCAAGAACAATGACAACTCAAGTGCGCTAGCGTTAAGGAGACCTCTTTCTGAAGCTATTTCCTGGTTTTCAAACGTAAATGAACCATGTGTATATGTGTTTCCAATTAAACAAAACTTAATTGATTAAAGTCAAAATAGTGGGAATGAAATGGTGTTTGTTTTATTTGCATTATCTAAAACATTTTGGTGAATGGACGGAGGTCGTTCATAACTAAAACTCTGCTAATGCGATTTCCTCTTCCGATTGGTATTCCAGTAAAATGGTTTAACAAATTCACTATTTGGGTGATTCTACATCTTCGGGCACTTTAACCCGGCAAGCTTTCAGGAATTAAAATGTATTGAAACACCATTTTACCAGTATTATAATCATCTTTGATTTGTCTAGAAATAATATCCGATGATAGCTGCGATCGTATTATTCAGGAATGTATATATTTTCATTTTTCTCAGACAGCCATAGACAAATGTAATTTCCATCACATAATTAACATCCATTTTAGTTGAAAATGAAATATCATACAATTATTTTATAACACATTTCTTATACATTTGTACATTAACTTGCACTGAATATTATTTTAAGTGCTTTTTAAGGTTTTCCTAAAATTAATCATTCAACATAACGCCTGAATGTATAAACTTGCCTTTGTGACAGCTGAAAATATTTATTTATCATTAAAAAAAAGAAGATATTTCCACCCAAACGTTTAGTGAGATTATGATAACAACTATATGATTTCCCTATCTAAAACAAATCAATCAATGTAAATTAGACATAGTATACTAATTTACCTAAAACATATGGGTGTGGTGGAAATGACAAGGTGTGGTGGAAAAGACATCTATGTAAAAACAACAATATTTTATTGCAAACATTTTGAACAACAACCACTGTAAAACATGTAAATAACTTAAGAAAAAGTAAGATTCCAAAAGTGGGCAGAGCGCAAGGACATAGGCCAGTGTTTTTGAAAGATGAGCCCAGATTGCAGAGGGGTCATCCGCATAGAAGAGCTCAGTGAGCAAAGTGAAACGGTATCATTTGTGGTATGTCCAACACAGGTGTGGAGGGTCACCTGCATGTGAGAATCACCAAAGTGAACTGCCTGGATTTCACTGGTGTATTTACGCACGTAGTTCTCTCAGTGGCACAACTTTGATTTTAGAAGTGGGGGGAAAATAATAATCATAATTAGTTTAATCCAGTCGGATAAACATTACAAACAGCCTACCCGACCGCTCGGAGGTGTCTGCATGGTCCTAAAGCACACTGTTGCCTCATCTTGTATTACATTCAAATGATAAAACTGAAGGGGACAAAAATGCAATTTCAGAATGTGAGGGGGCCATATCCGTCCCCATCCCCAGTGAAAGTTGTGCCCCTGAGTTCTCTGCAAAGTCAGTATGCACAATGATCTCCTCTTTCTGCAGATTCTCTTAATTCTCTCAGTTTGGAGTATTGGTGTCGAATGTTGTACATATGTTTCCCCAACTTCTGTTTCAATCCTTTGGAGAAATTCGCCAGTAGAATATGCAGTGTGTCACACACCTTTTCTTATACTGTCAAATGTACAGTGAACTTCTCCATGTTTCCCTTCTTTGCTTTTCCTTCTCTCTCTCATCAGCTTTGTTTTTCCACTCAAACCACCATGTCTGCTCACCAGCATCAAATTCAGATGTTATAAGCTCTTTGGCTTGGCAAAGGGAGCACTCTCTATACATACACTCTTAATTCAGGTTCTCACAGCACAAAGACTCAATAAGGTTCCCATTGTTGCTGCAACTTTGTAATTTTGTGACTTTGCAACTTTGTGACTTTGTGATACTGTAGTTTGTCCGCCATGAACTGGACATTGGCTTGGGTTTTGCATGTGGCATGTGTCCCTATCCTGGACTGTTGACTTGACAACCCAAAAATACATCCTTTAAAGAATTCATGGTAGGACATTTTAATATCTGAATTTTCCCTCTTAAAATCCTGATAAAGGTTCTGAATTGTGCCATTCAAGAAGCACTTCTGCTTTTTTTTCTTGTTCCTCGTTAGTGTGTCCTTTTCCCCTGTTGTTGCTCTACTGTTGACATCACGTTCATAGAATCTAGTGATTTTCTCTTCTGTGGCTGTGCTAATTAATTATGTTACACTGCTTTTACCTGGAGTATTGAAGACTGGTTGGCCTGTTTCCCTCAATGCATTTGCTGAAAATCCAAATTCTCTGTTTGCAGCTTTGACCAGGCCATACTTTCTCAGGATGTTGCCTCTGAGCATTTTTGAAGCCACTTGTTTGTCCTTGGCACTGCACATTTTTTGATAATTTTGCTTTAACTCTGCAATGATGGCATTTTGAAACAATAAAATCCTTCTCAAGTTCTTCGGAGTTCCCTTCATTTTTCTGTTTTATCTTTGTCTTTGGGGAATCTTATCTCTCCATTTTCTTCATCAGTTGTTTATCCGGCTACCCGGATAAAGCACTAAATAAACTTCAGTTAGTGCTAAATATGGCTGCTAGAATCTTGACTAGAACCAAAAAATGTGTGATCATATTACTCCAGTGCTAGCCTCCCTACACTGGCTTCCTATTAATTAAGGCAAGGGCTGATTTCAAGGTTTTACTGCTAACCTACAAAGCATTACATGGGATTGCTCCTACCTAATCTTTCTGATTTGGTCCTGCCTTACATACCTACACGTACGCTACGGTCACAAGACACAGGCCTCCTAATTGTCCCTAGAATTTCTAAGCAAACAGCTGGAGGCAGGGCTTTCTCCTATAGAGCTAATTTTTTTATGGAATGGTCTGCCTACCCATGTGAGAGATGCAGACTCGGTCTCAACCTTTAAGTCTTTACTGAAGACTCATCTCTCAGTGGGTCATATGATTGAGTGTAGTCTGGCCCAATAGTGTGAAGGTGAACGGAAAGGCTCTGGAGCAACGACCCGCCCTTGCTGTCTCTGCCTGACCGGTTCCCCTCTTTCCACTGGGATTCTCTGCCTCTAACCCTATTACAGGGGCTGAGTCACTGGCTTACTGGTGCTCTTTCATGCCGTCCCTAGGTTGGGTGCGTCACTTGAGTGGGTTGAGTCACTGACATGATCTTCCTGTCTGGGTTGGCGTCCCCCCTTGGGTTGTGCCGTGGCGGAGATCTTTGTGGGCTATACTCGGCCTTGTCTCAGGATGGTAAGTTGGTGGTTGAAGATATCCCTCTAGTGGTGTGGGGGCTGTGCTTTGGCAAAGTGGGTGGGGTTATGTCCTTTCTGTTTGGCCCTGTCCGGGGGTATCAGCGGATGGAGCCACAGTGTCTCCTGACCCCTCCTGTCTCAGCCTCCAGTATTTATGCTGCAGTAATTTATGTGTCAGGGGGCTAGTCAGTTTGTTATATCTGGAGTACTTCTCCTGTCTTATCCGGTGTCCTGTGTGAATTTAAGTATGCTCTCTCTAATTCTCTCTTTCTCTCGGAGGACCTGAGCCCTAGGACCATGCCTCAGGACTACCTTGCATGATGACTCCTTGCTGTCCCCAGTCCACCTGGCCGTGCTGCTGCTCCAGTTTCAACTGTTCTGCCTGCGGCTATGGATTCCTGTCACCTGTTCACCGGACGTGCTACCTGTCCCAGACATGCTGTTTTCAACTCTGTAGAGACAGCAGGAGTGGTAGAGATACTCTTAATGATCGACTATGAAAAGCCAACTGACATTTACTCCTGAGGCGCTGACTTGCTGCACCCTCGACAACTACTGTGATTATTATCATTTAACCATGCTGGTCATTTATGAACATTTGAGCATCTTGGCCATGTTCTGTTATAATCTCCACCCGGCACAGCCAGAAGAGGACTGGCCACCCCTCATAGCCTGGTTCCTCTCTAGATTTCTTCCTAGGTTTTGGCCTTTCTAGGGAGTTTTTCCTAGCCACTGTGCTTCTACACCTGCATTGCTTGCTGTTTGGGGTTTTAGGCTGGGTTTCTGTACAGCACTTTGAGATATCAGCTGATGTACGAAGGGCTATATAAATACATTTGATTTGATCATACCTTTTTTTGTATTTCTCAGTTTTCCTGTTAAGCTTTTGTCATGCATTTGGCATTTGGCATTTGGCATTTGTCATGCAAAGATCTCTATGTTTTTGAGCGACCACTTCCAACCTTTTTCCTTCCAATATGTATTAGACTTCTCATTCCTGTTGCAGACGATGAGGAAGGGGTATCAGGGCGTGCATCAGGGGCAGGTAAGTTAGGGGGCAGGTATGATGGCCTCGTGTTCTGGTTGCAAGTCATCTGGTGACTAAGGTGTTGTGTTGCCTGATGGGTAGGTCTCCATTGCAACTGTTCTCTTTAAAGTCTGTCTTCTATTCTGTTGGTTGGATTTCTATAGCCATCTCTTGCTTCTTTGTACTCTCTTTGTAAGCTCGAAGATAGATATCACTTCTCCCTTCTTTTTTTTCTTCTAGTATCTCTTCCTGTCTTTTTGCAGATGTTCCTTGTATCGTATAGGATCATTTTTAAAATGTTGTTTCTATGTCTGTGACCTCTGTGCTGTTTGATGTGGCATCTTCTAAAAACAAAGAATAATACTCAAGTTTTCCAATTGTGCACACCTTGGATACTTTTCTATATTAAAGTAATTTATAACATGATTAAATAAGCCTAACGTTTTTAAAAAGTAAAAAGTAAAAACATAATAGATTTTTGTAATTTCCACCATGTTCTGTCATTTCCATCAGAGTTAAGTTTGTGATGGAAATGACACTTCTGCTGTTTTTGGAGAAAAATTACAGACTGCTTAGCATGCTTTGGGCAACTACGGGAACTTCTATGTCCTCAGGGTCAATTTTGTGGATTTTATAAAAAAATATATGTTTTTATTCTTTATATGTTAAGTTCACACGACAATCACCCCATATTGTTTTCAACATCTCTCTATCAAGTATTTTAGCTACTTTTCAGATGCATTTTATACCTCAATTTCACTGTTTTGCCCTTGTCCCTGACCCAGACTTTTGAGCTACTATGTTTTTCTATGAGAAAACATGAATAATTACACATGATGTAATGTTATCTTCTAGAGAAAGAGTCAATAAAATCAAATCTATATCAATATGTATTGTGAGTATGCCCTTTATATTGTTATTTCCACAAAATATACTTGTCAGTGGTGTCATTTCCACCACTGAGGGCAAATAATAATAATAATAATTAATAAAGTTTTGTCAAGAGAATATCTTTAACGTTTGTTTGCGGACCACCATTTTATCATAGAAGATGAAGAAGAACACAATTTTCTAACAAACACATAATTGTGCATTTTATTAAAATGAGCAGCGTTTGAATTGTTCAGACATTGCCTCATCTGCACCATGCTTTCTTGATAAAATAGGTTCATGTGATTCTCGTTTGTTCTTACTAGCGACTCCTTGAGTTTTGTTACAACCTCATGACTAAATATGAATGACATTCACATGTATTTATTAACCTCTTTGACCTGACAGGTCATTTTGACAGATGTCAGCATTGCAGCAACAATCTTATACCTTAGTTATAGTTATATAGTAGCTCATCAGGTTTCTCTCTATGTTTTCTGCCTATGTTTTCTCTCAGGCTGATACAGAGAGACTCATCCATGCTTTTATTACAAGCAGGCTTGACTACTGCAATGCTCTCCTGTCTGGTCTACCTAAAAAAAGCCATTGGTCAACTGCAAAATATACAGAATGCTGCAGCGCAGGTACTGACCAAGACCAGACAGAGAGCACACATTACACAGGTTTTCCAGGTCTGCACTAGCTGCCTGTGAGATTTAGAATTCATTTTAAGAATCTTCTATTGGTTTTTAAATAAATCCATGATTGTTCACAATACATGTCAGACATGCATTTAAGTTATGTACCCAGTAGGTCCCTCGGGTCCTCAGGCACTGAGCTTTTAACTATCCCAAATCCTAGAACCATTACAAAAAAAGATTGCAGTATTTGCATGAGGTAGACACGGCTTCCAAAATAACACTGTTTTATTTGCTGCAGTAAGTTTGCAATGTAAGAGTGCAGTAAAACTGCTGTTCAACTGCAGTACACTACATTTATTATTAAAACACACCTTTTTAGCTTTGCTTTTCCTTAAGAGGCTTTTTAGCCATTCCATTCGTGTTATTCTTTAGTTTTTATCCTCATGTTTGTTGTGTAGTAAATGTTTCAGTTTTTATTTTCATTGTCATTATTCGTTTTTCCTGTGAAGCTCACTGTGTTGCATTCCATGTCTGAAATGTGCTGTAGAAATAAGGCTTGATTTGATTTGATTGGGTATTGGCTACGTTTTATATTTAAAAAGAAAAATCTGATTACAAGTTTATTTGACCAGTACACTCCAGGCATGGTACATTTATATTTCACAATCATGAGGATACTTCCTATTTCAAGCCCATTCACCAGCTCCATTATTCCAAGTTGTCATAATTTAACTTTAAGGAAACGACTCCCTCTGCTGGCCAAATAAGATAACATTCCTTTTGTCTCAGAACTGTATTGACTCAGGTCAATCTCTCCCTTTCGACAGGCCTTGTTTCATGTACAGTAGGGCTTCCATTTACTCTGGTATTCACATTAAGCTGAAAAAAACCCAAGACACCCCGGGTAGAAAAACTGAACCATGCCCATTTTACACTGATGATACAACTGTTTTATTAAATGTCATGATTTTAATTTTTTTTTTTTATCTCCAGGTTATAATTGAAAGGATTCAGGAACTGCCTCAGAGACCTCCTCAGCATCTGTCTCCACTGTGCTGAGCTTCTGTAAGGGCATCCTGCAAATCACAGACCCCCTGACACAGGTGTTTGAGGTCTTTCTTCTTACCCTGATCAGGTACCTGTTGAGTCTGTCCAGAGGTAGCAGGCCAATGTCAACCGTGTGTTTGTCCAAGTCACAACACACATGCTCCCGCACCTCCCCCTGCTCAGGGACCTACTGACCATCAGGGCCTAGATGGCCGAGAATGACCCATGTGTTGGCCAGCACCTGAGTAGGGACATCCGTGGTAAGGTGGACACCATCCGGCAGTCTGCCCTGTTCCTGCCAGACCACCTCCAGGCGTATAAGGAGGAGCCAGGAATGAAGAAAGGGTTGGCAAGGAAGGGCCTACTCTCCCTAATCCACTCAGTAATTACAAAGCTCTGTGACACCACTCTCCATTACGGGGTCAGGTGGAGTTCCCTCCCGCTGCTCTTCAGGTTCTCATTGGTCGCCTACTGTAAAGGAGAGGATAATAAAGAACACAGTTAATCACCGCGTGGATTTCATAAACGTGGTGACTCTCAAAGACACGTTTGATGGTGAAAACTACAGCTTAGCTCTGCTGGCTTTGGAGAACCTCTTGAATTTATGCTTGACGGCTGACAGGATAAAGAACAAGGAGGTTCAGTGGATTTTTTATAGGAAGGTGGTTAAGATGTTGTTTGACAATGCCAATCCCATTATATCAGCATGGTACCGCTGTCTAAAAGCCCTGCTCAGTCTCAACCACCTGATCATAGAGCCGGACGTGGACGAGCTGCTGTCGGCCGGATGGATCAACTCCGACTGCACAGAGCCACTGGTTAGGAAGGCACACGAGGCCCTCATCTCCTCTGTTCTCCTGACCTACGCCAAGCTGAGGAGCTCCTGGCTGTCATCTGCCGCCCAGCAGTGGATGAGTTCCGACAGCCTGTTCCTCCAGTGGCAGTGCAAAGGACGCTCAGCAGTGGATGAGTTCCGACAGCCTGTTCCTCCAGTGGCAGTACAAAGGACGCTCAGCAGTGGATGAGCGCCGACAGCCTGTTCTTCATAGGACGCTCAGCAGTGGAAGAGCGCCGACAGCCTGTTCTTCATAGGACGCTCAGCAGTGGAAGAGCGCCGACAGCCTGTTCTTCATAGGACGCTCAGCAGTGGAAGAGCGCCGACAGCCTGTTCTTCATAGGACGCTCAGCAGTGGAAGAGCGCCGACAGCCTGTTCTTCATAGGACGCTCAGCAGTGTATTTTTTCTTCACAATTATTTAACCAGGTAGGGTAGTTGAGAACAAGTTCTCATTTACAACTGTGACCTGGCCAAGATAAAGCAAAGCAGTTTGACACATACAACAACACAGAGTTACACATGGAATAAACAAACATATAGTCAATATCACAATAGAGAAAAAGTCTACAGTGCCTTGCGAAATTATTCGGCCCCCTTGAACTTTGCGACCTTTTGCCACATTTCAGGTTTCAAACATAAAGATATAAAACTGTATTTTTTTGTGAAGAATCAACAACAAGTGGGACACAATCATGAAGTGGAACGACATTTATTGGATATTTCAAACTTTTTTTTTAAATCAAAAACTGAAAAATTGGGCGTGCAAAATTATTCAGCCCCTTTACTTTCAGTGCAGCAAACTCTCTCCAGAAGTTCAGTGAGGATCTCTGAACGATCCAATGTTGACCTAAATGACTAATGATGATAAATACAATCCACCTGTGTGTAATCAAGTCTCCGTATAAATGCACCTGCACTGTGATAGTCTCAGAGGTCCGTTAAAAGCGCAGAGAGCATCATGAAGAACAAGGAACACACCAGGCAGGTCCGAGATACTGTTGTGAAGAAGTTTAAAGCCGGATTTGGATACAAAAAGATTTCCTAAGCTTTAAACATCCCAAGGAGCACTGTGCAAGCGATAATATTGAAATGGAAGGAGTATCAGACCACTGCAAATCTACCAAGACCTGGCCGTCCCTCTAAACTTTCAGCTCATACAAGGAGAAGACTGATCAGAGATGCAGCCAAGAGGCCCATGATCACTCTGGATGAACTGCAGAGATCTACAGCTGAGGTGGGAGACTCTGTCCATAGGACAACAATCAGTCGTATATTGCACAAATCTGGCCTTTATGGAAGAGTGGCAAGAAGAAAGCCATTTCTTGAAGATATCCATAAAAAGTGTTGTTTAAAGTTTGCCACAAGCCACCTGGGAGACACACCAAACATGTGGAAGAAGGTGCTCTGGTCAGATGAAACCAAAATTGAACTTTTTGGCAACAATGCAAAACATTATGTTTGGCGTAAAAGCAACACAGCTGAACACACCATCCCCACTGTCAAACATGGTGGTGGCAGCATCATGGTTTGGGCCTGCTTTTCTTCAGCAGGGACAGGGAAGATGGTTAAAATTGATGGGAAGATGGATGGAGCCAAATACAGGACCATTCTGGAAGAAAACCTGATGGAGTCTGCAAAAGACCTGAGACTGGGACGGAGATTTGTCTTCCAACAAGACAATGATCCAAAACATAAAGCAAAATCTACAATGGAATGGTTCAAAAATAAACATATTCAGGTGTTAGAATGGCCAAGTCAAAGTCCAGACCTGAATCCAATCGAGAATTCAAAGTTCAAGGGGGCCGAATACTTTCGCAAGGCACTGTATGTACAGTGTGTGCAAATTAGGTAAGATAAGGGAGGTAAGGCAATAAATAGGCAATTGTGGCGAAATAATGACAATTTAGCAGTTAAACACTGGAGTGATAGATGTGCATCGGTGTTCTTCAAGGTTCCGTTTTAGGACCACTATTGTTTTCACTATATATTCTACCTCTTGGGGATGTCATTCGAAAACATAATGTTAACTTTCACTGCTATGTGGATGACACACAGCTGTACATTTCAATGAAACATGGTGAAGCCCCAAAATTGCCCTCGCTAGAAGTCTGTGTTTCAGACATAAGGAAGTGGATGGCTGCAAACGTTCTACTTTTAAACTCGGACAAAACAGAGATGCTTGTTCTAGGTCCCAAGAAACAAAGAGATCTTCTGTTGAATCTTACAATTAATCTTGATGGTTGTACAGTCATCTCAAATAAAACTGTGAAGGACCTTGGCGTTACTCTGGACCCTGATCTCGCTTTTGACGAACATATCAAGACTGTTTCAAGGACAGATTTTTCCATCTACACAACATTGCAAAAATCAAAAACTTTCTGTCCAAAAATTATGCAGAAAAATTAATCCAAGCTTTTGTTACTTCCAGGTTAGACTACTGCAATGCTCTACTTTCCGGCTACCCGGATAAAGCACTAAATAAACTTCAGTTAGTGCTAAATACGGCTGCTAGAATCCTGACTAGAACCAAAAAAATGTATCATATTACTCCAGTGCTAGCCTCCCTAGACTAGCTTCCTGTTAAGGCAAGGGCTGATTTCAAGGTTTTCCTGCTAACCTACAAAGCATTACATGGGCTTGCTCCTACCTATCTCTCTGATTTGGTCCTGCCGTACATACCTACACGTACGCTACGGTCACAAGACGCAGGCCTCCTAATTGTCCCTAGAATTTCTAAGCAAACAGCTGGAGGCAGGGCTTTCTCCTATAGAGCTCAATTTTTATGGAATGGTCTTCCTACCCATGTGAGAGACGCAGACTTGGTCTCAACTTTTAAGTCTTTACTGAAGACTCATCTCTTCAGTGGGTCATATGATTGAGTGTAGTCTGGCCCAAGAGTGTGAAGGTGAACGGAAAGACTCTGGAGCAACGACCTGCCCTTGCTGTCTCTGCCTGGCCGGTTCCCCTCTTTCCACTGGGATTCTCTGCCTATAACCCTATTACAGGGGCAGAGTCACTGGCTTACTGGGGCTCTTTCATGCCGTCCCTTGGAGGGGTGCGTCACTTGAGTGGGTTGAGTCACTGATGTGATCTTCCTGTCTGAATTGGCGCCCCCCCTTGGGTTGTGCCGTGGCGGAGATCTTTGTGGGCTATACTCGGCCTTGTCTCAGGATGGGAAGTTGGTGGCTGAAGATATCCCTCTAGTGGTGTGGGGGCTGTGCTTTGGCAAAGTGGGTGGGGTTATGTCCTTTCTGTTTGGTCCTGTCCAAGGGTATATTTCGGATGGGGCCACAGTGTCTCCTGACCCCTCCTGTCTCAGCCTCCAGTATTTGTGCTGCAGTAGTTTATGTGTCGGGGAGCTAGGGTCAGTTTGTTATATCTGGAGTACTTCTCCTGTCAGTTTTACGAGGGTGTGTTTGGCGGCATGAGTGAAGGATGCTTTGTTGCGAAATAGGAAGCCAATTCTAGATTTAATTTTGTATTGGAGATGCTTAATGTGAGTCTGGAAGGAGAGTTTACAGTCTAACCAGACACCTAGGTATTTATAGTTGTCAACATATTCTAAGTCAGAACCGTCCAGAGTAGTGATACTAGACGGGTGGGCAGGTGCGGGCAGGGATCGGTTGAAGAGCATGCATTTAGTTTTACTTGCATTCAAGAGCAGTTGGTGGCCACGGAAGGAGAGTTGTATGGCATGGAAGCTCATCTCGAGGTTAGTTAACACAATGTCCAAAGAAGGGCCAGAAGTATACAGAATGGTGTTGTCTGCGTAGAGGTGGATCAGAGAATCACCAGCAGCAAGAGCGGCATCATTGATGTATAGAGAAAAAAGAGTCTGCCCGAGAATTGAACCCTGTGGCACCCCCATAGAGACTGCCAGAGGTCCGGACAACAGGCCCTCCGATTTGACACACTGAACTCTGTCTGAGAAGTAGTTGGTGAACCCTGCGAGGCAATCATTTGAGAAACCAAGGCTGTTGAGTCTAAGAATGTGGTGATTGACAGAGTCGAAAGCCTTGGCCAGTTCAATGAATACAGCTGTACCGTATTGTCTCATCGATGGCGGTTATGATATCGTTTGGGACTTTGAGCGTGGCTGATTTGCACCCATGACCAGCTCGGAAACCAGATTGCATAGTGAAGAAGGTACGGTGGGATTTGAAATGGTTGGTAATCTGTTTTTTAACTTGGCTTTCGAAGACCTTAGAAATGCAGGGTAGGATAGATATAGGTCTGTAGCAGTTTGGGTCTAGAGTGTGTCCCATTTGAAGAGGGGGATGACCGCGGCAGCTCTCAAATCTTTGGGGATCTCAGACGATACGAAAGAGAGTTTGAACAGGCTAGTAATAGGGGCTGCAACAATTCCAGCTGATCATTTTAGAATGAGAGGGTCCAGATTGTCTAGCCTTGCTGATTTGTAAGGGTCCAGATTTTGCTGCTCTTTCAGAACATCAGCTATCTGGATTTGGGTGAAGGAGAAATGGGGAGGCTTGGGCAAGATGCTGTCGGGGATTCAGGGCTGTTGACCAGGTAGGGGTGGCCAGGTGGAAAGCATTGCCAGCCGTAGAAAAATGCTTATTGAAATTCTATATTATAGTGGATTTATCGGTGGTGACAGTGCTCCATAGGATATAACCCCACCCACTTTGCCAAAGCACAGCCCCCACACCACTAGAGGGATATCTTCAACCACCAACTTACCATCCTGAGACAAGGCCGAATAGAGCCCACAAAGATCTCCGCCACGGCACAACCCAAGGGGGGGCGCCAACCCAGACAGGAAGATCACATCAGTGACTCAACCCACTCAAGTGACGCACCCCTCCTAGGGACGGTATGAAAGAGCCCTAGTAAGCCAGTGACTCAGCCCCTGTAATAGGGTTATAGGCAGATAATCCCAGTGGAAAGAGGGGAACCGGCCAGGCAGAGACAGCAAGGGAGGTTCGTTGCTTTACAGTGGATGAGCTCCGACAGCCTGTTCTCCATAGGGCACTCAGCAGTGGATGAGCTCCGACAGCCTGTTCTCCAAAGGGCACTCAGCAGTGGATGAGCTCCGACAGCCTGTTCTCCATAGGGCGCTCAGCAGTGGATGAGCTCCGACAGCCTGTTCTCCATAGGACGCTTACAGTGGATGAGCTCCGACAGCCTGTTCTCCATAGGACGCTTACAGTGGATGAGCTCCGATAGCTTGTTCCCCATAGGACGCTCAGCAGTGAATGCTCTCCGACAGCCTGTTCTCCATAGGACGCATACAGTGGATGAGCTCCGACAGCCTGTTCTCCATTGGACGCTTACAGTGGATGAGCTCCAACAGCCTGTTCTCCATAGGACGCTTACAGTGGATGAGCTCCAACAGCCTGTTCTCCATATGACCCATCTCTTGCAAAAACTGCTCACTCTCCAACAAATGAAGAAAGTTATCCTAAGCATGAGCTATGGGACAGACTAGAGCTTCAGATGTCCTCCGCAGAGCAGTTAAGTACAATGTGGGGAGAGAAGATCCTCAACTTGGCCTGCATAGTGAACAACTATGGCACTGCCAGGTCAGTAGTATGGATGCCATCACCTACCCAGTAGCACATTGGTACCTAGTTACCACAAACCTACCAATGATCTCGCTATACCTCTCAGAGGACGAAGTGCTCTATATAGCTGAAGTTCTCCTCAGCTCCCTACTTCAGAAGACACTAGACGACACCACTGAGAGGCTGTCTGTCTCTCTCATTTCCAAACATCTGCTTGAGAGCCTCATTCTGGTCGAGTTACCCATTACTCACTCTGCTGTGGTTAGATTGTGGGGATTCTCAGCAGCACCCCAGACATGACCCCAGTCCATCCAGCACTCATGAAGTTAAGTGAAAGTCAGTTGTTCAACAGCTGAAGACAAAATAAGTAACTCAGTCAGACGGTGATGTCACTGAAGCCCCTTCTGCTTTGAAGAGACTGGAGGCCACATACTGAGCTCTAGTACGACTGGAGCCTCTTTAACCCTATCTGAAAGTCAAGTCAATAACCTTTTAAGCTTACTTCAAGTCACCAATGCTCTTAACCCAGATCGAATGTCATCTGAAGACTTTTCAGGGCTCTTTTTGTTCTTAATTCCTCATGGCCACAGACACACAGCTACATAATGACGTGAAGCCTTCAGTGACAAGATATCTGCCGAATCAGATCTTCAGTCTCATGGGGTCACTTCTGGCAGGGAATAATTCCCATTGTGTTTTAAAGATTGTGCATAGGAGTAGCCTCTTGGAGGCAGCTTTGGCAGCTCTCCTTTCACACTGCAGTAAGGGCCTCTCAAACTGTGGACAGCTCTGCTTGGCTGACTTTCTTAAAAACCATCCAGGATTTCATCCAGTCCCTGATTCTTTTTATAATCCATAGAAAGAGTCGTGTCTGTCTCAACCAATCGAAATGCACAGGTGGTCGTTATGGCTTTGTCTACTGTCCCAGGAAACACTGTTGTCTGTACAGCTCCTGCTTGCATCTTTGAACACACTGTGCCAGGCCATGACCTCCAGCCTCAGCAAAACCAAGCAGCTAGATGAGACCCTGAGCCACTTGCTGGGGAAGAGCACTGCTGTCATGGGCCCTGCCATCAAGGCCTGCTTGACAGACAGTCTGCTAGGCCAGACCTTCACTGTGGATGTGATGACCGGGATGGTGAAGAGCGAGCTGACCTGCGCTTGCCTACAGGATGAGCCTAGTGAGGGCATCACCCAGGAGAGTCTAAGTCACATGGGTCTCTATAGGAACTTCAGCCAGCAGATCCTGCGAGAGCTGTGCCCATCCTAGCACCCCATGGACTTCCTGGTCTCATCGCTCCACTTCTTTTCACTCTCTTATTACACAACAATGCACGTTTCTTTTTCATTTTTAGATTGACAATGACATTTTAGTCATTTAGCAGACACTCTTATACAGAGCCACTTACAGTTAGTGCATTCATCTTAAGATAGCTAGGTGGGACAACCACATATCACAGTCATAGTAAGTACTATTTCCTTAACAAAGCAGCTATCAACAAAGTCAGAGCTAGTAAAAGAAAAAGAGATCAGACTTGGTAGTGTGTTCTGAGACGGTAGTGTGTTCTGAGATGGTAATGTGTTCTGAGATGGTAGTGTGTTCTGAGATTGTAGTGTGTTCTGAGATGGTAGTGTGTTCTGAGATGGTAGCGTGTTCTGAGATGCTCACCTGTACATTGTGGGATTTCCTGCTCCTGATAATAGCTGTAATAACCCTCCAGTAAATGTCCAAGTAAATTTCCTGTAGCATCAATGACAGACCGTCCAGTAAATGTCCAAGTTAACTTCCTGTACCGTCACTGACAAACATAGGTGACTAAAACAGACATCATTCAGAATTTCACAGAATTTCTCTTGAAAACAAAATAATAATAAAATACAACGAATAACGAAGTTTCTTGCCAGCTGCCTGATTCCAGAAAGCTGCTTAGAGTCATTCTGACTCATTGCGTCTCAGATGATGTCTGCCGTGGTAGTAACTATTCACTGTGACTTTTGATGTGCTGTGCTTTATTGAGGACTGTTCATCCAAATAAATGAATGCCGCTGAAAGATATTATTTGAGGTAGAATCATGCAAAATCTAGTTATGGTAAAGGCACAATGTGTCCTCACTTACAACCCTGCTTCCATGCTTCAAGAGGGACAAAACAAAGCATTGGATTGGCTTTGGCATTGACTTAACATGGAATTGAAGGGTAAATGTGTTTCCTATTTAGTGTAGAAACCCCCTTAGGGCATTGCAAAAAGAAACACAGTGTCGTGTCTTTGGCTATGCCGGATTAAGTGATATGACATGCTATTCTATAAAATAATTTATCCGTAATTAATATGACCTGATTGAGCTAATCATGTAAATGTAATTAACTGGAGAGTCGGGCAACACAAAATTATATTTATAGAGCTGTTATCTTCTGAATAAACTCTTAAAGACCTAGTAATATTTTACCTCAATAGCAGTCAATATTAGTCGTCATCTTAATTCAGTCTCATCTGAAAGTTGTAAATTCTTGGTTATCTGCATGAACCCTGGCTAACAAGTTGAATCAGCAATACAAAATTGGGTTTAATAATTTTTTTCTAAATTACCGCCCATTTGGAAAAGGAAAATGTAATAAATATTTACTCTGAGCTGCGCTTCGGTAGGTTGGTGGTAGATGGAAGGCCATGTTGCCCAACCGAGTCATTCGTCCTTTGAAGAATGTCTCTGCTGGTAAATTGAATACGTTGTAGTAACGTCGTTGTCTGGTAGACGGGATACTCTGTCTGTTCCTTCCTAACCCTCGTTTTCAGCGGTTGTTGCTAACTCAACGGCTAGGAGGTATCACTTCTGTAGTGAATAAGAGTTCAAAGTTCATACCATTCGCAACCAAAGCTCACGCTGATGTTGGCTTCGTTCTGTAGTTATTATCTGAACCGTTCTGACACCGGACCGTCGTCCTCACGTCCTCGGAACAGGAGGTTATATTGTCGTCAAGGGCTTATATAGGAAGGGAGAGGAGGGCGTGTTTGAAAAGTTTTGTAGCCCATGTCCCTTCACAGGGGCAGGCCAATGATTGAGCAGTGGCCTGCAAATCTCACATTTTAGAAGCTAAAATCACATTTCATCCCATCATGAATAATTTCATATTCAAACGTTTAAATTGAACAACAATTTCATGTGAATGCGATAACTCTGATGTGTAGACTTTCCACTGTATAGTTTTGTCATCTTATCATTGATGAGAATGTCTCAGATGACAACCGAACTGACATCATATTCATTAAGTACCACCGCATGTGTTCAATTGGTCGGATTACCAGAATATAGTTAATTTCCCCCACCTTCTGATGTTCCCAGAATCTCTATGTTAACCAAAGGGTTTGCAAATGTAACATCAGTAGGGTAGAGAGAGGAAAAGGTGGGGGGGGGAGGTATTTATGACTGTCATAAACCTACCCCCAGGCCAACGTCATGACAACAGTCTGGCAGTCCGTTACAAAGCATGTCACGCTTCTCCTGCTCTGCACTGTCTCCCATGTCCTGGATGTGATTTGGGGGAAGGATTGGTTTAGCTGGGGAAAGCCAATTTTGTCTCCCTGTCTCAGTCTCAGTGTGCAGCAGGGAGAGTGACTACCTGTCCCATTTAATCAAGCTGAATCTGATTTCATTTATTGATATGGCCCACTCTCAACTCACTGCAACTCTGCAGGAAGAACTAACATTAGGTGTTACCACACACAACTACAATCCCTCACTGTGTCCACAAGACTTACAAACAGGAATGTTGTCTCACCCCAATTGGTGTTCCAGTATTTCTGTTTTTCTCTGTTCTCTCTCTCTGGGTGACATTTAGTACATTGAGAACCCACACAGGATGTAGTACTTCTCTCTCTTTCTGTCCTTTGTCTCTGGTTCAACTCCCATTGTCCTCTCTTCTCTCAGTTTCTAGTGAAGGAGTCTGGCAAGCAGACAACCCTGACCGCTGCTCTGACCATGCCAGTGCCGGACACTCTGCTCTGTCACGGGGAGGAGATGCTCTCCAACCCCCATGACGTGACCCTGGTGCTGGGAGCCCTGCAGTTTGTCTCCCTTGAACATCTGATCATGGAGGTCTACCACACTACTTTTGAGTCCATCCACGAGGCTCTGTTTGCAGTCATCCAGTGTCTCCCGCAGGTTAGTGGCCTAGGTTCGATACATGTCACTTCATGCATCTTTTTATGTTTTTACCCAATCCTTGGGCATAAGAATGGTTCTTTCTGGGGATGTTTTTAGTGGATGTCATTGTGATTATGAAACCTATATTTGATTCCTTTATTTTATCTCTCAATATTCCCTTTGTCCATGGAGTTCTTTGATGTATTTTGGAGGACGTCTTGTTCTGAATAACACTACAGCAGAGCACATTTTGCCTGTGGTTTGATAACACTACAGCAGAGCACATTTTGCCTGTGGTTTGATAATACTACAGCAGAGCACATTTTGCCTGTGGTTTGATAACACTACAGCAGAGCACATTTTGCCTGTGGTTTGATAACATTACAGCAGAGCACATTTTGCCTGTGGTTTGATAACACTACAGCAGAGCACATTTTGTCTGTGGTTTGATAACACTACAGCAGAGCACATTTTACCTGTGGTTTGATAACACTACAGCAGAGCACATTTTGCCTGGGGTTTGATAATACTAGAGCAGTGCACATTTTGCCTGGGAATTGATAACACTACAGCAGAGCACATTTTGCCTGGGGTTTGATAATACTAGAGCAGTGCACATTTTGCCTGGGAATTGATAACACTACAGCAGAGCACATTTTGCCTGGGGTTTGATAATACTAGAGCAGAGCACATTTTGCCTAGGATTTGATAACATTACAGCAGAGCCCATTTTGCCTAGGATTTGATAACATTACAGCAGAGCACATTTTGCCTAGGATTTGATAACATTACAGCAGAACACATTTTGCCTAGGATTTGATAACATTACAGCAGAGCACATTTTGCCAGGGGTTTGATAACACTAGAGCAGAGCACATTTTGCCTGTGGTTTGATAACACTACAGCAGAGCACATTTTGCCTGTGGTTTGATAACACTACAGCAGAGCACATTTTGCCTGTGGTTTGATAACATTACAGCAGAGCACATTTTGCCTGTGGTTTGATAACACTACAGCAGAGCACATTTTGCCTGTGGTTTGATAACACTACAGCAGAGCACATTTTACCTGTGGTTTGATAACACTACAGCAGAGCACATTTTGCCTGTGGTTTGATAACATTACAGCAGAGCACATTTTGCCTGTGGTTTGATAACACTACAGCAGAGCACATTTTGCCTGTGGTTTGATACCACTACAGCAGAGCACATTTTGCCTGTGGTTTGATACCACTACAGCAGAGCACATTTTGCCTGTGGTTTGATACCACTACAGCAGAGCACATTTTGCCTGAGGTTTGATACCACTACAGCAGAGCACATTTTGCCTGCGGTTTGATACCACTACAGCAGAGGACATTTTGCCTGGGGTTCGAAAACACTACAGCAGAGCACATTTTGCCCGAGGTTTGATACCACTACAGCAGAGTACATTTTGCCTGTGGTTTGATAACACTACAGCAGAGCACATTTTGCCTGGGGTTTGATACCACTACAGCAGAGCACATTCTGCCTGGGGTTTGATAATACTACAGCAGAGCACATTCTGCCTGGGGTTTGATAATACTACAGCAGAGCACATTCTGCCTGGAGTTTGATAATACTACAGCAGAGCACATTCTGCCTGGGGTTTGATAATACTACAGCAGAGCACATTCTGCCTGCGGTTTGATAACACTACAGCAGAGCTGGTTTGCCTGGGATTTGATAACACTACAGCAGAGCTGGTTTGCCTGGGATTTGATAACACTACAGCAGAGCACATTTTGCCTGGGGTTTGATAATACTAGAGCAGTGCACATTTTGCCTGGGAATTGATAACACTACAGCAGAGCACATTTTGCCTGGGGTTTGATAATACTAGAGCAGTGCACATTTTGCCTGGGAATTGATAACACTACAGCAGAGCACATTTTCCTGGGGTTTGATAATACTAGAGCAGAGCACATTTTGCCTAGGATTTGATAACATTACAGCAGAGCCCATTTTGCCTAGGATTTGATAACATTACAGCAGAGCACATTTTGCCTAGGATTTGATAACATTACAGCAGAGCACATTTTGCCTAGGATTTGATAACATTACAGCAGAGCACATTTTGCCAGGGGTTTGATAACACTAGAGCAGTGCACATTTTACCTGGGGTTTGATAACACTACAGCAGAGCACATTTTGGGGTTTGCATCACTTCTCTGAAGTACAACACAAGGAGCCCTGTTTTGTGCACTTCTAATCTCTGGTTGGGGATTAGTTTCATATTCACAAGTAGGGTCTTCTGATTTTCCTTTTAGCCAGACACCCTCAGGGTGTGAAGATCAATCATTGTCAGTGCTGTGGATTCCTTCTTTTCATTCCTTCCCCTGAACCACAACTCAAGCCATGCTTCTCGGTAATCGAAAGCCCTAGCACTTTAATATGTCCATGTACAGAGTGTCTGATTTGTGTTTAATTTGCTGTTCACGATAGAAAAAACAGTACTTCTGTTATTGTGTCATAAACAATGGAATACAAGGCTTAGACAGGTAGATGGAAACAGTACTTCTGTTATTGTGTCATAAACAATGGAATACAAGACTTAGACAGGTAGATGGAAACAGTACTTCTGTTATTGTGTCATAAACAATGGAATACAAGGCTTAGACAGGTAGATGGAAACAGTACTTCTGTTATTGTGTCATAAACAATGGAATACAAGACTTAGACAGGTAGATGGAAACAGTACTTCTGTTATTGTGTCATAAACAATGGAATACAAGGCTTAGACAGGTAGATGGAAACAGTACTTCTGTTATTGTGTCATAAACAATGGAATACAAGGCTTAGACAGGTAGATGGAAACAGTACTTCTGTTATTGTGTCATAAACAATGGAATACAAGGCTTAGACAGGTAGATGGAAACAGCGGCTGCATGCTAAGGTGCTAGCACAGACAATGTGCACTGCAGCAAAGGGAATATTAGAGTTGCTGTCTTGGCAAGCGAAATGGTTGGCTTGCCTAGTGTTTTATCCTGCAGCCAGGAAATCCATTTTTATGTAATTTGGTGCAAACATCAGTGTCCATTGATCCACGGTGTGGACTGACCCGTAGAAAGATTTAGTCTTGTTCATAATAATAGTTCTCGCTGAAGCAAATTTGAATCATACCTTTTCACTACCAAAATCACATTAACTTTATTCAATTTACAATACTTTGACAATAGCAAGCAACTCTATGCTATATGGTTTTTCATTCTCAAGCCCTTGTAATCTCTCTGTAATGATGCGTCTCCTGAAGGCTTCACTTCTCCCTGAAATTATGCGTCTCCTGAAGGCTTCCCTTTTCCCTGCAATGATTCGTCTCCTGAAGGCTTTTGACACTGTGTAGGTGTTGCCTTGGGAGGCCTTATACTTGCATGGACAAATAACATCTGTCTACACACCTGTCACACAGGTTTACCTAAACGTTAATACAGAATCTTCCTGGCAGATGCTGCTCCAATTTCTCTAGCTTGATTCAGCCTATCACACAAGCACAAAACGGAGTGACTAGCTTACCCCTTCCCCATTTGCCATGACTATTATACTCAGTCAACCTTGGATCTTGGCCAGCACCTAAGTTAGCCCATTTCCACTTGACATTGAACATATTTTGGGGGTGCTAACCAAAGAAAACATCCCACTGCCTCCCACTGTAGGCAATAAAACAGAATATCTTCAGAATCAATTTCTGAAAAGGGCTGTTGGTCTGTGCCAGATGGGTGCTTAAGTGGAGGCAGATGTGCTCTGGAGAAGTGCACGTCTTTGGCGTGAACACTGGAGGATGTGTGGAAATGATTACCTTGCCAACTGATGACTCATAGGAACATGGTAGCTCCTGAGCCTGAGAATTGAGGGCATTTTTTCTCTTTCTCTCTCATTGGGAGACTGATAGCACATGGCACCTTCCTCTCCTCGACCCATACCAAAACAATTACAGACATCCAAGAACAGGGTCTAACAACCGTCTGAAAAATATAGACCCACGCTTCAGTTTGATTATGTATTACATTTTTTTCCTCAAATGTAAAATGCTTTAAAAGCATGCTATAGCTAAATGTAATAGAATCTAAATGTCTTTCAAATGTAAAGTTGTCGAAGTTGAACTTTTTGTAACGTGGCCCTTTTTTGGAATGTGCCCAGGTGAAAGCGATGCAGTCTTACCTCAACTGTTTGTACCGCCTGGAGGCCTCCTCATTCACGGGGGAGACAGAAGGGTGAGAATGAGAAAGGTAAGGTCATCGGTTCATTTAATCATTTATTCACTCACTCAGCCAGTACTTCGTATGTTAATCCAAGTATTCACCCATTAACTCATAATCTCAATTGATAGGAATGACATTGGCATTTACAGGAATTGTGTGCATCCTATATATTATTCAGCAGTTTCTATTTTCCTGCTGGTTCCCATTAAAGAACAGCAACCAACCATCTTCATGTGTACTGAATGTCTTCATGTGGACTAAGTGTCATGTGCACTAAATATCTTTATGTGGACTAAGTGTCTTCATGTGGACTAAGTGTCTTCATGTGTACTAAATGTCTTCATGTGGACTAAATGTCTTCATGTGGACTAAATGTCTTCATGTGGACTAAATGTCTTCATGTGTACTGAATGTCTTCATGTGTACTGAATGTCTTCATGTGGACTAAGTGTCATGTGCACTAAATATCTTTATGTGGACTAAGTGTCTTCATGTGGACTAAGTGTCTTCATGTGTACTAAATGTCTTCATGTGGACTAAATGTCTTCATGTGGACTAAATGTCTTCATGTGGACTAAATGTCTTCATGTGTACTATATGTATTTTTCAGCCTAAAAACGGCCATAATTAAATCATGCAACCCTGCTGATGTAAGAACTACAGGCCCATTAGTATATCACCTGTGGTGTCCAAGGTGCTGAAAAGTGTGTAGCAGAGCAACTGATTGCCCACCTCAACAACAGCCGCCTCACAGTACCTGCCATGCAGTCCAAGATGGACAAAGCGTTGTTGGGGCTGAATTTCTAGACCCAAGGAAAGCTTTTGATACTGTTAACCATGTGGTTCTCATCACAAAACTGTCCAAGAACCTGCCCAGGAACTGGGGTTGAAAATTAGCCGCCTGGCTAAAACTGGCACTTTTACTGAAATGTTGATTAATGTGCACTGTCCCTGGAAAAATAAAAATAAACTCAAACTCGTGCTGTCACCAGGCTAACCAGTCCTGTTAGTAGGGCAGGAGTATTGCAGGAAAAAGGAGAATATGATAGGTGTGTTTTATCATGTTATATTATGCTATTTCACACGTGAAACTGGGCCTATTTTAAATCAGCAGAGCTCATCCAGTGGAAAGAGAGAAAGGAAGAAGAATGGTTTCGCCTTTAGTAATGTTATATTTCTGTAGCTGGTTGTATGCCTTGCTGGTCCCCGAGGACTGGATCAAAAGCAATGTGAGGGAAATCTAACATTCCCACTGAGGATGACAGAACTGTCGTAGGAGACATGAAAAGCACAGTGCACAGCAGGAGTCCAGTACAAGCTCGTGGATGGACACCTTTTAAAGTCCTGCACTGCTGCAAGCATCCCTGATGAGTTGAATCAGTGTTGAGGAGCTGTATTCAGCTTTGTGATCAACATATTCAGGGATACATTATGTTTTCCTGTTTCTAAAAGGAGCAGCATAATCTCAACATCAAAGCCTTCCTGACGTTGCTCACGAAAAGGAAATAATGACATATTCAATTATGCAACAGTAATTGTCTTCAGATGGGGTTTATTTTTAGAAATCATATATAACACGTTGTAAGTGTTCGTCTTCCTCAGCCAAAGGAGGCCAACTCTGTACACATCTAGGCAGACCTCCCCTGTTCCAGGCACAGGAGGAAGGGTCAACAAGAGGAGATGGAGAGGAGCAGCTTGTTGATTTGAACTAGCATATAAGGCTCAGTGCATCATGTCCTGGCTGGCCCTGTGAAATATAGTAACCATCACAGGTGACAAATTACATGGAGACTGGGTTGTTTAACAACACCTCTCACCCTGACAACAGTGGCCATATTTCTCCTCTGTTTGTTTTCAGCAAGTGAGCTGTGCTTTACTGTACATCTAATCAGTCAAGAGAGGAAAGCAGGGATGGAGAAATTGTTCCAGCCGGGCTATACTGGGCTATACTGTTTGTTTTATGCAGACTGTGAGCATAAACATTAGTTTATACACAATTAGAATGATTAAATAGCGTTTGTTGCTCCATATTCTGCTCTTAACTATCATGATTAATGTCTCAGCTTATACAAAACCCTGTTGTTATTGTTCTACTCTGTCACAATGCATTGAACATATATTCATTCTCAGCCGCACCCTGGAGATTTGATTCAAATGCTGTGCTGTCATCAGTTATATCCAGCCTACGTCTGTGTCAGGAGCACAGTGCACTCTGAACACCCACTGTGCTGCATCAGTTATATCCAGCCCACGTCTGTGTCAGGAGCACAGTGCACTCTGAACACCCACTGTGCTGCATCAGTTATATCCAGCCCACGTCTGTGTCAGGAGCACAGTACACTCTGAACACCCACTGTGCTGCATCACTCAAAAGTCCCCATTTTGTAGAAGTTGTCCCACTTCTAAAGTTCTGTCTGAAATAAAAGTTTAACCGTCAGTGTTTGGCGCGGTCTAGTTTTCTAAAAGCTCTCCTCTTCTATTCCCCAGCCCCTGAGACCGATGCAGTGGTGCTTTTGAAGTGTACTCGCCTGGTGGAACGCATGTACTCCCACACCGCTACCACAGCCGAGGGCTTCACTATCCTCTCCTCCTTCATGACAGCACAGTACATCAGCGAGTTACAGAAGGTAAGATCTTTGGTTTTCTCTCATCATCAAGGACGATGGTGATTACGATGGGCAATATGAACAAAAATCCATTAAATTGACTGAATTATCACGGTAACGATCAATTGAACGATAAGTTTTTAATATTTTCTACAGATGTTTTTTTTTAAATATTACCCTTAAATCCACTACTACTACTTTGAATGCTGTAGCTATCAATTGTTCCTTTTAAGAATCACCCATATGTAACGATTCTCTTCTTGTGAAGTAGAGGCGGACCAAAGCGCAGCGTGGTGGTTGTTCATTGTAATTTATTGACGACACTATACATGAACAAACTAACGAAAAAACAAGAAACGTGAGAACTCAAAACAGCCCTGTCTGGTGCAAACACAAAAACAGGAACAATCACCCACAAACACACAGTGAAACCCAGGCTACCTAAATATGGTTCCCAATCAGAGACAATGACGAACACCTGCCTCTGATTGAGAACCATATCAGGCCGAACATAGAACTAGACAAACTAGACATGAAACATAGAATGCCCACTCAGATCACACCCTGACCAACCACAACATAGAAATATACAAAGTAAACTATGGTCAGGGTGTGACAGTACCCCCCCCCCCCAAGGTGCGGACTCCGGCCGCAAAACCTGAACCTATAGGGGAGGGTCTGGGTGGGCATCTGTCCGCGGAGGCGGCTCTGGCGCTGGACGTGGACCCCACTCCATAATAGTCTTTGTCCACCTCCTTAGCGTCCCTAGATAGGTGACCCTCCTAAGAGACAGCTCGGGACAGAGGGACAGTTGCTCGGGACAGAGGGACAGCTGCTCGGGACAGAGGGACAGCTGCT
Source organism: Oncorhynchus mykiss (assembly GCF_013265735.2). NCBI lineage: Eukaryota > Metazoa > Chordata > Actinopteri > Salmoniformes > Salmonidae > Oncorhynchus > Oncorhynchus mykiss. Next base: position 53,889,456 of record NC_048587.1, read on the forward strand.
CGGGACAGAGGGACAGCTGCTCCGGGCGGAGGGGCTCTAGCGGCCCCTGGCTGACTGGCGGCACTGGCGGCCCCTGGCTGACTGGCGGCCCCTGGCTGACTGGCGGCACTGGCGGCCCCTGGTTGACTGGCGGCACTGGCGCTGGGCTGACTGGCGGCACTGGCGGCCCCTGGCTGACTGGCGGCACTGGCGGCCCCTGGCTGACTGGCGGCACTGGCGGCCCCTGGCAGACGGGCGGCATTGGCGGCCCCTGGCAGACGGGCGGCGCTGGCGGCGCTGGGCAGACGGGCGGCGCTGGCGGCGCTGGGCAGACGGGCGGCGCTGGCGGCGCTGGGCAGACGGGCGGCGCTGGCGGCGCTGGGCAGACGGCGGCGCTGGCGGCGCTGGGCAGACGGGCGGCGCTGGCGGCGCTGGGCAGACGGGCGGCGCTGGCGGCGTTGGGCAGACGGGCGGCGCTGGCGGCGTTGGGCAGACGGGAAGCTCCGGCAGAGGCGCCGGACAGGCGGGAGGCTCCGGCAGAGGCGCCGGACAGGCGGGAGGCTCCGGCAGAGGCGCCGGACAGGCGGGAGGCTCCGGCAGAGGCGCCGGACAGGCGGGAGGCTCCGGCAGAGGCGCCGGACAGGCGGGAGGCTCCGGCAGAGGCGCCGGACAGGCGGGAGGCTCCGGCAGAGGCGCCGGACAGGCGGGAGGCTCCTGCAGAGGCGCCGGACAGGCGGGAGGCTCCGGCAGCGGCGCCGGACAGGCGGGAGGCTCCGGCAGCGGCGCCGGACAGGCGGGAGGCTCCGGCAGAGGCGCCGGACAGGCGGGAGGCTCCGGCAGAGGCGCCGGACAGACGGGAGGCTCCGGCAGCGCTGGAGAGGAGGAAGGCTCTGGTAGCGCCGGAGAGGCGGGAGACTCCGGCAGCGCTGGAGAGGAGGAAGGCTCTGGACGGATGGGCCGGAGAGACAGCCTGGTACGGGGAGCTGCCACCGGAGGGCTGGGGTGTGGAGGTGGTGACGGATAGACCGGGCCGTGCAGGCGCACTGGAGCTCTTGAGCACCGAGCCTGCCCAACCTTACCCGGTTGAATGGTCCCGGTCGCCCTGCCAGTGCGGCGAGGTGGAATAGCCCGCACTGGGCTATGCAGGCGAACCGGGGACACCGTGCGCAAGGCTGGTGCCATGTAAGCCGGCCCAAGGAGACGCACTGGAGACCAGATGCGTAGAGCCGGCTTCATGGCACTTGGCTCGATCTCACTCTAGCCCGGCCGATACGCGGAGCTGGAATGTACCGCACCAGGCTGTGCACCCGCACTGGGGACACCGTGCGCTCCACAGCATAACACGGTGCCTGCCCGGTCTCTCTAGCCCACCGGTAACCACAGGAAGTTGGCGTAGCCATACTCCCTGTTAGCCCCCCCCCAAGAAATTTTTGGGGCTGACTCCCGGGCTTCCATCCACGACGCCGCGCTGCCTCCTCATACCAGCGCCTCTCCGCTTTCGCCGCCTCCCGTTCTTCCTTGGGGCGGCGATACTCTCCTGGCTGAGCCCAAGGTCCTTTACCGTCTAATTCGTCCTCCCATGTCCATACCTCCTCGCGCTGCTCCTGCTGCTGCTTTTTCCTTTGCCCATTACCACACCGCTTGGTCCTGTTGTGGTGGGTGATTCTGTAACGATTCTCTTCTTGTGAAGTAGAGGCGGACCAAAGCGCAGCGTGGTGGTTGTTCATTGTAATTTATTGACGACACTATACATGTTGTCGGTTTGGTCATTGTCGATGTCGATAAGTTGTCGGTTTGGTCATTGTCGATGTCGATGTCGATAAGTTGTCGGTTTGGTCAGTGTCGATGTCGCTAAGTTTTCGGTTTGGTCAGTGTCGATGTCGATAAGTTGTCGGTTTGGTCATTGTCGATAAGTTGTCGGTTTGGTCATTGTCAATAAGTTGTCGGTTTGGTCAGTGTTGATGTCGATAAGTTGTCGGTTTGGTCAGTGTCGATGTCGATAAGTTGTCGGTTTGGTCATTGTCGATAAGTTGTCGGTTTGGTCAGTGTCGATAAGTTGTCGGTTTGGTCAGTGTCGATAAGTTGTCGGTTTGGTCATTGTCAATAAGTTGTCGGTTTGGTCAGTGTTGATGTCGATAAGTTGTCGGTTTGGTCAGTGTCAATAAGTTGTCGGTTTGGTCAGTGTCGATAAGTTGTCGGTTTGGTCAGTGTCGATAAGTTGTCGGTTTGGTCAGTGTCGATAAGTTGTCGGTTCGGTCATTGTCAATAAGTTGTCGGTTTGGTCAGTGTCGATAAGTTGTCGGTTTGGTCAGTGTCGATAAGTTGTCGGTTTGGTCATTGTCAATAAGTTGTCGGTTTGGTCAGTGTCGATAAGTTGTCGGTTTGGTCAGTGTCGATAAGTTGTCGGTTTGGTCAGTGTCGATAAGTTGTCGGTTTGGTCAGTGTCGATAAGTTGTCGGTTTGGTCAGTGTCGATAAGTTGTCGGTTTGGTCAGCTCTAACGATTAGGCTATTATTATACAGGTTGGAAACAACATGACATTTCAGATCTTCTCTCATCATCCCAACAAGCCCTTACATCTGAAGGGAATACACTCTATCTGCAAATTGAATTCAAGGATTTTTATTTGATCCATGGCTGTTTGTATTGTGGTGTTACACTATACATGGGACCATTTAGAGCTACTAAGGCAAGTCCTCTGGACTTCTCCGATTTGAAGGAGAGAGAAGTCAACATTTCATTTCCTCCATAATCTTGTGTCCCGCCCTGCGCCAACTTGTCCTCGAAAGGACTGTACTTACTGTAAAGTCTAGTAGACCGTTTTTCCGTCGATGTGATGCCATTATGTGATGCCATTATGTGATGCCGTCTGAGCATGTCTGGCACTGTCTCAGTTTTTATTTTCCATGGAACATGCAGAGAGGGAAGTTGCATGAGGATTACCTTGGAATGTAAAAATCCATGGGAAACTCTTTGAGTAAGGATCTAACAAAGGATTGATTAAAGAAATAGTTTAACACTGTCATGGTTCTTTCCAGGTAGACTAAGTGCTTTTGTTGTCCAGTTTCCAGCTGGCAGTACATTGTATTCCTACCAGGCTTTCAAAACTGCCTCGGCTGAGTACACAAACAAAGGTGTAAGGAAAAGGCAAAACACAGATCAGCCATCTCACTCATCACACCAACATTATGACGGTTACATTTTAATACCCCTTCCCCAGCCTCAAACGCTCAGTCAAATTGAAACCATTTTTTGGGGGCCTGCCTTTCAAAGATAATGTCTACTTTTTTAAAGATATTTGAAGATGTGCATGCTTTTCCCTGAGAGAATAACTTCACTGGGCTGTTTGTCCACTTCTATCTGAAACATCCTGGTTGGTACTGCCTCTCCCTCGCCTCCCCTCCACTCCTCTCTCCTCCACACCCTCAAGGTGACTCTGCAACCAGACATCAAGAGGCACCTGACAGAGGGAGTCTGTGTTGAGCAGGAGGTAAGGTTTCTGAATAACATCCTCCAGATGGGTCTCAGAGAAGTGTTCAACGAGCTCTACGGTAGTTACACTCCTTACCATAAAACCCAGTGGCAAGGAGAGGAGAAATATACTGCCTGGGACTCTCCTCTATCGTCTCCCTTTCCAGAAAGATTGTCTTTATTATAGGCACATTTTTTCTTAACAAAACAACTGCTTAAACGTGTAAATTGTATTTTTTATGTCATATGGTGAAAAAGAACAAATCATTTGTTGGTCTGCTGAGGATGAGAGTAGATGATTGTAATACCAAAAGCAAATTGTGGAAGTGATTTCTAATGCTTCTAGGTGATTCTGGAAATGGTTTAAACCTGTATATATAGTGGAGGTGAATGTCATTAACATAGCTTTATCACATGCATTCCTTATGAAACCGTGTGCCTGAAACTTTCCCTTGTGATTAGCTGTTGTTATTAACTACCAGACAAGGAAAGCTTAGGAGAAATCTGTATTATACTTGGGGTGAGCTTTCGCAGATGAATACAGGAATAGGATAATTTATTTTCACATATATTGAGCAGAATGACATAGATCTGGTTTTCAGTGGAATGTCATTATGGATATTCCACTGTTGTCTAACATGATCATTTTCCAAAAGGGCTAATCAGGTGAATGTAAACCCTCCAGTAGGAGTCAATATAATCATTTTGCAAGGGTTGTTTTCTTTTCTTCTGCTTCAAAATAAGTATTTGGACCCTCAAGTGTAAACACGAGACATTTCTTAAGTGTTTGTTGACTGAATGTCTTCCGTCATAAAATGTTCAACCCCTTTGTTAAGTCAAGCCTAAATAAGTTCCGGAGTAAAAAGGTGCTTAAAGGTCACATAATAATTTGCAATAATAGTGTTTTGACATGATTTCTTAATGACTACCTCATCTTTGTACCCCACACAAACAATTATCTGTAAGGTCCCTCAGTCGAACAGTCAATTTCAAACACAGATTCAACCACAAACACAACGGAGGTTTTCCAATAGCTCACAAAGAAGGGCACTATTGCTTGGCAAAAAAAACAAAAAAATACATTGAATATCCCTTTGAGCATGGTGAAGTTGTTAATTACACTTTGGACGGTGTATCAAGACTCACTACAAAGATACAGGCATCCTTTCTAACTCAGTTGAAGGAGAGGAAGGAAACTGCTCAGGGATTTCACCATGAGGCCAATGGCGACTTTAAAACAGTTACAGAGTTTAATGGCTGTGATGGGAGAACTGAGGATGGATCAACAACATTGTAGTTACTCCACAATACTAACCTTATTGACACAGTGAAAAGAAGGAAGCCTGTACAGAATACAAATATTTCAAAACATTCATCCTGTTTGCAACAAGGCACTGAAGTAAAACTGCAAAAAAATTGGCAAAGAAATGAACTTTATATCCTGACTACAAAGCGGTATGTTGGGGGCAAATCCAACACAACACATCAGTGAGTACCACTCTTCATATTTTCAAGCATGGTGGTGGCTGCATCATGTTATGGGTATGCTTGTCATCGGCAAGAACTAGGCAGTTTTTAGTTTAAAAAGAAACAAATAGATCTAAGCACAGGCAAAATCCTAAAGGAAAACCTGGTTCAGTCTGATTTCCAACAGTCACTGGGGAGATGAATTCACCTTTCAACAGGACAATAATCTAAACACAAGGCCAAATATAGACTTAGGTTGCTTACCAAGACGACATTGAATGTACCTGAGTGGCCTAGTTACAGTTTTGATATAAATCGGACTGAAAATCAAATCAAAGTTTATTTGTCACGTGCGCCGAATACACCTTACAGTGAAATGCTTACTTACAGGCTCTAACCAATAGTGCAAAAAAAAAATGTATTAGGTGAACAATAGGTAGGTAAAGTAATAAAACAACAGTAAAAAGACAGGCTATATACAGTAGCGAGGCTATAAAAGTAGCGAGGCTACATACAGACACCGGTTATTCAGGCTGATTGAGGTAGTATGTACATGTAGATATGGTTAAAGTGACTATGCATATATGATGAACAGAGAGTAGCAGTAGCATAAAAGAGGGTTCTCTCACCCTGACAACAGTGGCCATATTTCTCCTCTGTTTGTTCCCTCCTGACTTTGCTAAAATGAGCGTTCTGCTGGCTGCTTTCGCATTCTCAGTTCTTCTAAAGTCATAAGCCTGATGTTGCCTCACAGCAGAAAGAAATTAGAACATGAACTGTCTGCTGGTTCTCAACAGGGTTGCTGGGTGTCATCAGGGTTTATTGGGTGTCAACACGGTTGCTGGGTGTCAGCAGGGTTTATTGGGTGTCAGCAGGGTTTATTGTGTGTCAGGAGTGTTTATTGGGTGTCAGCAGGGTTTATTGTGTGTCAGCAGGGTTTATTGGGTGTCAGCAGGGTTTATTGGGTGTCAGCAGGGTTTATTGGGTGTCAGCAGGGTTTATTGGGTGTCAGCAGGGTTTATTGGGTGTCAGCACGGTTGCTGGGTGTCAGCAGGTTTTATTGGGTGTCAACACGGTTGCTGGGTGTCAGCAGGGTTAATTGGGTGTCAACAGGTGCCAGTTATGGGCCCAATTGTGTGAGTGAATACCCCTTATTTATTAATAGGTACAGTGCCTTGCGAAAGTATTTAGCCCCCTTGAACTTTGCAACCTTTTGCCACATTTCAGGCTTCAAACATAAAGATATAAAACTGTATTTTTTGTGAAGAATCAACAACAAGTGGGACACAATCATGAAGTGGAACGACATTTATTGGATATTTCAAACTTTTTTAACAAATCAAAAACTGAAAAATTGGGCGTGCAAAATTATTCAGCCCCTTTACTTTCAGTGCAGCAAACTCTCTCCAGAAGTTCAGTGAGGATCTCTGAATGATCCAATGTTGACCTAAATGACTAATGATGATAAATACAATCCACCTGTGTGTAATCAAGTCTCCGTATAAATGCACCTGCACTGTGATAGTCTCAGAGGTCCGTTAAAAGCGCAGAGAGCATCATGAAGAACAAGGAACACACCAGGCAGGTCCGAGATACTGTTGTGAAGAAGTTTAAAGCCGGATTTGGATACAAAAATATTTCCCAAGCTTTAAACATCCCAAGGAGCACTGTGCAAGTGATAATATTGAAATGGAAGGAGTATCAGACCACTGCAAATCTACCAAGACCTGGCCGTCCCTCTAAACTTTCAGCTCATACGAGGAGAAGACTGATCAGAGATGCAGCCAAGAGGCCCATGATCACTCTGGATGAACTGCAGAGATCTACAGCTGAGGTGGGAGACTCTGTCCATAGGACAACAATCAGTCGTATATTGCACAAATCTGGCCTTTATGGAAGAGTGGCAAGAAGAAAGCCATTTCTTAAAGATATCCATAAAAAGTGTTGTTTAAAGTTTGCCACAAGCCAACTGGGAGACACACCAAACATGTGGAAGAAGGTGCTCTGGTCAGATGAAACCAAAATTGAACTTTTTGGCAACAATGCAAAACATTATGTTTGGCGTAAAAGCAACACAGCTCATCACACTGAACACACCATCCCCACTGTCAAACATGGTGGTGGCAGCATCATGGTTTGGGCCTTCTTTTCTTCAGCAGGGACAGGGAAGATGGTTAAAATTGATGGGAAGATGGATGGAGCCAAATACAGGACCATTCTGGAAGAAAACCTGATGGAGTCTGCAAAAGACCTGAGATTGGGACGGAGATTTGTCTTCCAACAAGACAATGATCCAAAACATAAAGCAAAATCTACAATGGAATGGTTCAAAAATAAACATATCCAGGTGTTAGAATGGCCAAGTCAAAGTCCAGACCTGAATCCAATCGAGAATCTGTGGAAAGAACTGAAAACTGCTGTTCACAAATGCTCTCCATCCAACCTCACTGAGCTCGAGCTGTTTTGCAAGGAGGAATGGGAAAAAATGTCAGTCTCTCGATGTGCAAAACTGATAGAGACATACCCCAAGCGACTTACAGCTGTAATCGCAGCAAAAGGTGGCGCTACAAAGTATTAACTTAAGGGGGCTGAATAATTTTGCACGCCCAATTTTTCAGTTTTTGATTTGTTAAAAAAGTTTGAAATATCCAATAAATGTCGTTCCACTTCATGATTGTGTCCCACTTGTTGTTGATTCTTCACAAAAAATACAGTTTTATATCTTTATGTTTGAAGCCTGAAATGTGGCAAAAGGTCGCAAAGTTCAAGGGGGCCGAATAATTTCGCAAGGCACTGTAAATGATTAGCTGAACTTTTTCTCTTGTTATTCTAATGAAATTCACATTATTATTTGGGATAGATGAAGTGCCATTATTTGCATTGTGGATCACCACCTGCCTCATTATCTTTTCAAGATGACACGAGCGGTGAATTAATCCTCTCTCCTATTCACCCCATCTTGATGTGACAGCTCGACAACCCCTCGGATGTCTGAGGTGGTGACTGAAATGAAAGGGTTCATTCTGAGACTCAGAAGTCAGTTGGACACCCCTTCAATATTTATTAACCTGGGTCTTTCCACATGGTTTGCAGCACGTTTGCCCTCCAACAGTCCTTGAAGTCTACTTGACAACCCTTGTTAAGCCCTTCTAACTTCAATGAGGGTAACCTCCATTTTTCTGGCAGAACTACCATGCTTCTTCTTGTCAATGGTAATTACAGCTCCGGAGCCCTGCTTCTCCTACTTGCTCTGTCTTTGTGAGTGGCTTGAGAATCCTGGGATCAAACAGAGACACCATATTCTGGGTTTGAATTGGGAGTTTGGAAGTCCTACCTAGACATGCAGACCTCTGTAAGTCATTTATTCTGTAGTAACAGATGCCAACTGTCCATAGGTGTTGATGAATTGCAAGGAAACACTCTCTGCTTTTTCAACAAGAAACCTAAGCAGGCCTACAAAAGTAAGCGGTCTCCATTTCATCAATCTACATATAAGCCCAATTGAATAATGAAATCCATTTTGATGTGGGCTTACCTCTCACTGATGTCTGGTGTTCATTTGTATGGTTCATTAAGCTGTTTGTATGCTGAACTAAATTGACTGAGATCAAGGAGGCACGCTAAGCCTCATATTAATACTTATTACTACGTTGTGTGCCCTCAGCACAAGGGTAAGGTTATTTAGAGAAATGCCCTCTGACGGAAAATGGAAGGCAACAATAGATTCTGCTTGATATGGCTAGAACGTATTATTCATAGTTGAGGAAAAATACCTATTAGAGGACAACAGGGTGGTAAAATCTTTTACATTCTTTTTTTCTGTTAGCTAAATACATTTAGTAAAACATTTAATTGGGAAAGACTTTGGCGATTAGGCGGTGCTGGGCCAAGTTGCAGAGATGAGTACAAAGAGTTGTGGTGGCTACAAAGTCTTCATGATGAGGAGAATATGATCTATAATTATGTGTACTTCTATGGCCCTTGCAAAGCCTTACCAATCCCACGTCAGTAGGCTAGGCTGTGATACTTAGAGACCACATGAGTTAGGCCCCTATAATTCATTATTTTAGTGCCAGAGAAGGATTAACAGATTAACGTGAAGTTAACAACATTTAAGGTTTAAGACGTGAAGTAGGTATCACTGCTGCCTTTTCAATCATCATCATGCAATTGCGGGAAACAAATAGATGACCTATATGAGCACCTATTCACTAGTTGCGTTAGCCAAAATGCTCAATCAGCCTTTTCACTGTGGGTCAACAGATTGTTGATATGATAAAACTTGTGAATATTGGAAATGATATAAATATAATTGGATCAGGATCTCCAGTCAGTCCCCCAGTAATCAATTTGATTGATAGGAAAATATTTTCCTTCCATAAAGCACCAGGCAGCTACTGGATTTCTGTTTCCTTACATCACATACTGCCACTCATTGCCTAATTTTACAATTGGATCCCCCACCCCTAATTAGGCTTCTGGTTTAACCCGGTCCTCAGAAGCTGGGGTTGTGAGGAGAACAGAGACATTACATATCGCTCTTCTGTCTCTTCTTAACCAGTCCTGAGACCCCAGCAAAAATCTGCTTTTCATTTATCTGACATTAATTTATCTGCATGAACAGACCTTATATTTAGCCTCACAATGAAGTGTCTGAAGTGTTTTACCATGTTCTTTTCAGGACAACCAGGGCAACAAGTAGAACACACAACTATTTGACATAAACAGTTGCTTTCAGGAGTTTTATTGACAAATGTCAATACAAAAACCTGATACAAATGAATGTCTATGAATGCTGTAAGTACAAAATGTTTTACTCACCAGGAAATTAATATCTAACTAGTCAGTGACAACTGTGTGGAGTTTGTAGTTTGTTACAGCAACTATGTGAGCTTCTTACAGTATTATATACACTATGTCAAATCAAATCAAATGTTATTTGTCACATGTGCCAAATACAACAGGTGTAGACCGTACTGTGAAATGTGTACTTACAATTCCTTAAACAACGATGCAGTTAAGAAAAATTATATTTACTAAATAAACTAAAGTAAAAAAAAGTAACTCAATAAAATAACAAAAACGAGGCTAAATACAGGGGGTACCGGTATCGAGTCAATGTGCTGGGGTACAGGTTAGTCGAGGTAATTGAGGTAATAGGTACAGTACCAGTCAAAAGTTTGGACACACTTACTCATGCCAGGGTTTTTCTTTATTTGTACTATTTTCAACATTGTAGAATAATAGTGAAGACAGAAAATAGTAAAGACATCAAAACTATGAAATAACACATATGGAATCATGTAGTAACCAAAAAAGTGTTAAACAAATAAAAATATATTTTATAATTTAGATTTTTCAAAGTAGCCACCCTATGCCTTGATGGCAGCTTTGCACACGCTTTGCATTCTCTCAACCAGCTTCATGAGGCAGTTACCTGGAATGCATTTCAATTAACAGGTGTGCCTCTTTAAAAGTTAAATAGTGGAATTTCTTTCCTTCTTAATGCGCTTGAGCCAATCAGTTGTGTTGTGACAAGGTAGGGTTGGTATACAGGAGATAGTCGTATTTGGTAAAATGACAAGTCCATATTATGGCAGGAACAGCTCAAATAAGCAAAGAGAAATTACTGTCCATCATTATTTTAAGACATGAAGGTCAGTCAATGCAGAACACTTCAGGAACTTTGAAAGTTTCTTCAAGTGCAGTCGTAAAAACCATCAAGCACTGTGATGAAACTGACTCTCATGAGGACCGCCACAGGAAAGGAAGACCCAGAGTTATCTCTGCTGTAGAAGATAAGTTCATTAGAGTTACCAGCCTCAGAAATTGCAGTCCAAATAAATGCTTCACAGAGTTCAAGTAACAGACACATCTCAACATCAACTGTTCAGAGGAGACTGTGTGAATCAGGCCTTCATGGTCAAGAAACCACTACTAAAGGACACCAATAATAAGAAGAGAGTTGCTTAGGCAAGGAAACACCAAAATTATTGGATCTCTTGATAAAGATGAGCAAAAAGGCTGTATAAACTAAATAATATACATGCTGAGCTGTATTGCTGACAGGTGTATCAAATCGAGCACGCAGCCATGCAATCTCCATAGACAAACATTGGCAGTAGAATGGCCGTACTGAAGAGCTCAGTGAACATCAACGTGGCACCGTCATAAGATGCCACCTATTAAACAGTTCATCAAATTTCTGCCCTGCTAGCACTTCCCCGGTCAACTGTAAGTGCTGTTATTTTGAAGTGGAATCGTCTAAGAGCAACAGCGGCTCAGCCGCTAAATGTTAGGCCACAAAGCTCACAGAAAGGGACTACCGAGTGCTGAAACACGTAGCGCGTAAAAATTGTCTGTCCTCGGTTACAACACTCACTACCGAGTCGGAGGCAACATCAGCACAATAACTGTTCATCCATGGCCGAGCAGCCACATACAAGCCTAAGATCACCATGCACAATGCCAAGAATCAACTGGAGTGGTGTAAAGCTCGCCGCTATTGGGCTCTAGAGCAGTGGAAAGCGTTCCCTGTAGTGACGAATCACACTTCACCATCTGGCAGTCCGATGGACATATCTGGGTTTGGCAGATGCCAAGAGAACGCTACCTGCCCTACTACATAGTGCAAACTGTAAAGTTTGGTGGAGGAGAAATAATGGTGTGGGGCTGTTTTTCATGGTTCGGGCTAGGCCCTTTAGTTCCAGTAAAGGGACATCTTAACGCTGCAGTATACAATTACATTCTAGATGATTCTGTGCTTCCAACTTTGTGGCAACAGTTTGAGGAAGGCCCTTTCCTGTTTCAGCATGAGAATGGCCCCGTGCACAAAGCGAGGTCCGTACAGAAATGGTTTATCGAGATCGGTGTGGAAGAACTTGACTGGCCTGCAGAGAGCCCTGACCACAACTCCATCAAACACCTTTGGGATGAATTGGAACGCCGACTGCGAGCCAGGCCTAATCGCCAAACATCAGTGCCCAACCTCACTAATGCTCTTAGTGAATGAAAGCTGAATGAAAGCAATTCCCCGCAGCAATGTTCCAACATCTAGTGGAAAGCCTTCCCAGAAGAGTGGAGGCTGTTATAACAGCTAAGCTAAGGTAGGACCAACTCCATATTAATGCCTATGATTTTGGAATGAGATGTTAGACGAGCAGGTGTCAACATACTTTTGGTCATGTAGTGTATATTGTATGCTCAAATTATATTATTTTAGAAAAATACAATTGCCCTGAGAAATAGATTTTTTTTAAAGTATAATAAAAAACTAATTAATATACGTAATATAATTGGACCAAATTATCGGGGGCCCTAGAATCCAATGATCCCGATACGCAACACAAAGTTAGGATCTTGGGCATTACCTTTCAAAGTTTGCAGTTTCAATGTCTTGTTATAGCGCCACCATCTGGCCAATCAGTGTAATTTTGTAAATGCCGGCTGTATACCGCAAGACTCATCATTTGCCTCGTTCAAGTGCTAGTCGGAACTAGGTAACTCGGAAATCTCCGATTTTTTAAACTGGTTGTAGTTATACACGTGACGCATTGAACAAATCAGCAAATCAGACATTTCCGAGTTTCCTAGTTCCGAATAGCATAGGAACGCGACAATTCACCCACATTTCGTCAAAATCTGGCCAGTTTCCTCTCTAAAATATCGCGTGTGACTGACATACGAATAAACGAACATACCAACGAATAACGTATGGACGGAAACGGATCCACAGTTCCCTCCCCGATTTCATCGTGGGGGACAGTGAACAAAATAACCCTCTCTGTTACTCTTATATTATGGATTACAATACCATATACACAGGCCGCAGGGTCCGCTTAATCTGATACACAAACTGGGTCGTTTGAAAATCCGCGGCGACAATGTTGCAGAAGCTAAAATGATGAATTCACTAATACATCTACACAAGACTGCAACAATGTTTCTTCTGTCAATGTCAAGAACGCTTGCAGAGCGACAAACGTACCAACCCCCATCACTCCTCCTTCCACGGAGCGTGATTGGATTAGAGACGGCCTTTCCCCTCTAACCTCGTGATGTTGGCTGTTTCCTGCTTTTTCTGCTGGACTGCCAAAGCTGCACTGAACATTGCTCGTCGATAGCAGGCACACAGCTCGGATATAGGACGCTTTAATCAAAGCATAAGGCTATCGGACATTTATTTCACATTCAAACAGACAGCAATGCGAAGGAAATCGAGAATGTTACTATGCTTCGCGGTCCTGTGGGTGCTTGGCATAGCATATTATTTCTATTCGGGAACAACGTTAAATCGAAAGGTATGTTAACCCCCGACACTTTTTGCTCTTATTGAAAATGCATCAGGGGTGTATTCATTACGTCGATTCTGCTGCAAAACGTTTCTTAAATGGAACGAAGCGATTTGCGACCTAACTGAATTTGTCCAACATAATTAAGTTTCTCTCTGTTTGATTCCGTTTGGTTCTTAAACGGTAAATCGTTAACGTAATAAATACACCTCATAGCTCGCTTTCAGGAGATTTTAGTCCGTGGAATCCTTTCAAGACTAAAGCAAAAAATAATGTGAAGATGTTTAACAAGTGGCTATTTTGATAGGCGGTTTATATTATGAAATATTATATCGTTCCAAAATCTGTTTCCATCATCAACTAGATTATTTTAATTTGCTTGAAAAGAGGGATATAGTTCTTGTATGATTTGAACGTTGCTCTGTCTGCTATCGTATCATTTTGCTGTGATTGAATAGCTGGGCGGTTGTAAACACTTTATGAAGAGCTGCGTTTCACGCACACAAAGCTTACTTAGTCGACTATTTAGGAAGACCTCAACAGTGAAGTATATCTGCTACAAATACTTAATTGTTGAAATATATTCCCCCGATATACTGGCAGGAAATGTATAGGCTACATTGTAACAAAATATGCCAACCTTATGGGTCCGTCTGCCATTGTTAAAATCCCTGTTTATTTATGGTCATACAATTTCAATTGAGGAATAGGCTAATGCCTGTAGTATATAGCCTAAGAACTATAGTTCTCTCCGAAGCCTTTCATTCTTATTTCTCTGATACCTTAATATACAGGATTGACGAGGTCAAACACGTCACTTATAGTTGTTATAGTTGTTTTTATCATGTAACCAACCCCAGTGATAACACCAACGCTCTTAACCGCTCCTCTTGTCATTTTGTGATCAGTCATTCTGTCCCTTACATTTGACATTAGGCTGATAGGTGGTGCAGCTAGATAAGGACTCATGGGCATTCTGATTTGATTAACAAAGGCCTAATCTCCAGTTATCAGTGAGCAGTTACCTATTTCCCTGGCGAGTACAAGGCAGTGGGACGCCTCAAGGCCAAATCACAGGGTACCTCTCACAAACGACACTGCTGAGCTAAACTCCCACATTGTACTCAAATAGGGGTGATAAAGTTGCCACTCGTATGCTTCCTGTGGGAAGGGGGCATCTGAAGTCTGACTTTTGTTATGGAAGGAGATGAGCCTGCAAAATAATGCACTTTCATTGTTTTTCTATCCATGTGTAAGACAAGCTATATCTACAGTTAGGCCTACAGCTGTAAAACTGTGATTTTGTCTGTGATTTGGGTGGATGCTGCTTTGCATTGTTGCAGGAGAACAACAGTAATAGGAGACCAGTGGTTGAGAGCGCAACAGAATTAAGCTTCCTCCTGCTATTCCAGGATCCTCTGTTTTGGACTGTGTACAGGCTCCTGCTACTGCAGACTGGAACCCTCTGTTTCGGACTGTTTACAGGCTCCTGCTATTCCAGACTGGAACCCTCGGTTTTGGACTGTGTACAGGCTCCTGCTACTGCAGACTGGAACCCTCTGTTTTAGACTGTGTACAGGCTCCTGCTACTGCAGACTGGAACCCTCTGTTTTGGACTGTTTACAGGCTCCTGCTACTGCAGACTGGAACCCTCTGTTTTGGACTGTTTACAGGCTCCTGCTACTGCAGACTGGAACCCTCTGTTTCGGACTGTTTACAGGCACTTTGAGATTTATTTTAAACTGCAAAACCCTTACGTACCACTGCACTTTGTATACCAGGGTTGGCTGGCCTTCTTTAGTCACTCGTAGGCTCAGGCACGGGTATACTTTTATTTACAAAGCCATTTTGGGTTTACTACCTTTTGTATTTGGGCATTTTTATTGTTCAGAAATGTGGCGGGTACTCTTTGTTCGCTGGACTTTATCCTGCTAACTGTTCCAAATGTCCGAACTGAATTTGGTGAAAGGGCTTGTATGTACTCTGCGCTATCGTCTTGGAACGCCTCACAACATACTTTTAAATTGGAAGAACTTGTCCCGATTGGTATTTTTAAATTACTAATGAGTGATCTTGAGACTGATTCCTTGACCTGTCAATGTTTTTAAATTTGCTGTTTTTGATTTTGTTACACTCTTGTGAATTCTATGCTTTTTACTAGATTACTTGTAGTTTTTCATGTTGTTTGTCTGTAATTTTTGTAATGACTTGGTGCTGCCTATCTTGGCCAGGACGCTCTTGAAAAAGATATTTTAAATCTCAATGAGCCCTTCCTGGTTAAATACATTTTAAAAATTGTGTGTATTTCAATTGAACAATACACTTATGAAAAATTGTAGTCATTTAGCAGGGGCTCTTTTCCAGACCGACTTACAGGAACACTTAGGGTTAACTACCTTGCTCAAGGGCGGTCTTAGGCACTGCATCTGTGCTAGGGGTGTCACTACAGACCCTGGTTCGATTCCGGGCTGTATTACAACTGGCCATGATTGGGAATCCCACAGGGCGGTACACAATTGACAGAGAGTCGTTAGGGTTTGGCCGGGGTATGCAGTCATTGTAAATAATAATTTGTTCTTAACTGACTTGCCTAGTAAAATAAAAACACATTATAAAAGGGCACAGACAGATGTTTCACTTAGTCTGCTTTGCAATTTGAACCAGCGACCTTTCAGTTACTGGCCCAACGCTCTTAACCGCTAGGCTACCTGACCCTTTTTTGCATCTTACAGTAAATGGTGTGATGGAATGTACATCAGACGTTCAGGCTTCTGTCTGTACTCACAGCTCAGGAGGTCTAACTATTTAAATATAATCAAATTTGTTGCTCTCCACCGAGCAAGTTCTTGTTTACAGACATTTTGCCCAAAACATCTCCCAGACATTTACAGTTTCAACCCAACACTTTGGAGACTTAACATGATAACCTAAACAGAGAAAATTGCTGCCTTGAACTGACTGAGTAAACTATATACTGAAAGGCCTTAAATTAGGCCTCTATGCAGTCATGCAGGTCGGTGTTTAGCAGACAGGTCGGATGATGGATGCTTTCCCGACCTGTCACATTGTATTCGGAGCTGCTGCGGCTTGGTGAGAATGCACTCACTGGACTTGTATGGTAACCAGATTGGCAGCTTTTATCTCTGGCTCCAATGTGTTTGATCTGATCTCCGCTCTGCAACACAATTATTGACAAGCTGGTTGTTCTGCTCTGGCTCAGAGGACAACATTGTAGCTGCGCCTGCGAGTGTGAATGGCCATGCTGTGCTTCCTCAGCTTTTTAAATCAAAGCTCTCTTTGGAATAAAAATGAGTTGGGAAGTGTACATAAAAAATATCAATTGTGTTTTAAAGCAGAGGGAGTTTCTTCATTTTCTGCTGATGTCATAACTGAATCCTCAGGTTCCATTTTGAACAGCTCACTGGATGTTTAATTCATTTGCTGAAATAATGTTTGTAATAATAATCGTATTCATTCACAAATGTATTCTGATATTTGAGTGTTCCTAGTAGAGGTCAACCCATTATGATTAACGCCGATACCGATTTATTGGAGGACCAAAAAAAACGATACAATTGGCCGATTTTACAATTCTAACTCAATATAATACATCAATAAAATCAATTTAGCCTCAAGTAAATAATGAAACATGTTCAATTTGGTTAAAATAATGCAAAACAAAGTGTTGGAGAAGAAAGTAAAAGTGCAATATGTGCCATGTAGGAAAGCTAATGTTTCAGTTCCTTGCTCAGAACATGAGAACATATGAAAGCTGGTGGTTCCTTTTAACATGAGTCTTCAATATTCCCATGTAAGAAGTTTTAGGTTGTTGTTATTCTAGGAATTATAGGACTATTTCCCTCTATACCATTTGTATTTCATTAACCTTTGACAATTGGATGTTCTTATAGACACTTTAGTATTGCCAGTGTAACAGTATAGCTTCCGTCCCTCTCCTCGCTCCTCCCTGGGCTCGAACCAGCAACACACCGACAATTAGCGCGCTAACTAGCTAGCCAATTCACTTCGGTTACACCAGCCTCATCTCGGGAGTTGATAGGCTTGAAGTCATAAACAGCGCAATGCTTGATGCACAACAAAGAGCTGCTGGCAAAACGCACGAAAGTGCTGTTTGAATGAATGTTTTGCGCCTGCTTCTGCCTACCACCGCTCAGGCAGATACTTGTATGCTCAGTCAGATTATATGCAATGCAGGACACGCTAGATAATATCTAGTATTAATCACCAACAATGTGTAGTTAACTAGTGATTATGATTGATTGATTTAAGATAAGTTTAATGCTAGCTAGCAACTTACCTTGGCTTACTGCATTCGCGTAATAGGCAGCCTCCTTGTGGAGTGCAACGAGAGCGAGGCAAGTCGTTATTGCGTTGGACTAGTTATGGTTGCCCCGAGCTGACAAGGTGAAAATCTGTCGTTCTGCCCCTGAACAAGGCAGTTAACCCACTTGTTACGAATCCCTTTTGGCCCGACAGTCTAGGGGAGATGGTAACGAGACCGTAACATAACTCATGCAATTTATAATAGTGAAAGTAAAAGTGAGAATGAAATAACCACGACAACTGAAATCTACCGTCAAACTCTGGGTTTATTAGTAAACACACGGTAATGGGGGGGGGGGGGGGGGAGAGAGAAAGGGGCTGAGCTGGACCCAAGGAAAGAAACAATAAGCATCCAAAACACCCCTACGCTAGACTAGCCTATTTTAACAACAGCTAACTAACCAAAAATACAGTGGGTGGTCCGCCCAGTTCTAACTAGTGTATTTAACAAAGTCTACCTACGGGTAGTGTATGCCCATGGGTGACTTGTCTTGTTTCCCCCTTTTCCCACCAGCAAACAAACACCATAACCAAAAACAATACTCACAGGTTAGGACAAAGTGATATGGAGGTGCTCAAACAAAAGATAGCTCAATATATAAAGAGCGATAGAGAGACATAGTAGGAGAGGGTGAACCAGAGCGATCTACAGACATATGGCATTTACAGAGCAATTGAGCTCTAGAGCAAACAACTGACAGGGTTTTTAAACCAAGGGAAAGGACCTGTGATTGGGTAGGAAACATGAGGTGTGTCTTCTGATTGATGATTGGTGACTGATTGGGGAGTGATTATTTTCACCTGTGAGGGGAGTAGGAGAGAAAAACACACACACACACACACAGGATACCTGTATCCGTAACACCACTGTTCCTAGGCCGTCATTGAAAATAAGAATGTGTTCTTAACTGACTTACCTAGTTAAATAAAGGTGTAAAATCTGCAAAAATACCGATTTCCGATTGTTATGAAAACTAGAAATCGGCCCCAATTAATCGGCCATTTCGGTTAATCGGTCGACCTCTAGTTCCTAGTCCTCCTGGAATACTATTCCCTCGGTCAGAGCCAACACCTAGTCCTCCTGGATTACTATTCCCTCGGTCAGAGCCAACACCTAGTCCACCTGGGTTACTATTCCCTCGATCAGAGCCAACACCTAGTCCACCTGGGTTACTATTCCCTCGGTCAGAGCCAACACCCAGTCCTCCTGGGTTACTATTCCCTCGGTCAGAGCCAACACCCAGTCCTCCTAGGTTACTATTCCCTCGGTCAGAGCCAACACCTAGTCCTCCTGGAATACTATTCCCTCGGTCAGAGCCAACACCTAGTCCTCCTGGAATACTATTCACTCGGTCAGAGCCAACACCTAGTGCAGTTTTATTCTCCTCAGACAATTTATAATGATGTGACATGTTGCAATCTCTGTTTACGGAATAACTCGGCATAGAATAAACCCGGCATAGGACCCGAGTCCGTTTTTTGAAATCCCCCAAAATATTTTTTCCCGCTATGTATGTGTCTAGTGTCGTAGGATGCACTTGGGTTGATTCATATGAATAATTGTGTGGAAATGACGCTAGGTTGTTGTCTCTTACCACCACTCCCACTGTTTATCTTTAGCCTACCTGTGAGGGGAAATGTGTTGTCATGTGGAGAGCACATTGCTTTTGATGCCCCTGCTCTATCCTGACCTTTGCCTTGTATGTGGTTTAACATGGAGCCAGAAAAAGTGTTTAGAGAGCATTCCAGGCCCTTCCAGTTTCTGCCCTTTTGATCCAACAGAGCGATCCCTGATCTAATATTGACTAGGCTGAATAAAGATGGACTGGATGGGCCAGTTGATCACAAAGTGTTAAATCTCTCCCCTGCTCTGCTCCTGATCAGCAGGAACTACTGTTTTTGTGGGTTGTTGTCTACTTGTCTTTATCCTGTGTGTGTTGCTCTTACAGTTGAAGTCGGAAGTTTACATACACTTAGGTTGGAGTCATTAAAACTAGTTTTTCAACCACTCCACAAATGTATTGTTAACAAACTATAGTTTTGGCAAGTCAGTTAGGACATCTACTTTGTGCATGACACAGGTAATTTTCCCAACAATTGTTTACAGACAGATTATTTCACTTATAATTCACTGTTTCACAATTCCAGTGGGTCAGAAGTTTACATACACTGAGTTGACTGCTTGGAAAATTCCAGAAAATCATGTCATTGCTTTAGAAGCTTCAATAGGCTTATTGACATCATTTAAGCCAGTTGGAGGCGTACCTGTCAAACTCGGTGCCTCTTTGCTTGACATCATGGGAAAATCAAAACAAATCAGCCAAGACCTCAGAAAATATATTGTAGACCTTCATAAGTCTGGTTCATCCTTGAGAGCAATTTCCAAATGCCTGAAGGTACCACGTTTATCTGTAAAACAATAGTATGCAAGTATAAACACCATTGGACCATGCAGCCGCCATACCGCTCATGAAGAAACGTGTTCGGTCTCCTAGAGATTAACGTACTTTGGTGCAAAAAGTGCGAATCAATCCCAGGACAACAGCAAAGGACCTTGTGAAGACGCTGGAGGAAACGGGTACAAAAGTATCTATATCCACAGTAAAACGAGTCCTATATCGACATAACCTGAAAGGCCGCTCGGCAAGGAAGAAGCCACTGCTCCAAAACCGCCATAAAAAAGCCAGACTACCGTTTGCAACTGCACATGGGGACAAAGATCGTACTATTTGGAGAAATGTCCTCTGGTCTGATGAAACAAAAATAGAACTGGTTGGCCATACTGACCATTGTTATGTTTGGAGCAAAAAGGGGGAGGCTTGTAAGCCAAAGAACACCATCCCAACCGTGAAGCACGGGGATGGCAGCATCATGTTGTGGGAGTGCTTTGCTGGTGCACTTCACAAAATAGATGACATCATGAGGCAGGAAAATGATGTGCATATATTGAAGCGACATCTCAAGACGTCAGTCAGGAAGTTAAAGCTTGGTCGCAAATGGGTCTTCCAAATGGACAATGACCCCAAGCATATTTCCAAAGTTGTGGCAAAATGGCTTAAGGACAACAGTCAAGGTATTGGAGTGGCCATCACAAAGCCCTAACCTCAATCCTATAGAAAATGTGTGGGCAGAACTGAAAAAGCGTGTGCGAGCAGGGAGGCCTACAATCCTGACTCAGTTACACCAGCTCTGTCAGGAGGAATGGGCCAAAATTCCCCGAACTTATTGTGGGAAGATTGTGGAAGGCTACCCAAAACGTTTCACCCAAGTTAATTTAAAGGCAATGCTACCAAATACTAATTGAGTGTATGTACATTTCTGACCCACTGGGAATGTGATGAATGATTTATTTAAGCTTTTATTCTTTCTCTCTACTATTATTCTGACATTTCACATTCTTAAAATAATGGTGATACTAACTGACCTAAGGGAGGGACTTTTTACTAGGATTAAATGTCAGGAATTGTGAAAAACGGAGTGTAAATGTATTTGGCTAAGGTGTATGTAAACTTCCTACTTCAACTGTATCTGTTTCCTGGCTAAGCCATATAAATGGACCTAGTTTGGAGCTGATCTGTCTTCTTGCAGTGCTTGAGGAGCTCCACTGATGTACATCACTGTCAGTGTTTTTCCATGATTGTTTTGTTCGATAGGGTGGTTTGGGTGCTTAGAGCTCGTCACCTCCAGCAGTGGTAGTACTCAGTGCCATGACGAGGAAAGGTGCCTACTCTGAAATAATTTTCCACTGTGAGCTTTTAAATTATGACTTTTATTACTTTCTGACTTTTTCTTCTTCTGAGGAATATATAACTTGTGAGAAATATGTAACTGACCTTTCTATGGATCCATGAAAGATGAAAAATGCTATTTTTAAAAAAATGATTGAGACAGTTGGTTAGGCATACAGTGTTTTGACAAGTACCACTACTTCTGAATTGAGACATTTGACAAGGCGAAGACAAAAGTGAGGGATGAATGCTGCTTTGAGTGGTGAAATGTTTATGCAGCTTATTAGCCGTAGTCATTACATTCTGAATTGCAAATGCTTCACCACCATATATTTCTGTCAAGGGAGCCAGAGGCTGTTTGGGCAAAACTCCACTGGTCTGCGCTGCCCAGTACACAATGGCTCCATTTTCCATAGGACCTGTCGATATAAAGATACAGTAAACCACAGGCATGTGAGGAATTGGCGTTGACTCTCGTAATAAAGCATTCATAGGACACATTCATTACTACTTACAGGTAATGAGTGTAAATCAAGTCCAATTAATGTAATGACTAAAGATAATTCAGACTGGTGTGCCTAATGGTCAAAGAAATACATTTCCTCAATGCTTACTCCATTTTTCATTTTGTCATCTTTGATTTCCTGATAAGGTTTACAATAGTGTGTCAAGTCTATTCTAGTGATGAAGTATTAACATAATGCTTTCCAATGCTTAGTCTCTCTGTAGAACAGGAGGCAGTAAAACCCCTTGGACACACATGGTTGTAATACTTGGATAAGTAAGATTGTCTCCCTGACAGTATTATGTCTAACAAGGTGCAGATGTGCTCAAGCCACCATCCTGTAAGACAGTAATATGACTCTGAAGGGACTGGCCAGGGATGGTACCAGCAGGAATGTGTACTTTGGCATGAGGACTTATAACACACAGGCCATCCTCACTACTCTGCTGACTAAACAGGGTTTTCCTTCTGGGCTTTAACTGTTTATGTGTAGAGAGAGGGCTACTGCCCTGAAAGGTCTCACACTTTCTGTTTGTATTTATTGGCCCTCTGTCAAGTGTGAACATTGTGACTCTTTGTAACCAACTTGTTCTCAGTTTTGACAAAACAATCTCATGTGTTTGAGAGACTGCACTTCCCAGAAGAGTTTGGGATTGTGTGAAGAGCACAGGTCAGGAGTGGTTCTGAGGACGACCAACACTAACTGGAATAGAGCCTCTTTGTGCTTTTAATGAAAGTGCTGCTGCCTCAGATTTGCCCTAAGACCCTGTTTCAATTTATTTTCCTTGGGCTAATCATGTTTTATGGAAGAGGGCAGATCCCATTCTTACCCTTCTTCAACAATGTGCTTTGTTTTATTGGAAGGATGAACAATGGATTTGCCAGTAGAATTTTAGCGTTATTGTGTTTTCTGGATTTTTTTGAGTTTACAAATACTCCCCAGCTCTGCTTTTGCATAATTGATATTCAGATTTCCATTTGCTGTCTGTGGATGTTCCCTCTCACTGTGATTTGAACAGAATGCACCCATTACATTCTAACACTCATGGCGTACTGCTCCTGCCCCATGCCCATATACACATTTTGATGCCCTCTGTAGATCTGGGGGAACTGGGTCTACCTCGCCTACCTACCAGATGCTGAAGATCTATGAGGACAAAGTCTATTTTTATATAGCTTGAGTTACTTATTACAATTGGTCAATCCTATAGTATTTAAGAAAATTAATGTGTGCAGTTATTGTATGAGTGAGGTTTAGAGACAGTGTTTCTTAACTTTGTAAAATGTGGAGTTGGGTTTCGTTTCCTTCCTTTACAGCAGTAAGTGATCGTTTTACAACCCAAGTGCCCCGCCCAGGTCTAAGTTTCAGATGGCACTCATAAATTTGCTTGTTGCCTTAGACACAACAATATCACTGTTTGAAGAACATTGTCAGTTCCAGGTCTTATTGGAAATGTACAGGCTCACAGGCAAAGCCTAAGGGAAGACATGATCCTAACCGTGTTGGCTTGTCTTAGTGTACCACTGTGGAAATCTAGAACAACCAAGGCCATGCAGATGAGGAACAAATGTGAACAAAGCCACTGTAAATGTGGTGTGTTTATTGACATCTGTGGGAATTCACTTTTGACTGAGGGATAAGGCAACTGTTCAATAGTTTGGAGTTGTTCAGAAGACTAGAACTAATTTCAAGAGTTGTTGTATCTCTTGCCGCTGTGGTCTTTTAATTTGGGTAAAACCTTTTCTAAGACTTGAGTCATACCAGAACTATTTTGTGTGCTGATGGCATCCTCCCTTTTAACCACACTGCCTTCAGAAAGTATTCATACCCCTTGACTTATTCCACATTTTGTTGTGGAACTGTGTTACTGTTTAAAATATATTTTCTCTCACCCATCTACACACACTACCCCATAATGACAAAGTGAAAACATGTTTTTAAAAAACTTTTTTGCAAACGTATTGAAAATTAAACAGAAATTTAAATGAGATAAGTATTCACACCCCAGAATCGATACATGTTAGAATCACCTTTGGCAGCGACTACAGCTGTGAGTTTTTCTGGGAAAGTCTCTAAGATCTTTTCACACCTGGATTGTACATTTCCCATTATTCTTTGCAAAATTCTTCAAGCTCTGTCAAATTTGTTGATTGTTGCTAGACAACAATTTTCAGGGCTTGCCATAGTTGCAAATCTGTTTGAAAATCTAACCCGGCCACTCAGGAACATCCACTGTCTTCTTGGTAGCAACTCCAGAGTAGATTTGGCCTTGTGTTTTATCTTATTATCCTGCTGAAAAGTGACTCAATCACCCAGTGTCTGGTGGAATGCAGACTGAACCAGGTTTTCCTCTAGGATTTTGCCTGTGCGTGGCTCCATTCCGTATTTAAAAAAAAAAAATCCTGACCTAGTCCCCTGCTCGGGGACCTTACAGATAATTGCGTGTGTGGGGTACAGAGATGGTTGAACAACCAAAGTCCATTCAACTTATGTGACTTGTTAAGCACATTTCTACTCCGGAACTTATTTAGGCTTGCTTTAACAAAGGGGTTGAATACTTAAGGCATTTCAGCGTTTCATTTTTTATTAATTGGAAAAATAAAATAAAAAAACATAATTCCACTTTGACATTATGGGGTATTTTTTGTAGGCTATATAGACAAAGTCTATATTTAATCAATTTTTAAATTCAGGCTGTAACAACAAAATGTGGAATAGTCAAGGGATGTGAATTCTTTCTGAAGGCTCTGTAGCTAGTACTGTACATACCCTGTTTTACCTGATTTTACTTTGTAAACTTTAAAATATTACCTTTAACATATTGGCAAATGAGAAATGATTAGAAAAAAGTTTTGTCAAGGTTGTTAGTCGTCTATGTCAATTCTCTGTGCAGGCTACTATTTTATCAATTTAAGTTGTCAACCAATGAAAGCAATAATACGTACAGCACTTGTCAAAAGTTTGGACACACCTACACATTCAAGGGTTTTTCTGTATTTGTACTATTTGCCACATTGTAGAATAATAGTTTTCTTAACTATGAAATAATACATGGAATCATGTATTAACCAAAAAAGTGTAAAACAAATCAAAATACGTTTTAGATTCTTCAAAGTAGCCACCCTTTGCCTTGATGACAGCTTCGCACACTCTTGGCATTCTCTCAAACAGCTTCACCTGGAATGCTTTTCTGACAGTCTTGAAGGAGTTCCCACATATGCTGAGCACTTGTTGGTGGCTTTTCCTGCACTCTGCGGTCCAACTCATCCCAAACCATCTGTGGCGTACGGCATTAACATCAAATAGCCCCTGCGATATGCAACTCTTCAGGGAAGTTAGGAACCAATACACACAGGCAGTTTGAAAAAGCTAGCCTTTGCTTTCCTAACAGAAATTTGCATCCTGCAGCACAAACTAAAAAAAAGTTCTAGAACACTGTAAAATTCATGGAGAATAAGAGCACCTCATCCCAGCTGCCCACTGCACTGAGGCTAGGAAACACTGTCCCTACTGATAAATCCACAATAATTGAGAATTTCAATAAGCATTTCTCTATGGCTGGCCATGCTTTCCACCTGGCTACCCCTACCCCGGTCAACTGCCCTGCATCCCCGACAGCATCTTGCCCAAGCCTCCCCCATTTCTCCCCTTTCTCCCCTACAAATCAGCAGGGCTAGATAATCTGGACCCTCTCTTTCTAAATTTATCAGCTGAAATTGTTGCAACCCCTATTGCTAGCCTGTTCAACTTCTCTTTTGTTTTGTCTGAGATCCCCAAAGATTGGAAAGCTGCCACGGTCATCCCACTCTTCAAAGGGGGAGACACTGTAGACCTATATCTATCCTACCCTGCCTTTCTAAGGTCTTCGAAAGCCAAGTTAACAAACAGATCACTGACCATTTCAAATCCCACCGTACCTTCTCCGCTATGCAATCTGGTTTCCAAGCTGGTCATGGGTGCACCTCAGCCAGGCTCAAGGTCCTTAACAAGATCATAACCGCCATTGATAAGAGACAATACTGTGCAGCCGTATTCGTTGACCTGGCTAAGGCTTTCGACTCCATCAATCACAACATTCTTATCGGCAGACGCAACAGCCTTGGTTTCTCAAATGACTGTCTCGCCTGATTCACCAACTACTTCTCAGAGTTCAGTGTTTCAAATCGGTGGGCCTGTTGTCCGGACCTCTGGTAGTCTCTATGGGGGTGCCAAAGGGTTCAATTCTCGGGCTAACTCTTTTCTCTGTTTTTCATCAATGATATCGCTCTTGCTGCTGGTGATTCTCTGATCCACCTCTACGCAGACAACACCATTCTGTATACTTCTGGACCTTCTTTGGACACTGTGTTAACTAACCTCCAGACGAGCTTCAATGCCATACAACTCTCCTTCCGTGGCCTCCAACTGCTCTTAAATGCAAGTAAAACTAAGTGCATGCTCTTCAACCGATCGCTGCCCGCACCTGCCCGCCCGTCTATCACTACTCTGGACGGATCTGACTTAGAATATGTGGACAACTACAAATACCTACAGTGAGGGGGGACAAGTATTTGACCCGCTGCTGATTTTGTATGTTTGCCCACTGACAAAGAAATTATCCATCTATAATTTTAATGGTAGGTTTATTTGAACAGTGAGAGACAGAATAACAACAAAAAAATCCAGAAAAACGCATGTCAAAAATGTTATAAATTGATTTGCATTTTAATGAGGGAAATCAGTATTCGACCCACTCTCAATCAGAAAGATTACTGGCTCCCAGGTGTCTTTTATACAGGTAACGAGCTGAGATTAGGAGCACACTCTTAAAGGAAGTGCTCCTAATCTCAGTTTGTTACCTGTATAAAAGACACCTGCCCACAGAAGCAATCAATCAATCAGAATCCAAACTCTCCACCATGGCCAAGACCAAAGAGCTCTCCATGGATGTCAGGGACAGGATTGTAGACCTACAC
Source organism: Oncorhynchus mykiss (assembly GCF_013265735.2). Classification (NCBI taxonomy): domain Eukaryota; kingdom Metazoa; phylum Chordata; class Actinopteri; order Salmoniformes; family Salmonidae; genus Oncorhynchus; species Oncorhynchus mykiss. The sequence goes on from NC_048587.1 coordinate 53,916,197, forward strand.
AAGGCTGGAATGGGCTACAATACCATCGCCAAGCAGCTTGGTGAGAAGGTGACAAAAGTTGGTGCGAATATTCGCAAATGGAAGAAACACAAGAACTGTCAATCTCCCTCGGCCTGGGGCTTCATGTAAGATCTCACCTCGTGGAGTTGCAATGCTCATGAGAATGGTGAGGAATCAGCCCAGAACTACACAGGAGGATCTTGTCAATGATCTCAAGGCAGCTGGGACCATAGTCACCAAGATAACAATTGGTAACACACTACGCTGTGAAGGACTGAAATCCTGCAGCGCCCCGCAAGGTCCCCCTGCTCAAAAAAGCACATATACATGACCGTCTGAAGTTTGCTAATGAACATCTGAATGTTTCTGAACTGGGTGAATGTGTTGTGGTCAGATGAGACCAAAATGGAGCTCTTTGGCATCAACTCAACTAGCCGTGTTTGGAGGAGGAGGAATTCTGCCTAGGACCCCAAGAACACCATCCCCATCGTCAAACATGGAGGTGGAAACATTATGCTTTGGGTTTTTTTTTCTGCTAAGGAGACAGGACAACTTCACCGCATCAAAGGGGCAATGGACGGGGCCATGTTCCGTCAAATCTTGGGTCTGAACCTCCTTTCCTCAGCCAGGGCATTGAAAATGGGTCGTGGATGGGTATTCCAGCATGACAATGACCCAAAACACACCGCCAAGGTAACAAAGGAGTGGCTCAAGAAGAAGCACATTAAGGTCCTGGAGTGGCCTAGCCTGTCTCCAGACCTTAATCCCATAGAAAATCTGTGGAGGGAGCTGAAGGTTTGAGTTGCCAAACGTCAGCCTTGAAACCTTAATGACTTGGAGAAGATCTACAAAGAGGAGTGGGACAAAATCCCTCCTGAGATGTGTGCAAACCTGGTGGCCAACTACAAGAAACGTCTGACCTCTGTGATTGCCAACAAGAGTTTTGCCATCAAGTACTAAGTAATGTTTTGCAGAGGGGTCAAATACTTATTTCCCTCATTAAAATGCAAATCAATTTATAACATTTTTGACATGCGTTTTTCTGGATTATTTTGTTGTTATTCTGTCTCACTGTTCAAATAAACCTACCATTAAAATTATAGACTGATCATTTCTTTGTCAGTGGGCAAACATACAAAATCAGCAGGGGATCAAATACTTTTTTCCCTCACTGTAGGTGTCTGGTTAGACTGTGAACTCTCTTTCCAAACTCACATTAAGCATCTCCAATCCAAAATTAAATCTAAACTTGGCTTCCTATTTTGCAACAATGCATCCTTCACTCATGCTGCCAGACATACCCTCGTAAAACGGACTATCCTGCCGATCCTTGACTTCAGCGTTGTCCTTTACAAAATAACCTGCATCCGGTTGCTTAGTGTTGGAGGCTATCACAGTGCCATCTGTTTTGTCACCAAAGCCCCATATACTACCCACCACTGCAACCTGTATGCTCTCATTGGCTGGCCCTCGCTTCATATTTGTCATCTATAAATCTTCGCTAGGTAAATCCCCGCCTTATCTCAGCTTACTGGTCACCATAGCAGCACCCACCTGTAGCACGCACTCCAGCAGGTATATTTCACTGGTCACCCCCAAAGCCAATTCCTCATTTGGCCACCTTTCCTTCCAGTTCTCTGCTGCCAATAACTGGAACGAATTGCAAAAATCACTGAAGCTGGAGACTCATATCTCCCTCACTAACTTTAAGCACCAGCTGTCAGAGCAGCTCACAGATCACTGCACCTGTACATAGCCCATCTGTAAATAGCCCATCCAACTACCTCATCCCCATACGGTTATGTATTTTTTTGCTCCTTTGCACCCGAGTGTCTCTACTTGCACCTTCGTCTTCTGCACATCTATCACTCCAGTGTTTAGTTGCTAAATTGTAATTATTTTGCCACTATGGCCTATTTATTGCCTCCCTTAGCTCATTTGCACGCACTGTATATAAACATTTTTTTCTCTTGTGTTATTTACTGTGTGTTTGTTTATTCCATGTGTAACTCTGTTTGTTTCGGTCGCAGTTGTAAATGAGAACTTATTCTCAACTAGCCTACCTGGTTAAATGAAGGTGAAATAAAAAATATCTCAATATAGGTTGAGGTCAGGTGATTGTGGAGGCCGGGTCATCTGATGCAGCACTCTGTCACTCTCCGTGGTCAAATAGCGCTTACACAACCTGGAAGTGTGTTGGGTCATTGTCCTGTTGAAAAACAATTATAGTCCCACTAAGCACAAACCAGATGGGATGGCCTATTGCTGTTGTAGCCATGCTGGTTGTGTGCCTTAAATTCTAAATAAATCAGTTTCACCAGCAAAGCACCATCATACCATCACCTCCATGCTTCAGAGTGGTAACCACACATGCCGAGAATCTGTTCACCTGCTCTGCGTCTCACAAAGACATGGCATCTCAAATTTGGATTCATCAGACCAAAGTGCACATTTCCACTGGTCTAATGTCCTTTGCTCGTGTTTCTTGGCCCAAGCAAGTCTCTTATTGGTGTCCTTTTATTAGTGGTTTCTCTGGAGTCATTCGACCATGAAGGCCTGATTCATGCAGTCTCTTCTGAACAGTTGATGTTGAGATGTCTGTTTCTTGAGCTCTGTGAAGCATTTATTTGGGCTGTAATCTGAGGTGCCTTTTAATCTAATGAATTTATCCTCTGCAGCAGAGGTAACTCTGGGTCTTCCTTTCCTGTGGCAGTCCTCATGAGAGCCAGTTTCATCATTGCACTTCATGGTTTTTGCGACTGCACTTGAAGAAACATTCAAAGTTCTTGATATGTTCCCTATTGACCGATCTTCATGTCTTAAAGTAATGATGGACTGTCGTTTCTCTTGCTTATTTGAACTGTTCTTGCCATAATATGGACTTGGTCTTTTACCAAACATGGCTATTTTCTTTCTACCTTGTCAGAACACAACTGATTGGCTCAAACACATTAAGAAGGAAAGACATTCCAAAAATGTACTTTTAACAAGGCACACCTGTTAATTGAAATGCATTCCAGGTGACTACTGTACCTCATGAAGCTGTTTGAGAGAATGCCAGGCGTGTGCAAAGCTGTCAAGGCAATGTGTGGCTACTTTGAAGAATCTAAAATATATTTAGATTTGTTTAACACTTGTTTGGTTACTGCATGATTCCATATGTGTTATTTCAGTTTTGATGTCTAATAGTAAAAGTAAAGAAAAACCTTGGAATGTGTAGGTGTCCAAACGTTTGACTGATACTGTGTGTGGAATGCATGACTGGCCCTCATGCTGACTGCTGTAGGCTGTTTCTTGGGAAAAAAACATGGCAGCCACATGAGCCAACAGATTTGGTGGTTTTGCAGGTTTTTGTCATGAGCCAAAGGCTAAAAAGGCTAAAGGCTAAAAACATTGATCAACACCCAGAAATGGAGAGTAGCCCTAGTATTTTCAGTAAATTAAACCCCCTGTGTGGATACTATATTCTTACTGGAAGTTGAGCAAATTAAATCGAACTTTCCCTGTGATTTGTTTCATCCTTTGAAAAGGACTGAATGCTTTACATCTTCTTGATCAGGAATGACAAATAATCCCTCTGGAGAAATTGAGACTCTCTGTGTGTTGTAGGCAACTGAACATGTCTTTCCTATTCTAAAAGCAAGACGCTTGCCTATTGGAGGCATGCATTGAAGACATTAAAGGACATTGACAAACACAAACTTCCAATAATTAATTTACAGAGGATACCCATGTTTGTATAACTGATGTGATCATACTTCATAACTCTCTTGCGTTGTGTTTTTAAAGAAAGGACTGTCTGGCCGTCGATCCCAGTTGATTGGTGTTTATTCTGACGATAGACACAAGGAAGCACATTAGATGTGCAGGACAACAGGATGTTGATGGCTGTAGATTTGTGATTTGTCTGTTTAACATGGAAATAAGTGAATTAGCAGGGGCTAATGTCATCATTACAATTTAGAGCATGCTTACAGCAATAACATACAAAAGCTAATCCCAGGATGCCCCCAATATCTAACTGGTACCTTATACCTACAGTATACACACATCAGGCGATGTACCTGACTCGTACATATTGTAAATATGACAATAGAATCCAGTTTTTCAGAACTTGACCTACCGCTTGCATGGCAGTATCTGACTGGGAAGAATTTACATTTGCGATCTCCCCCTATCTGCATGCATGACCAATGGCATAACGCCTTATTGATATGTACATTTAACCAACCAATAGAAATACAGTCGTATGAAAAAGTTTGGGCACCCCTCTGAGGCTGCATAATAATTTACTCTGTCGTCACAGAAAATCATCACAGTGGCATGCCATTCATTTTCCAATGAAATTTGAGTACTGGGGTATTGACCAGACAAAGATTTTTAGTGTAGCAATATAAAGTTGTATGAAATTAAATCAGATGTGAAAAATAGGCTATGCAAAAATGTGGGCACCCTTGTCATTCTGTTGATTTGAATACCTGTAACTACTTAATTGGAACACAATTGGTTTGGTGAGCTCATTAAGCCTTGAACTTCATAGACAAGTGCATCCAACATAGGAAAGGGTATTTAAGGTGGCCAGTTGCAAGTTGTTGTTCTCTTTGACTCTCCTCTGAAGAGTGGCAACATGGGGGCCTCAAAGCAACTCTCAAATGACCTGAAAACAAAGATTGTTCAACATTATGGTTTAGAGGAAGGCTACAAAAAGCTATCGCAGAGATTTAAGCTGTCAGTGTCCACTGTGAGGAACATGGTGAGGAAATGGAAGACCACAGGGACAGTTCTTCTTAAGGCCAGAAGTGGCAGGCCAAGTAAAATATCGGAGAGGCAAAGGTGAAGGATGGTGAGAACGGTCAAAAACAGCCCACAGACCACCTCCAAAGACCTACAACATCGTCTTGCTGCAGATGGTGTCACTGTGCATCGTTCAACAATTCAGCGCACTTTGCACAAGGAGAAGCTGTATGGGAGAGTGATGCGGAAGAAGCCTTTTCTGCACACACGCCACAGTCGCTTGAGGAATGCAAACACACATTTGGACAAGCCAGCTTCATTTTGGAATAAGGTGCTGTGGACTGATGAAACAAAGATTGAGTTATTTGGTCATAGTAAGGGACGTTATGTATGGCGGCAAAAGAACACAGCGTTCCAAGAAAAACACTTGCTACCCACAGTAAAATTTGGTTGGGGTTCCATCATGCTGTGGGGCTGTGTGGCCAGTGCCGGTACTGGGAATCTTGTTAGAGTGGAATCTATGCGACTTTCAACTTTATCAGCAGATTCTTGGGAATAATGTTGAAGAATCAGTCACAAAGTTGAAGTTACGCCGGGGCTGGATATTTCAACAAGACAACAACCCAAAACACTGCTCAAAATCTACCCGGGCATTTATGCAGAGGAACAAGTACAATGTTCTGGAATGGCCATCCCAGTCCCCAGACCTGAATATCATTGAGAATCTGTGGGATGATTTGAAGCGTGCTGTCCATGCTCGGCAACCATCCAACCTAACTGAACTGGAGACGTTTTGTAGGGAGGAATGGTCCAAAATACCTTCATCCAGAATCCAGACACTCATTACAGGCTATGGGAAGCGTCTAGAGGCTGTTATTTTAGCAAAAGGAGGCTCTACTAAATATTGATGTGATTTTTCTATTGGAGTGCCCAAATTTATGCACCGGTCTAATTTTGTTTTGATGCATATTGCACATTTTCTGTTAATCCAATAAACCTAATTTCACTACTGAAATATTACTGTGTCCATCAGTTATTTGATAGATCAGAATGAAATTGCTGATCCAAACACCCAATTATTTATAAATGGAAATCATGGAAATTGTCAGGGGTGCCCAAACCTTTTCAAATGACTGTACATGAACATTGAATACATATTTATTCAGTGTCAAGTGGAAACATAACCAAGCCTGTTTCATTTGTATAACAAGGCCACATTTTGATGTCAATATTTTTGATATAGTACCATATTTTGAGATCACATTTTGAGCATAGGAATAAGAAGTTAATTCAATCTAATTGGATCTTAAACTCAGTTTCCAACTAACCTGATCTTGTTACTGTGAGTAGCACTGTCCAACTGCACAAAACCCAGGGGATTAGGTACTAGCAGAGAGATGTAAGAAACATCCAGGGACTTTATCAGTTGATATACTGTGAATTATATGTCACATTTGAGCTTTCTCGTATATATTGTCAGTTAACAATTTGGCTTAGCAATGAAAAATGGGAGCGACTTTGAGACATCCAGAGAGAGACAGTGGTTGTCTCTAACGAGCTGAAATTACTGTGGTGAACAATGCTATCGCAGTTAATACACAATCAAAAATAAAGTTGGTTATTATGCTAATTTGACAGCAAATGAAACGGCTGTTACAGCTATGTGATGAAGATGGATATTTAACCTAACCAGTGTTCTCGAGCCTAACCAGTGTTCTCGAGCCTAACCAGGGTTCTCGAGCCTAACCAGGGTTCTCGAGCCTAACCAGTGTTCTCGAGCCTAACCACTGTTCTCGAGGCCATGATTAGACTGAGCAATAAAGAGCACAAACAGAAGTCCTACATTTCACCCATCTTATGCCTGGTTCCCACACGACATTAAGACAACACAAAAAGATTGTTAGACTAGCTCAACTGTGTTAATAGAATAAGAATAGTTACTCCTGTCTCCAACAGCACAGTGCAAAAATGATTGCCCCATTTTTCCAAAATCATTCTGATTTGAAACTGATTCCATTGCAGAGGGAAGGTCCAACAGCATGTCTATCTATGCTTTACATAACTTGTGTCTAGAAAGGATGGAACCATAATGAGGCCATGATTCCCATCTTATTCTATAGATTACTTTAAGCCTGACTGAATTCTCCCTCCAACAACATGCTGTAGATATTTATGAGCCCCAGTCTATACAGTGTGGATTGCCCTATGCTGATTTCACTGGAATCCGGTGTTGTCTGCTCTGTGTGTCTGAGGGTTCAGCGAGAAAAGGACATGTATTTTTTATCTTTCAGATTTGGCTTTATTTTCTCCCAGTGGTGCATAACTGAATCAATTAGAGTCATTTTATTGGTCTGATAATTAGAGGTTGACTTATTTTTATTTTTTATTTTTATTTATTTTATCGGAATGGCCGATTTAATTAGGGCCGATTTTCAAGTTTTCATAACAATTGAAAATATGTATAATTTTGGACACCGATATGGCCGATTTAAAAAAATAATAATAATAAATTACAAAAATACAAAAATTACACTTGTTTATTTAACTAGGCAAGTCGGTTAAGAACATATTCTTATTTTCAATGACGGCCTAGGAACGGTGGGTTAACAGCCTCGTTCAGGGGCAGAACTACAGATTTTCACCTTGTCAGTTCGGGGGATTCAATCTTGCAACCTTAGCCAGTCCAACGCTCTAACCACCTGCCTCTCATTGCACTCCGAGGAGACTGCCTGTTACGTGAATGAAGTTAGCCAAGGTAAGTTGCTAGCTAGCATTAAACTTCTTATAAAAAACAATCAATCATAATCACTAGTTAACTACACATGGTTGATGATATTACTAGTTTATCTAGCGTGTCCTGTGTTGCATATAATCGATGCACTGCGTATCGTTGTGCCTATGTGTACCTAACCATGAACATCAATGCCTTTCTTAAAATCAATACTCAGAAGTATATATTTTTAAACCTGCATATTTAGCTAAAAGAAATCCAGGTTAGCAGGCAATATTATCCAGGTGAAAGTGTGTCACTTCTCTTTCGTTCACTGCACGCAGAGTCAGTGTATATGCAACAGTTTGGGCCGCCTAATTTGCCAGAATTTTACGTAATTATGACATAACATTGAAGGTTGTACAATGTAACAGGAATATTTAGACTAATGGTTGCCACCTGTTAGATAAAATACAGAACGGTTTCACTGAAAGAATAAACGGCTTGTTTTTGAGATGATAGTTTCCGGATTCGACCATATTAATGACCTAAGGCTCGTATTTCTGTGTGTTATTATGTTAGAACTAAGTATGATTTGATAGAGCAGTCTGAGCGATGGTAGGCAGCAGCAGGCTCGTAAGCATTCATTCAAACACTTTTGTGCGTTTTGCCAGCAGCTCTTTGTTGTGCGTCAAGCATTGCACTGTTTATGACTTTAAGCCTATCAACTCCCGAGATGAGGCTGGTGTAACCGATGTGAAATGGCTAGCTAGTTAGCGGGGTGTGCACTAATAGCGTTTCAAACGTCACTCGCTCTGAGACTTGGAGTGGTTGTTCCCCTTGCTCTGCATGGTTAACTGTGCTTCGAGGGTGGCTGTTGTCGTTGTGTTCCTGGTTCGAGCCCAGGGAGGAGCGAGGAGAGGGACGGAAGCTATACTGTTACACTGGCAATACTAAAGTGCCTAAAAGTACATACAATAGTCAAAGGTTAATGAAATACAAATGGTAAAGAGGGAAATAGTCCTATAATTCCTATAATATCTACAACCTAAAACTTACCTGGGAATATTGAAGACTCATGTTAAAAGGAACCACCAGCTTTCATATGTTCTCATGTTCTGAGCAAGGAACTGAAACATTAGCTTTCCTACATGGCACATATTGCACTTTTACTTTCTTCTCCAACACTGTTTTTGCATTATTTAAACCAAATTGAACATGTTTCATTATTTATTTGAGGCTAAATAGATTTTATTGATTTATTATATTAAGTTAAAATAAGTGTTCATTCAGTATTGTTGTAATTGTCCTTATTACAAATAAAGAAATAAAAAAAAAAATTGGCCGATTTTATCGGTATCGGCTTTTTGGGTTCTCCAATAATCTGTATCGGTATCGGCGTTGAAAAATCATAATCGGCCGACCTCTGCTGATAATAAGCACCATCTTTCTTCTATGGGTATTAGAAATGCGTATTTACCCAAAACTGGAATTGAAGTATAATGACCACTTTAATTGTTTGTTTTGAAATGAGCTGGCAGCATGAATTGTTATACGCACCATTTCCAGAAGGACTTAACCCTCAAGGCTGGCAGTAAGGGTGGACTAGCACAGTTGGCCAAGGAAAATGTTCTTGGAGTAAAGAGGGAGGGATTGGCAAATGAAGAGAGAAGGAAAATAGTGGTTTGTTTCCATGGGTCCTGATGGATTGACAGTTGAGGGAGCCATCTGCCTGTCTTTGAGACCCAGGGTCTAATGAGAGAATGTTTCCTGCTCCCTGTATCTGTCACGATTCTGAGCACTCCCACTCCTCTTCTCACGCAGCCCATCCAAAATGGCTGCATCCCAATTCAAATAAGATATTTTGAGGATGCCAAAGTAATTAAGACTACTGCTGGGCAAATGTTCAGGTCATGACATTCAGTGGTTGATGAACTTCAAGCCATCAATGACTGTAGCTAAACACTAATTGCTTTTTTCCCTACATGTCAACTATTTTATTCAGGCCCCCAAATTGTATGACACCACGGAATCAGGCAGACCACATGACTTGTCAAACTTTTTAACCTCTGTCTAGTAAAATATGCACATCATGGCCACTCAGTGGAGACATGAGCAACAGTTGCTATGCTGACTCTCGTTGGCTGCGCTGTGGGCAACCTTCCTGTCCCAGGTTGTGACCTCAGACCTGGAGACTGCAGCTTGGCGGTTTCAGTTGAGACAATACCATGGGAAAGGACCAGGATTACTTGAGAAATCTGAAACTTAGTCTAACTGGGCTGTGTTTTTATATATGGGGATGAATTAAGATCTTGTTTGCATCTCATGGAATGAATACTAAGCAAGTGACCAAAACATCTGGAGTTTTCATTCAAATTCTATTAATCCAAAACAGTTTTGATTAGGTTTCATTGAATCCTTTTGTTTGTCATCATACAATGCTCGTAACGTGTCTAGTCACTTTCATTTGATGGGTTTACATGTATACAGACTTCTCCATGGAGTTTATAAGCTCTATTTAATGTTATCAACTGATCTGCCCCTAAGTGGTCACTTTACCATCCACAGTCCTCATCCAGCTAGCTACTGTTTACAGGACCATCTGATGGGGACTGGCGACTAATTACAGGACCATCTGATGGGGACTGGCGACTAATTACAGGACCATCTGATGGCGACTGGCGACTAATTACAGGACCATCTGATGGCGACTGTATTTACAGGACTATCTGATGGGGACTGGCGACTAATTACAGGACCATCTGATGGCGACTGGCGACTAATTACAGGACCATCTGATGGCGACTGGCGACTAATTACAGGACCATCTGATGGCGACTGGCGACTGTAATTACAGGACCATCTGATGGGGACTGGCGACTGTAATTACAGGACCATCTGATGGGGACTGGCGACTAATTACAGGACCATCTGATGGGGACTGGTGACTGCATTTACAGGACCATCTGATGCTTTCAGGACATATTTCCTGGGTGCGGGAGCTGGAGACCAGCCTGCAACTTCCTCAGTGCTGGCCATGCATCATCACCTGAGTCCCTTGCCGCCCAAACTTTTCATTTTGTCACACAGAGCCTGACTGCCACCTCCCCCCATTCCACCGACCCCACTCAGCTCGGCAGCCTTGTCTGCCAGCACAGAGCTGCCTGCTCCTCACCAATCTACACAAACCGTTAAGAAGTAATCAACAACATGCCGTTACCTTGACAAGGTGAACAAACGTACAATGAATTATTCAGTCATGATTATGAAATATTGCCTTTTAAAGAAAATATTTAAAACTATCTGCTACTTGTTGGCTCATGATTCTCAATCATTCCACTGCGTATTGTGCTTCTGGTCCTTCAAGAACGATGTGGCTATTTATTGGATGGTATCCCTGATCATCTCTTGTGATCTTGGTGGAAAATTAGGGCATTTTATTCCGTGCCATTTTTGTTCATGAGAGTTGGCCTTGGTCAATCTAGGCACTTGCATTCCACAAGTGAGCTCTACTTCATGTACATTGACAATTACCAATGGCTGGAGTTTAAAGGGAAGACTGGCCAAGCTCAACCTATTTCATTGGATTGAATAAATGATTGGAATCACAAAGGCAGATGCCCTGCAGGATCAAATTATGAAAACGAGAAAATCTTTTTCTCAAAGTCAACTTTATGACCCGCCCCCAAAATATTAGATTTTCTCTATTGATGTTTGAAGTATCCCTTTGCTCTCAACATCAGCTTGCTAGGCGTGTATGAAATGTGTTTCATTTCAGAGGCAATCCAGGACTGGAGTACAGTACAAGTTACTACCTTTATGGAGTTTATGCCTGAAACCCTATGCCTCTCAAAATGTCAACCTTGCTATTTGCAAAGACTTATTTCTAGGAATCACAGTTAGTCTTTGTACATTTTCCTTGCTCCTCTCCATCTCCACAATATTTCAGTTCAACGGTTTGGTTAGAAAGACATAATGTGTATGAAGCAGGCTCATTGCAATTCAGGTCGTTTTGCCTCGGCACCACGCTTCAAATTCCCTGAGTCATCCACGGCTACACACCCAAGTGCAGGAGATGATTTGGGATTCTGTTCGATGGGTGAAGGACGACACCATTGGAACACTGATCAGAGAGGCCAGGCCTGATTGACACACTGAGGAGGAATGTGTCCAATTTGCACTAGTCTCCAGTAACAGAATAAACACCCTGTGTGTGCCCAATATAAATTAATCCTCCCACCTGCTTCTGTTTCCCTTCACAACCAGTCGTCCCCTTCATATCCGTGTTGGTGTGATTTGCTGACAAGGAGTCTGATTCATTTTGGCGTAATACCTTTATGTTTAGCTTGTTTCATTTCATTATGATTTGGTAGCGGCTGCTAAATAGTAACCACTCCAACTGTAGGATTGGAAGAATGTCTCATGCTCCACAGGCCATGGCTTTAACAGGGCATTTAAATCATTCCGGTTTCCGAGAGCCAAAGAAAAATAAATATTCACCTTTATTTAACCAGGTAGGCAAGTTGAGAACAAGTTCTCATTTACAATTGCGACCTGGCCAAGATAAAGCAAAGCAGTTTGACACATACAACAACACAGAGTTACACATGGAGTAAAACAAACATACAGTCAATAATACAGTAGAAAAAAATAAGTCTATATACAATGTGAGCAAATGAGGTGAGATGGGAGGTAAAGGCAAAAAAAAGGCTATGGCGGCGAAGTAAATACAATATAGCAACTAAAACACGAATGGTAGATTTGCAATGGAAGAATGTGCCATGTAAAAATAGAAGTTATGGGGTGCAAAGGAGCAAAAGAAAGAAAGAAATACAGTAGGGGAAGAGGTAGTTGTTTGGGCTAAATTATAGATGGGCTATGTACAGGTGCAGTAATCTGTGAGCTGCTCTGACAGCTGTTCTTAAAGCTAGTGAGAGAGATATGGGTCTCCAGTTTCAGAGATTTTTGTAGTTCGTTCCAGTCATTGGCAGCAGAGAATTGGAAGGAGAGGTGGCCAAAGGAAGTATTGGTTTTGGGAGTGACCAGAGAGATATACCCGCTGGAGCGCGTGCTACAGGTGGGTGCTGCTATGGTGACCAGCGAGCTGAGATAAGGGGGGACTTTACCTAGCAGGGTCTTGTAGTTGACGTTGGCGACGAGTATGAAGCGAGTGCCAGCCAATGAGAGGGTACAGGTCGCAGTGGTGGGTAGTATATGGGGCTTTGGTGACAAAACGGATGGCACTGTGATAGACTGCATCCAATTTATTGAGTAGGGTATTGGAGGCTATTTTGTAAATGACATCGCCGAAGTCGAGAATCGGTAGGATGGTCAGTTTGTCAAGGGTATGTTTGGCAGCATGAGTGAAGGATGCTTTGTTGCAAAATAGGAAGCCTATTCTAGATTTAACTTTGGATTGGAGATGTTTGATGTGAGTCTGGAAGGAGAGTTTACGGTCCAACCAGACCCCTAGGTATTTGTAGTTGTCTACATATTCCAAGTCCGAATCATCCAGAGTAGTGATGTTGGACGGGCGGGCAGGTGCGGGCAGCGATCGGTTGAAGAGCATGCATTTAGTTTTACTTGTATTTACGAGCAATTGGAGGCTACAGAAGGAGAGTTGTATGGCATTGAAGCTCATCTGGATGGTTAACACAGTGTCCAAAGAAGGGCCAGAAGTATACAGAATGGTGTCGTCTGCGTAGAGGTGGATCAGAGACTCACCAGCAGCAAGAGCGACATCATTGATGTATACAGAGAAGAGTCGGTCCAAGAATTGAACCCTGTGGCACCCCCAGGGTCCCGGACAACAGGCCCTCCGATTTGACACACTGAACTCTATCAGAGAATTAGTTGGTGAACCAGTTGAGGCAATAATTAGAGAATCCAAGGCTATCGAGTCTGCCGATGAGGACGTGGTGATTGACAGAGTCGAAAGCCTTGGCCAGGCCATTGAATACGGCTGCACAGTATTGTCTCTTATCGATGGTGGTTATGATATCGCTCAGGACCTTGAGCGTGGCTGAGGTGCACCCATGATCAGCTCTGAAACCAGATTGCATAGCGGAGAAGGTATGGTGAGATTCGAAGTGGTCGGTAATCTGTTTGTTGACTTGGCTTTCAAAGATCTTAGAAAGGCAGGGTAGGCTAGATATGGGTCTGTAGCAGTTTGGGTCTAGAGTGCCCCCCCCCCCCCCCCCCCTTGAAGAGGGGGATGACCGCAGCTGCTTTACAATCTTTGGGAATCTCAGACGACATGAAAGAGGTTGAACAGTATAGGGGTTGCAACAATTTCGGCAGATCATTTTAGAAAGAAAGGGTCCAGATTGTCTAGCCCGGCTGATTTGTAGGGGTCCAGATTTTGCAGCTCTTTCAGAACATCTTCTGACTGGATTTGGGAGAAGGAGAAATGGGGAAGGCTTGGGCGAGTTGCTGTGGGGGGTGCAGTGCTGTTCACCGGGGTAGGGGTAGCCAGGTGGAAAGCCAGCCATAGAAAAATGCTAATTGAAATTCTCAATTATAGTGGATTTATTGGTGGTGACATTGTTTCCTCGCCTCAGAGCAGTGGGCAGCTGGGAGGTGGTGTTCTTATTCTCCATGGACTTTAGTGTCCCAGATATTTTTTGATTTTGTGTTGCAGGAAGCAAATTTCTGCTTTAAAAAGCTAGCCTTGGCCTTTCTAACTGCCTGTGTATATTGGTTTCTAGCTTCCCTGAAAAGTTACATATCACGGGGGCTGTTCGATGCTAATGCAGAAAGCCGTAGGATGTTTTTGTGTTGGTTAAGGGCAGTCAGGTCTGGAGAGAACCAAGGGCTATATCTGTTCCTGGTTCTAAATTTCTTGAATGGGGCATGCTTATTTAACTTCTTATGGCTGCAATCCCGTTAACGGGAGCGATATGACAACAACCAGTGAAAGTACAGGGCGCAAAATTCATAACAGATCTCAATTAAAATTCCTCAAACATACATGTATCTTATATAGTTTTCAAGGTAGTCTTGTTGTTAATCCCACCACAGTGTCCGGTTTCAAATAGGATTTACGGGGAAAGCACCACAAACGATTATGTTAGGTCACCAACAACTCACAGAAATACACAGCCAATTTTTCCAGCCAAAGAGAGAGAAAAAAAGCACAAATAGAGAAAATGAATCACTAACCTCAAATTACCTTCATCAGATGACACTCATAGGACTTCATGTTACACAATACATGTATGCTTTGTTTGATAAAGTTCATGTTTATCAAAATATGAGTTTACATTGGCGCGTTACATTCACTAGTTCCAAAAAACACCCAGGACTTTTGCATAGCCACATCATTCAACAGAAATACTCATCATAAATGTAGATGATAATACAAGTTATACACATGGAGTTATAGATATACCTCTCCTTAATGCAACCGCTGTGTCAGATTTCCAAAAAACTTTACGAAAAAAGAAACCCATGCAATAATCTGAGACGGCGCTCAGAAGTAAAAATCACCACAGATGGCGTCAACATAAACAAGAAATTACATGATAAATATTCCCTTACCTGATCTACATCAGGAAACACTCCAGGAATCCCAGGTCCACAATAAATGTTTGTTTTGTTTGATAATGTCTGTTATTTATGTACAAATACCTTCTTTTGTTAGCGCGTTTTGGTATACATATCTAAACACTCATTCTGGTCAGCGTTACATCGGACAAAAACTTCAAAAAGTTATATTACAGGTCGAAGATACATTTCAAACTAAGTACAGAATCAATCATTAGGATGTTTTCTAACATATAGCTTCAATAAAGTTCCAACCGGAGAATTCCTTCCTGTCTCCATGAGCAATGGAACGCAAGTGGGTACCATGAGGAATAAGCGTGATCAGAAAATGGCTGCTTGATAGACACCTGATGCATTCTGCACTCATTCACTCCCACAACACCATAGAAGTCTCATTAAAATGTCTATTATTGGTTGACATCGAGTGGAACCCCTAGGCAGTGCAACATCATTAATATCTCAAGGGGATTTCATTGGTGAATACATACAAAGCTCAGATTTCTCACTTCCTGTTTTGATTTCAACTCAGGATTTTGCCTGCCAAATGAGTTCTGTTACACTCACAGACATCATTCAAACATTTTTAGAAACTTTAGAGTGTTTTCTATCCAATACCAATAATAATATGCATATATTAGCAACTGAGACTGAGGAACAGGCTGTTTACTTTGGGCAACTTATTCATCCAAGATACTCAATACTGCCCCCCAGCCATAAGAAGATTTAAGATGGTGAGGAAGGCATTTAAAAAAAATAACAAGGCATCCTCTACTGACAGGATGAGGTCAATATCCTTCCAGGATACCCCGGCCAGGTCGATTAGAAAGGCCTGCTCGCTGAAGTGTTTCAGGGGAGTGTTTGACAGTGATGAGTGCAGGTCATTTGACAGCTGACCCATTACGGTTGCAGGCAATGAGGCAGTGATCGCTGAGATCTTGGTTGAAAACAGCAGAGGTGTATTTAGAGGGCAAGTTGGTTAGGATGATATCTATGAGGGTGCCTGTGTTTATGGCTTTGGGGTTGGTACCTGGTAGGTTCATTGATAATTTGTGAGATTGAGGGCATCAAGCTTAGATTGTAGGATGGCTGGTGTGTTAAGCATGTTCCAGTTTAGGTCGCCTAGCAAAATAAGCTCTGAAGACAGATGGGGGGCAATCAGTTCACATATGGTGTCCAGAGTACAGCTGGGGGCAGAGGGTGGTCTATAGCAGGCGGCAACGGTGAGAGACTTGTTTTTAGAGGTGGATTTTTAAAAGTAGAAGTTAAAATTGTTTGGGTACAGATCTGGATAGTAGGACAGAACTCTTGCAGGCTATCTTTGCAGTAGATTGCAACGCCGCCCCCTTTGGCTGTTCTATCTTGTCTGAAAATGTTGTAGTTTGGGATGAAGATTTCAGAATTTTTGGTGGTCTTCCTAAGTCAGGATTCAGACACGGCTAGAACATCCGGGTTGGCAGAGTGTGCTAAAGCAGTGAATAAAACAAACTTAGGTAGGAGGCTTCTAATGTTAACATGCATGAAACCAAGGCTATTATGGTTACAGAAGTCATCAAAAGAGAGCGCCTGGGGAATAGGAGTGGAGCTAGGCACTGCAGGGCTTGGATTCACCTCTACATCACCAGAGGGAACAGAGGAGGAGTAGGATAAGGGTATGGCTAAAAGCTATGAGGATTGGTCGTACAGAACGTCCGGAACAGAGAGTAAAAGGTGGTTTCTGGGGGCGATAAAATAGCTTCAAGGTATAGTGTACAGACAAAGATATGGTAGGATGTGAATACAGTGGAGCTAAACCTTGGCATTGAGTGATGATGAGAGATATATTGTCTCTAGAAACATCATTGAAACCAGGTGATGCCATCACATGTGTGGGTGGTGTAACTGAAAGGTTGGATAAGGTATAATGAGCGGGGCTAGATGCTCTACAGTGAAATAAGCCAATAATCACGAACCAGAACAGCAATGGACAAGACATATTGACATTGAGAAGCATGCATAGTCGAGTGATCATAAGGGTCCAGTGAGTAGTGAGGTTGGTTGGGGTAATGGCGATTCAGACAGCTAGCCGGGCCATCGGTAGCAAGCTAGCATAGGATGGAGGTCTGTTTTTAGCCACCTCGTGTGTTTCATTCGGTAGATTAGTGGGGTTCCGTGTGGTAGAGGGGATCAATCCAATTGGCAATATAGATATAGTTATAGTGACCCCAAAAAATTGTCCGATAGACCTATTCAGATAGCAGCCGATAAGACCGCTAACGATTAGCGGACCGCAGATGGGCGTTCAGGTAACGTCGCGACGGAGGGGCCAGTTGGATAACTACCTCGGGCAGATAACGTCGGTAGTCCAGTCGTGAAGGCCCGATGGGGCTCCGCTTTGGCAGTAAAACGGGTCCGGATAGGTGATTGTAGCCCAGGAGTGGCTGATGGAACTCTTCAGCTGGCTAGCTCTGGAATAATTGATGTCTGCTCCGGGACCGATGTAAGCCAATAGGCACTTGGATAGGAGCTAGCTAGCTGCAAGATCCAGGTGTAAATGTCCAGAGCTTGCGGTAGAAATCCGGGGATATGGAGAGAAAATAGGTCCGGTGTACTCTGGTCTGAATTGCGTTGTACAAAACTGCCAATTGCTTTTCGAGCTAAAGGATAGCTGATGACCACCAACCGTGGTTAGCTGAATACTAACGTTAGCCAGTAAACTGGCTAGCTTCTGGCTATGAGCTCAAAAGCGGAGCAGTTGCTCCCTACTGCAAGTCAGAAGTTAATACTGATTGTGTGCGGCGTGCTGTGCTGTGACGAAGCAGTTGGCTGTATCTCTGCAGTCATCACCTGTGTTTAGCCTTGCCCCGTTCCAAGCCAATCTTCACACAGAAGGCCGTTTACAATGAGATCTATCATCTTTAATACTGCTGGGCATGACTGGGCATGCTCTGACTGTTGCTTCTTCTTACGTCAACTGAGCCTGCCTTTCACTGGCAGCATATCCTTGGTGAATTCTAACAGCAATGCTCAGTAGTGGTTTAAAACATCAGCCATGCAATGTGGTGGTTTATTAGGACATTGCCTAGATTTGGTTGAATATGGTTTAGGGTGCTGTCAGAGTTGTAGAGTTTGATAATAGCAGTTAAGGGAGTACACCTTACTGACAGTCAAAGAAGGAAGGACTTGCTGGCATAATGGGAAGTAAGATTTCATTTCTAAAAGTGTCCTAGTTTGCTCAAAAAGAGCCCTGCTTTCAAAAGGGAAATACTATACATAGTTTGATCAATTATTGTTGCACCATATATAGCGTTTTCTCTGAATACAGGTGCCACCGAGAAATACTTCTGAAATGGTGTCTGAACCATCTGTTTCTCCTGTTGTGTTTCCACTTCAAGTACAGTAGTGAGTGATCAAAACCACAACGTTCATCCTTTCCACCTCACACTGTGTGAAAACCGTGTTCTTCTGAAGAGGCTGAAGACCTCCCGTTGAGCAGCTAAGGGTCACAAAGTGTTTATTTTCTAAGAATAGGAAATAGATGACTGTCTTGAGCATTCCTATTATCAGTATTTGAAATCAAATGCTCTGTGAATGTGAAGCAGACAGGAGTTCCCCCAAACAGCTCATTGTTGTTGCCCTTTGGGAAGAACACTGGCTAGTGTAGATTATCCAGATTTAAATCCATCCTCTCAGTAGTTGGCTTGTATTGCAAATGTGTTACTTTATTTCATAGCAACATATTGTTAGCAATAATGTGCTTACCTGTACAAATTAATCAATAATATAGAATACAAACACATCCTACCAATTTAACTTACTGTATAGTCAAGCCAGATGCCGACAGATTTAAGAGTCTATTGATGGGTCACATGTTAATACTGTCACAGGAAGCCCAAAAAGATAATCAATAACAACAACCACCCGGGCCATTGCCTGTTCACCCCGCTATCACCCAGAAGGCGAGGTCAGTACAAGTGCATCAAAGCTGGGACCGAGAGACTGAAAATCAGCTTCTATCTCAAGGTCATCAGACTGTTAAACAGCCATCACTAGTACATTAGAGGCTGCTGCCTACAGGCATAGACTAGAAATCACTGGCCACTTTAATAAATGGAACACTAGTCACTTCAATGTTAGCATATCTTGCATTACTAATCTCATATGTGTATACTGTATTCTATACTATTCTACTGTATCTTAGTCTCTGCTGCTCTAACATTGCTTGTCCAAATATTTATATATTCTTAATTCCATTACTTTGCTTAGATGCGTGTGCGTGTGCGTGTGCGTGTATGTATGTGTGTGTGTGTGTGTGTGTGTGTGTGTATTGGATATATGTTGTGAAATGGTTAGATATTACTTGTTAGATATTACTGCACTGTCGGAGCTAAAAGCACAAGCATTTCGCTACTCCCGCAATAACATTGATTTGATTTGTTAACATGCTGATCACTTCCACCATGTCTCCAGATTATCAAAAGTCTTTGTTGGGTCACATGTTAACATGCTGATCACTTCCATCGGGATCATTCAACGTAACCATATAGCTAGTCCTTCAATGTTGAGCTTGATGCCAGATGTATGATCAGCGTGAGGGGAGGTAGACTGTTAGTCTGGCACAGTGTTTCTGTTGCAGGGCATTCATTGTAAAAAGTTACAATTGCTCTGAGTCAGGCCACATTTCACAGAGAATTGATGTAATAAAAAATTTAGATACACTGTTGCCATATGGAAATGTGCTCTGTGAAAACTTCTAAACTCTGTGTGCCAAAACTCTCAGAATGTTATTTTATCCTAAATTGGTAGCTGCCAGACGTGCGAGGAGAGCGGCCCCAGTTTGGATGCCAGGTCTTTTGTGTTTTCTACCTTCAATGTTTATTTAACATTTTTTACCATGTGTTACATCATCACTGGCATGATTTTGACTTTATTTCTAAACCCAAATGTCCATCTGCACTCAGCATTGAATAGCCTCTCTATAGTTTGTCAATTTCAGATCCCTCTTTCAACAAACAATTTTAAGGCTTCATGGAGCCTTCATAAACCCTTTCATAAGCAAATGTTATGTATGTTTTGCTATTTTCCATCTTCCAAGTTGTTTTGTTTACTTAAAACGATCAAGCTAGCTTTCAAAATTCACAGCCCCACTCTTCCAATGCATTGTGGCTCTGAAATTCCTGAAAAGTGTGCATTGAATTCTACTAGATGGAAATTTATAACATCCTGGCATTTTAAGCAAACTATTTTCAAAAATTAACATACTATAAAACTTTCATTTCGCATTAAAAAGTCCTGCATGATTGCATTTGTTCCCTCTAGCTGATTTTGATATCACATATCTATTTGAGCTACTGTTAAAACCGAAATTTTTGACATCATTTCGGTTTTAACAGTAGCTCAATTAGATATGCGATATCAAAATCAGCTAGAGGGAACCAATGCAATCGCGCAGATAGTCAAACAGCCTACTATTTAGGATGCAAGTATGGGTATTCGGACACGGCCCCTGATTCTTTTTTTCCCGTCTTGTTTTATGCCATGAACAGGACAAATGATGAAAGCAGGGGGTGGAATCATTTGCACCCTGAAAAGTTATGCTTTGTCATGACGTGGTTGAATTAGTTAAGATGGTGACTCCTGAGGATGGAACTGCAGGCTGGTGTCTGCTATCCACTGAGTCAAAAGAGAACTTTGAACGCTTTATCGTAAGTCTGGCTGTGAGTGCGAGTTATCGATAACAGCAGCTTGGGTAATTCTAAACTGAAGGAAAAATTCTGGGTTAATACAGAAATCATTGAAAAGGAAAATATGTAACGCTTGTTTAAAAACTAGGGATGCGCCAATACCGATATCTGATATTTTCCTTGCCCAGAAAAAAGATACCGATTTTTATTAAAAATTTTAGCAGCCCTTTTCTTTATTCTAGTACATTTTGTTACACACACGTGGAGGCATTACGGCACTGCATCTCAGTGCAAGAGGCATCACTACAGTCCCTGGTTTGAATCCAGGCTGTGTCACATCTGGCCGTGATTGGGAGTCCCATAATGCGGCGCACAATTGGCCCCGCGCCGTCTGGGTATGGCCAGGCAGGCAATCATTGTAAATAAGAATTTGTTCTTAACTGTCTTGCTGAGTTAAAAGGTTACACACACACACACACACACCACACTGACCAAAAAGTTATTTTGTTGGCATTTACGTATGTCCCCATTACCAGTAAAACATCATCAAAACCTATTTCTTTCACTTACTTGCTGTGCTGTTTCGTTGTTCAGTCGTTTCATTCACAACCAGGATTTCACCATACATGTCAAGCAGTGAAGTTTCAGCTCTGTCTGTCCATGGCCTCTTTTCCTCGGTGCACACTGTCACTGTGTCTGTTTCCAGCTTGTCCAGCTGTGTATGTAACATTTCACGCAACCCTGTTTGTCTGCATCGAAGTAGTGGTCCTTGTACCGAACATCAAGCATGGTGAAGAGTAAAGAGGCTCAGAGAGAATGCCACTGAATCACTTGTTCACAGTCAAGTACTTTTGCAAGTTTTAACCCCTGTCTGTGTCGGCAGTTTTGTTGAGCATGCATTTCAATGCCATGACAGAGGGTATCATGTCTGCTGCAGACGCAGTTGACTAGCTTATTTCTCCAGTCAGTTGTTTGAATGGCACTAGGAGTGTGTTCATGTTTTAAACATGTTCTCAAATGACATTTGAAATGGCAACAGCGGTGTGAGATCCAACACATTCTTAAGCATGCAATACGGCTTTCCTCAGTACGAAATCCTTGTTGACCCACTGTGCTGTCAGACTCAGCATGCTCATTGGTCTGACGTCGCTTGAACAATACTGTAACTACAGTAGGGTAACATCTGAAAAAGTATGTGTACCGGGGCTCGACCAGTCGGCAAAAGCCAACTTCATCCCCGACAGAGAAAGGTTGATTGTAAAGGTCAATGTATCCAATTATCTTGGCGTTAATACTGCCCCCTACCCAAGAGAAGTTTTCACGTCCGCATGAAAAGCGTGCCTAAAGTAAACTGCCTGTTACTCAGGCCCAGAAGCGAGGATATGCATATAATTGGTAGATGTGGATAGAAAACACTTTCTGAAACTGTTAAAATAATGTCTGTGAGTGTATATATAACAGAACTGATATGGCCGGCGAAACCCTGTGGACAACCCCCCCCCCCCCCAAATAATTCCGCCTACCACTATTTTCAATGGCTGTCACTTTTTATTATAAGGCGATGTCCTCCCAAATAGCAGTTCCTAGGTTTTCCACTAGATGTCAACATGTCAACAGTCTTTAGAAAGAGTTTCAGGCTGGGTTTTGGAAAAATGAGCCAGAACATCATCAAAGGTAAGGCATTTATTATATCGTTATTTCTGACTTTCGTGTCGCACCTGCCTGGTTGAAATATGTTTTTCATGGTTTTGTATGCGGGGCGCTGTCCTCAGATAGTCGCATGGTGTGCTTTCGCCGTAAAGCCTTTTTGAAATCTGACACAGTGGCTGGATTAACAAGAAGTTAAGCTTTATTTTGATGTATTAAACTTGTGATTTTATGTAAGTTAAATAAATTTATAATTCTGTAGTTTGAATTTCGCGCTCTGCAATTTCACCGAATGTTGGCCAGGTGGGACACACCTACCCATAAGAAGTTAATGGATTTAGCTTTTGAGTTGTCTTGATGAAATGTTCTTACTCTTTCAAATGACTGCTCGACATGAACTTGTTTAGTTGTTGGAAGTGTGCGCTTAGTATTTTTCTGTTTTTGTTCTGTGTAGCACTGTATTTTTTTGTGGCGTCATTACATCATCTACCTACGTTATATTAGGTATGCACGTCATCTACCTACGTTATATTAGGTATGCATGTCAGCTTTGACATCGGTTTTGCACATCGCCGTTAAACTAGACATTGGCCTGATGTTGGCATTTTTAGCTAATATCGTCCGATTCCGATATGCTCACCGACTATATCATGCATCCCTATTGAAAACATGTTGTATTTAAGCAAATATTAACAGCTTGGCTCATCCTACCGTGCCTGACAGGACATCAATTGACAGGGTCATTCTTCAACCATAATTAATCTCTAGTTTACTCCTCCCCTAACCTGTGAGCCAATGAAAATGTGGCTTCTTCTGAAGACTTTTACTTTGAGGGAAGTTCTCTGGCATACTTCCATCCCCCTACCCTGCCTGGGTCCAGCTGGAGCAGGTTTGCTCACTGACCTTCAGGAACTGCATTCCCTAGAGTAGGTGGCCCTCATGGGTTGAACTGTGGGTAACGCTCCACTACACATGTGTCTGTGTGACTCCCACACAGCCGGGGCCACTGACTGAGAGGAGGCACAGATGGACTTCCATTTCTTGGTGTGGAGAGCGGCATTCTCTCCTCACTTGTCACACTTCCTCTTTTTCTCCATCTCCCCATGGGCAGAGCAAGAGATGGGGAGTGATTAGATTACTGCACGGCTGAGTTGGGCACTTGAGTCTTTGTGGCTTAACCCGTGCTATCACTTCCTCGCACAGTGCTCATGGCAGGAATATTGGATAATTCTGTAACCTGCTCATTCAGTCCATCCTGGGATAACTCTGACCTACTCATTCAGTCCAGTTCGTTACTCACTCTGTGTTCTTTTGGTGAACAATGCTTTCTGGCATTTTGGCAGCATGACCTAACCCTAACCTATGGGCAGGAATGAAGTGAAAACATTTCCCAGTAATGAGATCATTTTGCAACTGGACTAGGACTAGTAGATTATATTTGAGAGATCGACGTGAACTACTAGACTATTTGCCGTTGCTTTAATGTGCCAAAGCAGCTGAAAATTCGATTTTGTGATTCATATCAGGGGTTTGTGTCAATTTAATGTGAAGTCTTGTTCAGAAAATGTAGTCATCTCAATTCCCAAGTTTAAAAATGTACTAATAAACATGAAAATGAACTACATTTGACCTGTAATGGAAAGATTAGTCAGCCAGAACATGTTCTGTGGCACATGTAGGCCAGTCCCAGGCCGGCTATGGGAATGAGAGAGAAGCCAAGGAGAGGCTGTCCCCAGGTTGGCTATGGGAATGTGAGAGAAGCCAAGGAGAGGCTGTCCCCAGGTTGGCTATGGGAATGTGAGAGAAGCCAAGGAGAGGCTCTCCACTGGGTGTGTTTAAATTTGTTTTATATGTATGTATGTGTGTGTGTGTGTGTGTGTGTGTGTGTGTGTGTGTGTGTGTGTGTATAAATAATATATTAGTTCACATTTATTTAACCAGGTAGGCTATTTGAGAACAAGTTCTCATTTACAACTGCGACCTGGCCAAGATAACGCAAAGCAGTTCGACACAACAACACAGAGTTACACATGGAATAAACAAACACACAGTCAATAATACAGTAGAAAAAAAGTCTATATACATTGTGTGCAAATGAGGGAAGATAAGGGAGGTAAGTAAGGCAATAAATAGGCCATAGTGGCGAAATAATTACAATATAGCGATTAAACATTGGAGTGGTAGATGTGCAGAAGATGAATGTGCAAGTAGAGATACTGGGGTGCAAAGGAGCAAGATAAATAAATAAATAAATACAGTGTAGGGATGAGGTAGTTGAATGGGCTATTTACAGATGGGCTATGTGCAGTGATCTGTGAGCTGCTCTGACAGCTGGTGCTTAACTTCATATGGCTGCAGGGGCAGTATTGAGTAGCTTGGATGAAAAGGTGCCCATTGTAAACAGCCAGCTCCTCAGTCTCAGTTGCTAATATATGCATATTATTATTAGTATTGGATAGAAAACACTCTAAAGTTTCCAAAACTGTCAAAATATTGTCTGTGAGTATAACAGAACTGATATTGCAGGCGAAACCCTGAGGAAGATCAAAACAGGAAGTGGCTTCTATTTTGAAACCTCCATGTTCCATAGCCTCCCTTTGCTGGATTTAAAGGCATATGAACCAGATTCCTTTTACAATCGCTTCCTCAAGGTGTCAACAGTCTTCAGACATAGTTCCAGGCTTTTATTTTGAAAAATGAGCCAGAACGATATCATCGCGTCAAGTGGTCACATGAGTTTTGCTTGCGCAACAGAATTTGGACAGTCATTGTTTTCTCCTCTCCTACTGTGAAAGACATTTGCGGTTGATATATTATAGATTATATATTTTAAAAACAACATGAGGATTGATTATAAAAAACATTTGACATGTTTCTGTGAACATTATGGAAACTATTTGGAATTTTTGTCTGCGTTGTCGTGACCGCTCTTTACTGTGGATTTCTGAACATAACGCAACAAAAAAAGGGGGTATCTTGGATGTAAAAATCATCTTTATGGAACAAACGGAACATTTGTTGTGTAACTGGGAGTCTCATGAGTGAAAACATCCGAAGATCATCAAAGGTAAATTATTAATTTGATTGCTTTTCTGATTTTCGTGACCGAGCAACCTGATGCTAGGAGTACTTAATGTTTTATCGTGCGATCTAAAAACTTAAACGCTTGGATTGCTTTCGCTGTAAAGCATAATTTCAAAATCTGACACGACAGGTGGAATAACAAAAGGCTAAGCTGTTTTCCTATATTGCACTTGTGATTGAATATAAATGTAATATAAATGTAATATAAATATAATATAAATGAATATAAATATTTATAGGAATATTTATTGTATGTAGCGCTATGCTATTCAGCGGTTGTTGATGACACTTATCTCTATAGGGGGATTGCAGCCATAACAAGTTAAAGCTAGTGAGGGAGATATGTCTCGAGCTTCAGTGATTTTTTTTGGAGTTCATTCCAGTCATTGGCAGCAGAGAACTGGAAGGAATGGCGGCCAAAGGAGGAACTGGCTTTGGGGGTGACCAGTGAGATATACCTGCAGGAGCAAGTGCTATGGATGGGTGCTGCTATGGTGACCAGTGAGCTGAGATAAGGCGGGGCTTTACCTAGCAAAGACTTATAGATGACCTGGAGCCAGTGTGTTTGGTGACGAGTATGAAGTGAGGGCCAGCCAACGAGAGCATACAGGTCGCAGTGGTGGGTAGTATATGGGGCTTTGGTGACAAAATGGAAATTGGAATCTGATTCTAGATTTATTTTTGGATTGGCGATGTTTAATGTGAGTATGGAAAGAGAGTTCACAGTCTAACCAGACACCCAGGTATTTGTAGTTGTCCACATAATCTAAGTCAGAACCGTCCAGACTAGTGATGCTGGACGGGCGGGCAGGTGTGGGCAGCGATTGGTTGAAGAGCATGCATTTAGTTTTACTTGCATTTAAGAGCAGTTGGAGGCCACGGAAGTAGAGTTGTATGGCATTGAAGCTCGTCTGGAGGTTTGCTAACACTGTGTCCAAAGAAAGGCCAGAAGTATACAGAATGGTGTCGTCTGCGTAGAGGTGGATCAGAGAATCACCAGCAGCAAGAGCGACAATTGTGTGTGTGTGTGGCTATGGGAATGATAGAGAAGCCAAGGAGAGGCTGTCATTAGATGTCCTTGTTTCCTCTCACCAGCTTTATTATGAAGGGTCTGATTGTCAGTGAGCGTCCTCAGAACTCTTGTATCTCTGACCCGCTACGTCTCTCATTCAGGCCACTTATAGAATGGCACGGTGCCAAGTGAAAGATCTGCTTTTACTTTGTGCCCCGCTGAACATAAAATGATGTCTGTGTCAGTTGGGAAGAAGCGAGGCAACTGAGGGATGTAATGTAAGTGGTTAACAAAAGCATCTTGTAAATCAGCCTGGTTTTTCAGGCAGGTGTATACACATCAGGTGTGAAGGCCAAGAGACTTGGTGCTATTGATATACAGAGTGGCAGGTGTATACACCAGGTGTGAATGCCAAGAGACCTGGTGCTACTGATGTACAGAGTGGCAGGTGTATACACACCAGGTGTGAAGGCCAAGAGACCTGGTGCTACTGATGTACAGAGTGGCAGGTGTATACACCAGGTGTGAAGGCCAAGAGACCTGGTGCTACTGATGTTGTGTGGCAGGTGTATACACATCAGGTGTGAAGGCCAAGAGACCGGGTGCTACTGAAGTACAGAGTGGCAGGTGTATACACATCAGGTGTGAAGGCCAAGAGACCTGGTGCTACTGATGTGTATACACCTGCCACACAACATCAGGTGTGAAGGCCAAGAGACCTGGTGCTACTGAAGTACAGAGTGGCAGGTGTATACACATCAGGTGTGAAGGCCAAGAGACCTGGTGCTACTGATGTGTATACACCTGCCACACAACATCAGTAGCACCAGGTCTCTTGGCCTTCACACCTGATGTGTATACACCTGCCACACAACATCAGGTGTGAAGGCCAAGAGACCTGGTGCTACTGAAGTACAGAGTGGCAGGTGTATACACATCAGGTGTGAAGGCCAAGAGACCTGGTGCTACTGAAGTACAGAGTGGCAGGTGTATACACATCAGATTTGAAGGCCAAGAGACCTGGTGCTACTGATGTTGTGTGGCAGGTGTATACACATCAGGTGTGAAGGCAGATCAAAGTAAAAAAATACTATGCTGAGTTAGCTACATATTGAGTGTGTGACAAATGGTCCAATTCAACTGAAACATCCAAAAGTATAGTCCCCATTTACCTCAAAAGCCTGTCATTTTCTGCAGGTCTAATGAAAAGTGATTCTGCCACTGCCCTCCTGGTTATTTCAGGTGTGCAGGAGGCATGCTGCTACAGCTTAGTGAGTGGCAGTTCAAAACCAAAGGCCTGGCATTTTGAAGATAAAAGGTCTTGCCTCACTGACTGAAATGATCAATGGTGCATTTTCCAGCCTCGTCAGTTCATAGTTTGATTAGCTTGACCAGCATTTGATTAGCTTGACCAATACGTTCTGAATTAAAGCCTTTGTCAGGTTTGTTCAAATGAGTGGGAAGAAAAATGCAAGCATCTGGCACGCTCTGTGTTAACTAACGTTTTTAACATTAGTGGCGTGTAGGGGCTCCATCACTGTTTTTATCATATCATACAGGTGAAGAAGCTGCCACATTTTGAAAATGTGTCTAAGAGTGACATCTTAAAAGATAAACAACTTGCAGTGCTTTGGACTGTCATGCTGTCACCCGCTAGCCAAACATCAAGCTGAAATGTCAAATCTGTAATGGCAGCCCAAAAAAAGAACAATGACAAAGATTCTTCTAGCCCTTGTCCGCTGTCATCTCCACTAGCACATGACTAGAAGTTATTAAGTTCAATGGCTGCATTAATGGGTGAGGTACATCCTTCACACCCTTTAGGACTAAAAACAGCCCATACAAAGCTCATTTATAAAAAAGGGGAGGATAAATTCTACCACAATTCACTGCACCAGCCCTTCAATTGGGCATTTTCCAATCAAATCAAAGTTTATTGGTTGCATACTAGGCTACCCTGGGGCGGCAGGGTAGCCTAGTGGTTAGAGCGTTGGACTAGTAACCGGAAGGTTGCGAGTTCAAACCCCCGAGCTGACAAGGTACAAATCTGTCGTTCTGCCCCTGAACAGGCAGTTAACCCACTGTTCCCAGGCCGTCATTGAAAATAAGAATTTGTTCTTAACTGACTTGCCTGGTTAAATAAAGGTAAAAAAAAAAATACACAGTTTGGCAGATGTTATAGCGGGTGCGGCTAAATGATTGTGTTAATGATTGTGTTACTTGTCCCGAACACCTCTGTAAAATTGTCAAACAAGTAGGTATTTTGAGGCCACATGTTAGGCAATATTGAGTCAGCTCAGCCACATACATTTAATCTGATAAGAGGAAACAATTCCCTAGTCAATAAAACCATTGCAGGGAGTCTGGGAGTGAATTGATTCAGACCCGGACTGCTACTGCCTGCTGCTGGGAACTGGGAGAGCACTGTTCAACAGGCCTGAAGGCTCTTTGTGTGGTCAAGCCATTTTAGATAGAGCCTCTGCATAGTTGTTTTTGTGCATAGTGATCCATCTACGTCTATTCAGAAGCTCAAAAATGCACTCTGAAATATTTTCAGTGTTCTCGCTTGGCTCACAGTGATACTGCAAACGGAATGCCAAATGTTGGTCTTCTATCCTAACTGAAGCTTTACCATTGGTGAAATGGTGCCCAATCATCTAATTTGCAAATCAATTCCAATTAGGCCAATACACTTTTATTACATCCTGAAGAAGACAAGAATTCAAACAAACACCTTGTTGTACAATCATTCAGAGAATTGTAAATACTTAGGACACAAAATAGCTCCAATAAACTGTTCAGTTGGACATTAAATTGATCCAGATCTCAGCAGCACAGCAAGTTGGATACTCACTAGGGAGATGAACTGAGAGCAGCGGTGGCAGCAACCTGAGCCACCTGAGAAGTATCCCTGCTACGAAAGACTACAACAGCTCTACCTCTCAGGTCAGGGACCAACACACACTGCCTGGACTAACACCAGACCCAGCCAGGCAGGGATTTCAAATCATATGAAGGAGGGGATTTTGTGCTTTTCAAATTGCTTCACTTCCAAGTAAAATAAACCATTGAGGGTGATAAACTAGGAGAGCTCTGACCGTGCTGGCTGGCCTTCCCCTACCAAGGTGTAGCAAGAGTTGGGAGCCAACTGCGTGCAGAAGCCCTCCATAATGCTCCCTGCTGAAACTAAAGACTCCGCAAACTGTGAGATGTCACTCTGGCATGCAAGTCTAAGAAGGAAGCAACTCAATGGGGCAATTGTGTGTGCTGGCCCATTGCCTGGACCCCCATCTGCATGAGGAAACCAGACTGCAGAGTCCGGGGAGTACAAGTGGAACCAGACTGCAGAGTCCGGGGAGTACAAGTGGAACCAGACTGTAGAGTCCGGGGAGTACAAGTAGAACCAGACTGCAGAGTCCGGGGAGTACAAGTAGAACCAGACTGCAGAGTCCGGGGAGTACAAGTAGAACCAGACTGCAGAGTCCGGGGAGTACAAGTGGAACCAGACTGCAGAGTCCCGGCAGTACAAGTGGAACCAAGACTAAAGCAACCCAAACTAGCCATCAACACCACCCTGCTGTCAGCAGTAAGACTTGGAGAAGATGTGTGGCACAAGAATAGCCGTGTCTTAGCTAGAGCATCACCTTTTGGAGGATCGAATGCACATTATCCTTTTGGATAATGTTTAGGCCTACCAGCTACAATTGACTAGGAACACCATAGAAGCACAGCCAGCCCTTACTAAATTACCAAATATTTCCTATGATAAAAATTACAGACCTCTACATGCTTTGTAAGTAGGAAAACCTGCAAAATCGGCAGTGTATCAAATACTTGTTCTCCTCACTGTATATACTACCTCAACTAATGTGCCCCTGCACATTGACTCTGCACCGGCACCCCCCTGTATATATTGTTACTTCTTTACTCCTCCTCTTTAATTACTTGTTACTATTATCTCTTATTTTTATCCATATTTTTTTAAACAGCACTGTCTGTTCGGGCCTCGTAAGTAAGCATTTCACTGTACGGTGATTGTGGAGGCCCGGTCATCTGATGCAGCACTCAATCACTCTCCTTCTTGGTCAAATAGCCCGTACTGTACACAGGCTGGAGGTGTGTTGGGTCATTGTCCTGTTGAAAAACAAATGATAGTCCCACTAAGCGCAAAGCAGATGGGATGGCGTAACGCTGCAGAATGCTGTGGTAGCCATGCTGGTTAACCTCTCTGGGATATTCGGGACGGTAGTCGCACCTCAACAACAACCAGTGAAAGTGCAGGGCGCCAAATTCTAAACAAAAATCCCATAATTAAAATTCCTCAAACATACAAGTATTTCACACCATTTAAGATAAACGTGTAAATCCAGCCACAATGTCCGATTTCAAAAATGCTTTACGACGAAAGCACACCAAACGATTGTTAGGTCAGTACCTAGTCACAGAAAAACCCAGCCATTTTTCCAGCCAAAGAGGAGTCACAAAAAGCACAAATAGAGATTAAATGAATCACTAACCTTTGATGATCTTCATCAGATGACACTCATAGGACTTCATGTTACACAATAGATGTATGTTTTGTTCGATAAAGTTCATATTTATATCCAAACATCTGTTTACATTGGCACGTTATGTTCAGTAGTTCCAAAACATCCGGTGATTTTGTAGAGATCCACATCAATTTACAGAAATACTCATAATAAACATTGCCAAAAGATACAAATGCTATGCATGGAATTTTAGATCCACTTCTCCTTAAAGCAACCCGCTGTGTCATTTCAAAAAAGCTTTACGGAAAAAGCAAACCATGCAATAATCTGAGTACAGCTTTCAGACAACAAAGCAGCCAAAAAGATATCCGCCATATTGGGTAGTAAACATTAGTCATAAATAGCATTATAAATATTCACTTACCTTTGATCTTCATCAGAATGCACTCCCAGGAATCCCAGTTTCACATTAACCTTTCTAGGGCAGGCGTTCCGCAAGTGGAAACCCTCAAACATTCCACTGAAAAGGCAGTGCGCGAAATTAAAACTTTCACACATTTAACAAGTCCAATACAGCAAATGAAAGAAACACCTTGTTAATCTACCCATCATGTCCGATTTCAAAAATGCTTTACAGCGAAAGCACAACATACGTTAGGTCATAGCCAAGTCAAAAAAACACAGCCATTTTTCCAGCCAAAGATAGGAGTCACAAAAAGCAGAAATATAGATAAAATGAATCATTAACTTTTGATATTCATCAGATGACACTCAGAGGACATCATGTTACACAATAGATGTATGTTTTGTTCGATAATGTGCATATTTATATCCAAAAATCTCAGTTTACATTGGCGTGTTACTTGCAGTAATGTTTTGGTTCCAAAACATCCTGTGATTTTGCAGAAATACTCATAATAAACATTGATAAAAGATACAAGTCTTATTCACAGAATTAAAGAAGTTCCAAAATACTTTACGGAAAAAACATAATCTAAGATCGACCCTCAGAGCCCAAACCAGCCAGAGAAATATCTGCCATGTTGGAGTCAAAAGAAGTTAGAAATAACCCTAAATATTCACTTACCTTTGATCTTCATCAGAAGGCACTCCCAGGAATCCCAGGTCGACGATAAATGACTGATTTGTTCCATAAAGTCCATCATTTATGTCCAAATAGCCACTTGTTGTTAGCGTGTTTATCCCAGTAATCCATCTTCATGAGGTGCGAGCACTTCGTCCAGACAAAAACTTGAAAAGTTCCATTACAGGTCGTAGAAACAAGTCAAACGATGTATGGAATCAATCTTTAGGATGTTTTTAACGTTACACTTCAATAATATTCCAACAGGAGAATTCCTATGTCTGAAGAAAAGCACTGGAATGAGAGCTAACTCTGTTGGGAGTTAGCATCACGAGGAGAGCGAGCAGCCTGAGACACTCTGCCAGACCACCGACTCAAACAGGTCTCATGAGCCCCTCCTTTATAGTAGAATCCTCAAACCAGTTTCTAAAGATGGTTGTCATCTAGTGGAAGCCGTAGGAAGTGCAACTTGACACTGTGTATTCGGTAGGCCAAGCTTTGAAAAACTACAAACCTCAGATTTCCCACTTCCTGGTTGGATTTTTCTCAGGTTTTCGCCTGCCATATGATTTCTGTTTTACACAGACATCATTCATACAGTTTTTAGAAACTTCAGAGTTTTCTATCCAATACTAATAATAATATGCATATATTAGCAACTGGGACTGAGGAGCAGGCAGTTTACTCTGGGCACCTTTCATCCAAGCTGCTCAATACTGCCCCTGCAGCCATAAGAAGGAAAGAAATTCCACACATTTTTTCCCCACATTTTGTTAGGATACAGCCTTATTCTAAAATGGATAACTGTTTTTCCCCTCCCCAATCTAAACACAATACCCCATAATTACAAAGGGTAAAACAGGTTTTTAGAAATGTTTGCAAATGTTTGCAAATGTGTGTGTGATATATATATATATATATATATATATATATATATATATATATATATATATATATATATATATATATATATATATATATATATATATATATATATATATATATATATATATATATATATATATATATATATATATATATATATATATACACACACACACACACATTTGCATAAGTATTCAGACCCTTTACTCAGTACTTTGTTGAATAACATTTGGCAGCAATTACAGCCTCGAGTCTTCTTGAGTATGACGCTACAAGCTTGGCACAGCTGTATTTGGGGAGTTTCTCTTATTCTTCTTTGCATATCCTCTCACGCTCTGTCAGGTTGGATGGGGAGAGTTGATGCACAGCTATTTTCAGGTCTCCCAAGGAATACTCAATCAGATTCAAGTCTGGGCTCTGGCTGGGCACTCAAGGACTCCTGCATTGGAGCCACTCCTGCATTGTCTTGGCTGTGTGCTTAGGGTTGTTTTCCTTTTGGAAGGTGAACGTTCGCCCCAGTCTGAGGTCCTGAGTGCTGTGGAGCAGGTTTTCATCAAGAATTTTGGCCCATTCCTCCTGACAGAGCTGGTGTAACTGAATCAGGTTTGTAGGCCTCCTTGCTCGCACACACTTTTTCAGTTCTGCCCACAAATTTCCTATAGGATTGAGGTGATGGCCACTCCAATACCTTGACTTTGTTGTCCTTAAGTCAACTTTGGAAGTATGCTTGGTGTCATTGTCCATTTTCAAGACCCATTTGCAACCAAGCTTTAACTTCCTGACTGATGTCTTGAGATGTTGCTTCAATATAGCCACAAAGTTGTCCTACCTCATGATGCCATCTATTTTGTGAAGTGTACCAGTCCCTCCTGCAACAAAGCACCCCCACAACATGATGCTGCCACACCGTGCTTCATTTTTGGGATAGTGTTCTTCGGCTTGCAAGGCTCCACCTTTTTTCCTCCAAACATAACGATGATCATTATGGCCAACCAGCTCTATTTTTGTTTCATCAGACCAGAGGACATTTCTCCAAAAAGTACCATCTTTGTCCCCATGTGCAGTTGCAAACCATCGTCTAGCTTTTTTGTGTGTTTTTTTGGTTGAATTTTACCCCTTTTTCTCCCCAATTTCGTGGTATCCAATTGTTTTAGTAGCTACTATCTTGTCTCATCGCTACAACTCCCGTACGGGCTCGGGTGAGACGAAGGTTGAAAGTCATGCGTCCTCCGATACACAACCCAACCAAGCCGCACTGCTTCTTAACACAGCGCGCATCCAACTCGGAAGCCAGCCGCACCAATGTGTCGGAGGAAACACTGTGCACCTGGCAACTGCGCCCGGCCCGCCGCAGGAGTCGCTGGTGCCCGATGAGACAAGGACATCCCTACCGGCCAAGCCCTCCCTAACCCGGACGACGCTAGGCCAATTGTGCGTCGCCCCACAGACATCCCGGTTGCGGCCGGTTACGACAGAGCCTGGGCGCGAACCCAGAGTCTCTGATGACACAGTGCCCTTAACCACTGCGCCACCCGGGAGGCCTCGTCTGGCTTTTTTGTGGTGATTTTGGAGCAGTGGCTTCCTCCTTGCTGAGTGGCCTTTCAGGTTAAGTCGATATAGGACTCGTTTTACTGTGGATATAGAATCTTCTGTACCTGTTTCCTCCAGCATCTTCACAAGGTCCTTTTCTGTTGTTCTGGGATTGATTTGCACTTTTCACACCAAAGTACGTTCATCTCTAGGAGACAGAACGTGGCTCCTTCCTGAGCAGTATGATGGCTGCTTGGTCCCATGGTGTTTATACTTGCATACTATTGTTTGTACAGGTTAACGTGGTACCTTCAGGCATTTTGAAATTGCTCCCAAGGATGAACCAGGCTTGTGGAGGTCTACAATTTATCTTCTGAGGTCTTGGCTGATTTTGTTTTGATTTACCCATGATGTCAAGCAAAGAGGCACAGAGTTTGACGGTAGGACTTGAAATAATTCCACAGGTACACCTCCAATTGACTCAAAAGTTGTCAATTAGCCTACCAGAAGCTTCTAAAGCCTTGACATAATTTTCTGCAATTTTCCAAGCTGTTTAAAGGCACAGTCAACTTAGTGTATGTAATCCTCTGACCCACTGGAATTGTGATACAGTGAAATAATCTGTCTGTAATTAATTGCACAAAGTAGATGTGCAAAGTAGAGTGGTTGAAAAACTAGTTGTAATGACTGCAACCTAAGTGTATGTAAACTTCCGACTTGAAGTGTATATAGAAGTATGTGGAAATTAGTGTATTCGGCTATTTTTAGCCGCACCCATTGCTGACAGGTGTATAAGATGTAGCAAACAGCCATGCAATCTCCATAGACAAACATTGGCAGTAGAATTGCCTTACTGAAGAGCTCGGCTACTTCAACGTGGCACTGTCATAGGATGCCACCTTTCCATCAAGTCGTGAAATTTCCGGCCTGCTAGGCCTGCCCCGGTCATATGTAAGTGCTGTTATTGTGAATTGGAAATGTCTAGGCGCAACAACGTCTCAGCCGCGAAATGGGAGGCCACACAAGCTCACACAACGAGACGGCCGAGTGCTGTAGCGAATAAAAATTATCTGTCCTTGTTTGCAACGCTCACTAATCAAATCATTAGTTTTTGGTCACATACACTTGATTAGCAGATGTTATTGCAGTTGTAACAAAATGCTTGTGCTTCTCGCTCCGACAGTGCAGTAATATCTAATAAATTACACATACCCAATTCACACAAATCTAAGTAAGAATGAATTAAGACTTTATAAAAAAATAAATCAGTTAAAGAACAAATTCTTATTTAAAATTACGGCGTAGGAACAGTGGGTTAACTGCCTTGTTCAGAGGCAGAATGACAGATTTTTACCTTGTCAGCTCGGGTATTCGATCTAGCAACCTTTCAGGTACTGGTCCAAACGCTCTAACCAGTAGGTTACTTGCCGCCCCACTATATGTATGTGTGTGTATATATGTGTATGTGTATGTGTATGTGTGTGTGTGTGTGTGTGTGTATGTATATATCTTAGTCCGTTCCGCTCTGACATCGCTCGTCCATATATATATTTATCTATATATATGGACGAGCGATGTCAGAGCGGAACGGACTAAGATACCGTAGAGTAGTATATCAAACAGTATATAGATATGAAAAGAGTAATGCCAGATATGTAAACGTTATTAAAGTGACTAGTGTTCCGTTCCTTGAAGTGGCCAGTGATTTCTAGTCTATGCCTGTAGGCAGCAGCCTCTAATGTGCTAGTGATGGCTGTTTAACAGTCTGATGACCTTGAGATAGAAGCTGTTTTTCAGTCTCTCGGTCCCAGCTTTGATGCACCTGTACTGACCTCGCCTTCTGGATGATAGCGGGGTGAAAAGGCAGTGGCTCGGGTGGTTGATGTCCTTGATGATCTTTTTGGCCTTCCTGTGACATCGGGTGCTGTAAGGTGTCCTGCAGTGCGGGTAGTTTACCCCCTGGTAATGCGTTGGGCAGACCTAGCTGACCTCTGGAGAGCCTTGCGGTTGTGGGTGGTGCAGTTCCCGTACCAGGAGGTGATACAGCCCGACAGGATGCTCTCAATTGTGCGTCTGTAAAGGTTTGAGGGTTTAGGTGACAAGCCAAATTTCTTCAGCCTCCTGAGGTTGAAGAGGCTCTGTTGAGTCTTCACCACACTGTCTGTGTGGGTGGTCTATTTCAGGTTGTCAATGATGTATACGCCAAGGAATTTGAAGCTCTCCACCTTCTTCACTGCTGTCCCTTCGATATAGATAGGGGGGTGCACCCTCTGCTGTTTCCTGAAGTCCACAATCTTCTCCTTTGTTTTGTTGATGTTGAGTGAGCCGTTGTTTTCCAAGCACCACACTCCCTGGGCCCTCACCACCTCCCTGTTGACTGTCTTGTTGTTGTTGTTAATCAGGCCCATGACTGTTGTGTCGTCTGCAAACTTGTTGATTGAGTTGGAGGCGTGCTTGGCCACCCAGTCATGGGTGAATAGGGAGTTCAGGAGGGGGCTGAGCACGCACCCTTGTGGGGCCCCATTGTTGAGGATCAGCTGAGTGGAGGGCATGTTTCCTACCTTCACCACCTGGGGGCGGCCCGTCAGTAAGTCCAGGACCCAGTTGCACAGGGCGGGGTTTAGACCCAGGGCCTTGAGCTTAATGATGAGCTTGGAGGGTACTATGGTGTTGAATGCTGAGCTTTAGTCAATAATCAGCATTCTTACATTGGTATTCCTCTTGTCCAGATGGGATAGGGCAGCGTGCAGACTGATTGTGAATGCATCGTCTGTGGATCTATTGGGGCGGTAAGCAAATTGAAGTGGGACTAGGGTGGCAGTTAAGGTAGAGGTGATATGATCCTTGACTCGTCTCTCAAAGCACTTCATGATGACAGAAGTGAGTGCTATGGGGCTATAGTCCTTAAGTTCAGTTACCTTTGCATTCTAGGGTACAGCATCAATGGTGGCTATCTTGATGCATGTGGGGATAGCAAACAGGGATAGAGAGATTTGAATTTGTCCGTAAACACACCAGCTAGCTGGTCTGCACTTGATCTGCCGTCTGGGCCGGCAGCCTTGAGGGTTAACATGTTTAAATGTTTTACTCACGTTGGCCATGGAGGAGAGCCCACAGTCCTTGGTAGCGGGCCGCGTCAGTGGCACTATGTTATCCTCAAAGCATGCAAAGGTGTTTATCCTGTCCAGAAGCAAGACGTCGTTCTCGATGACGTGGTTGGTTTTCCTTTTGTAGTCCATGCCACGTGTCTGAGCTGTTGAATTGCGACTCCATTTATCTATTTTCTGGTGTTTAGCCTGTTTGATTGCCTTGCGGAGTGAATAACTACACTGTTTATATTCTGCCACATTACCAGTCACCTTGCAATGGTTAAATGCGGTGGTTCGCACTTTCAGTTTCACGCGAATGCTACCATCTATCCACGGTTTCTGGTTAGGGTAGGTTTTAATTGTCACAGTGGGTACCACATCTCCTATACACTTCCTTATGAACTCAATCACCTTATCTGTGTATGCATCTAGATTATTTTCTCAAGCTACCCGGAACATATCCCAGTCCACGTGATCAAAACAATCCTGAAGTGTGGATTCCGATTGATCAGACCAGCGTTGAATTGTGTGAAGCACGGCTACTTCCTGTTTGAGTTTCTGCCTAATAGGACTGGAGGAGCAAGATGGAGTCGTGAGCAGGGCCTTGTAAGCATTCCAGAAGTTTGAATAGCAATGGTTGAGAGTCTTAGCAGCGCGAGTAGTACAGTCTATACGTCGATTAAACTTTGGCGCCTAGTCCTCAAATTAGCTTTGGTAAAATCCCCAGCTACAATAAATGCAACCTCAGGATATGTGGTATCCAGTTTGCATGAAGTCCAGTTAAGTTCTTTGAGGGCCGTCGAGGTATCTGCTTGAGGTGGGATGTAAACGGCCGTGGCGATGACTGAGGAGAATTTTCTTGGGCGATTAATATGGTCGGCATTAAATTGTGAGCTATTCTAGGTCGGGTGAACAAAAGTAGTTGAGTTACTATATGTTCCTGGAATTACACCGTGAGTCGTTAATCATGAAACCCACCCCTACGCCCTTCTGCTTCCCGGAGAGAGATTTATTCCTGTCTGCGCGTTGTCCTGAGAATCCCGCTGGCTTTACCGAACCCGACGGAGTTTCCCAAGAAAGCTATGTTTCCGTCAAACAAAGTATGTTACAGGCACCGATATCTCTCTGGAAATAAATCCTTGCTCTAAGCTCATCAACTTTGTTATCCAAAGACTGAACATTAGTGCATAATATACTCTGAAGTGGTGGGTGGTGTGCGCGCCTCCTAAGTTGAACCAGCAGACCGCATCGAGTGCCTCTCCTTCCCCGGTGATGTTTTGGGTCTGCCTCTGGAATATTTAATTTGCTATGGGGAGCGTGAACATAGGATCTTCTCCAGGGAAGTTGTATTCCTGGTCGTAATGCTGGTCGTTCTGGTGAGTTACCGTCGCTCTTAATATCCAATAGCTCTTCCGGGCTGTATGTAATGACACACAACATTTCCTGAGCTATTAATGTAAAAAATTGTGCATTAAAAAAACAAAATACTGCAAAGTGTCCCAATTTCCAAACTGCCTCAGGAAGTAACGTCAGTACAAGGACTGTTCGTCGGGAGCCTCATAAAATGGGATTCCATGGCCGAGCAGCTGCACACAAGCCTATGATCACGATGCACAATGCCAAGCGTTGGCATTGTGCAAAGGAATTGAAGCTCGTCACCATTGGACTCTGGAGCAGGGGAAACACGTTCTCTGGAGTGATGAATTACACTTCACAACCTGGCAGTCCGAAGGACAAATCTACCTCAATGCATAGTGCCAACTGTAAAGGTTGCTGGATGAGGAGTAATGGTCTGGGGATGTTTTTCCTGGTTCTGGCTAGGCCCCTTAGTTCCAGTGAAGGGACATCTTAACGCAACAGCACACAATGACATTCTAGACGATTCTGTGCTTCCAACTTTGTTGCACCAGTTTGGGGAAGGCACTTTCCTATTTCAGAATGACAATGCTCCTGTGTACAAAGGAAGGTCCATAGAGGAACAGTTTGTCGAGATCTGTGTGGAATAACCTGACTGGCCTGCACAGAGCCCTGACCTGAACTCCTTTGGGATGAATTGTTCCAACATCTAAGGGAAAGACTTCCCAGAAGAGTGCAGGCTGTTATAGCAGCAAAGGGGAGACCAACTCCAAATTTAATGGCCATGATTTTGGAATGAGATGTTCGACGAGCAGGTATCCTCATTCTTCTGGTCATGTGATGTATCTTAATGATTGGTGGGTTTTTGGTAACGGAATTACAAGGCAATATTTCTTAAACTTGTAGGATGCCTCTAGCACGGAGATGCAGTGCCATAGACCTCTGCGCTACTCGGAAGCCCTAACTCTGCTATCTGTTAATCCAGAAATCAAAGACTTTGCTTATGCCTAATTTTTAAGATTGAAAATGGTCGAAAAATATATATATGCCTTCATTTCCCCAGAATATGGACTTAGGAGCATATCAAATGAAGCTATGAACTTCACATGTTGGTGCTCATGGAACCTTTTACATGGAAATGCCCTGCTAGGACTGATGTTAGTTTGATACATTTTTCTCATGGCTTCTTAGCCTCTATGGGTCAACTAGATATGAACTTTCTGATTGTCGCAGTCAGATATGAGGGATCAGGATAGCACTATCATCTTGTCCGTGATCCAGTCTGCCCCTCAACTCCTACAGTAGCTCTTTCTGTTTACAGGCGTGTTGTTCCCTTCTGCTTCTTTCTCAGTAAATTGACACACCACCAGCAGCTCTGTTGTGTCTGCGCTTCAGTGTGCAGCCACTCAGTTCCACTCCGGAAGGCATCCTTATTTGCACCTCTATGAAAATGCTAGGTTAGATTATTTGTTACACACCATTTACTATCATGAAGGTGGTGCCTTTGAAATAATGTAGGTGTACTTTATATAGGTTATACTACTTTATATAGGTTAGACCCCAGCTATGTCATTCGACCATTTCTCTGAAGTGTAAATGTAGACTTCAACTTGGGCTTTATTAGCCTGATCTGTTCTCACATATTCACATGCATGATGGGATTCAATGATGAGGACAGGGTAGAGCAGAAACGGTAGATCCCTCAAAAAGCTATTTTTGTCCTATGGAAATCCCAGTTGGTATTTCTGAAGAGGGTATTGGGTAGCTGGCATCTTGATGTGCCGCTGATGGTGGCAGCAAATTTAGTGAAGTCCGAGTCCACCTCTATGCCCCCAGCCCCAACTGCGTTCAAAGGCCTCAAGGGTCCCACTGACAATGCTTTTGGTGATCAATTAGAAGCAGCTGGGGTCCTGAAGGAATATCTCTGTGTTCATTCCGACGTGGTGGATGTCAAAACATGAGCTGGTGGTAGTAACCATAGTAACATGACTTCTCAGTGAGCTTTGTTTAGACCCTAACGAATGAACTTAACATGTACTACATCTCTGAGATTACGGCTTCACATGCAAAATATGCAAGACCAATGATTAGGCTACTTTTGAGATGTTAATTTCACTCTCCCGCTCCCACTCATCTGTTCCTATCGCACTTAGAGATGAAGAGTTTGATATGGTTAAAAAAACAGCTGTTCTGAGTGTTTTGACTGGATGTTATTATTAGAAAATTATGAATTGCATCAGATTCCTGATATGTCTAAACGGTTTGTCATACACATGCATTATGAAACTAAGCATGTCACGGGTTGGCTATATGAGCATCTTAGGTTGATGCTATAGCCCCGATAATCATTTTGGCTGGTGTTATTTTTTTCTGTAGCATCCAGGGAAGAATCGTTTGTTTTAAGGCACTTACAGGTTGTCATAGTTTAATTCATTGTTAGTTTCTGTGAAGGGTTATTACTGTGTTTCTGTGAAGGGTTATTACTACTCTTATTGTAGAGGGGTGACAGGTAATTTTCTGCTGAGGTTTTTAACAGCATTTCACTGAGGAATTATGCTTCAGTGATCTCACTGATTTGGAAGGACATGAAATAATCGGAGGAGATGGAATGAAAATCAAGTGATAGCCTTATTACTTTTTAAAGTACTTTTTTAGCACTATCCTGTTGAGCGGTTGTTACCCTTTTTTATATTAAAAACAAAATGTATTAAAAAAATGATCATACTTATAAAAGGATGAAAACATTAAACAGGATTAGGATACTGTAGTTTGTGATATTTTACCATAAACCTAGTGCTTCAAAATACGACTTCCAGATCTCCTTCATAAAGATGGTTCTGTTCCCTCTCTCACATGGTAGCACACTGTCAGTCAGCCGCTTGTCCTCCAGCAGTAATGTGTCACATTGGTGGGTGGGTGACTGACTCTCAACTCAGGCAACAATAGTACTTTGACACCACTTCTATTAAAGGATAGCCTTAAAGAATGTGTAAATGTCATGTGAATGAAAGGTGTGGTGGCCACTCCCTCAATGCCCTTCCTCCAATCTGTGATTTTAAATGAAATGGTTACTCATCAACAAAATATATTGTTTTTGGAAATAGGTTTGGGCGGTATCCAGATTTTCATATCGTCATACCGTGCGTCTCTCATATCGGGATTTACGGTATTACCGGCTTAGTACACAAGGAGGTGCCCAAAATGCAAAAAAAAGCCCTCTAGGAGTCTATAACCAGAACGCTAAAAACATTTGCAAAAGTAATATCACATTTCCACTGAGGCTGCTAGCTAAAAATGCCTTCTAGCGTCATCGAAAAGAAAGGAATCGCAAAGACAAGGCAATACAGGTTATACATATGTAGGTAGGAGCTACCAAATGTCATTTTTGGTGAGTTTGGACATTTTACAAGCGAATGTGAACGAGAGGCATTGTGCAGGAAGAACAGTACTGTGTAGTCGCAAGGGCAACGGGCCCGCTTGCTCTGCTCAGAGAAGATGGGGGAGGAGCAAACTCAGAACAGAGAGGAAAAAAAACGCAAGGAAATCAAGCTGCAGAGGCAGCTGTACAGAACTCATCCAAAGGGCTCTGACTAATAAAACATGGCAGATAACTAACACAATTCAGCTACAAGTTAAACTTAGGGGTTTCCCTAACTCATAATTCTTGTTTTTTCATGCAGCAAAAACGCATAACTATCTTGCTGCGTTTTTGTAAACGGCGATCTAAAATGTTGCTTATTGGAATTTCTAGTCGGCATCGGACTAATTTTTTGCTTCAGTTGCACTTCTCCACTCGGATGAAAATGAAACACTCCATGTTTAACACATCGTACCCTTTTCTGGGTCTGAAGCAGTGGATCCCGCAGTCATGTTTCATGGCGTAATCAGTGTGCATACCAGGTCCTGTGGGATGTTAAATCTCTGTTGCGTTCCAGAGGTGAGGCCACACAAGGCAGGGGGACCCTTGTGATGACTTGGGAATAACTGTGATTCCAGAGGTCAAGGTGAACTGACACAGTGGGCCGTCACATCAGAATGGATCATTCCAGAGGTCAAGATTATAGAATGGTGTCTGGAGAACCCTACGGGTTAATAACACCTCTCAAGTTAGAACCATGACTGATTTTGTCCTGTCCACCGGTGATATAACTGTATGGCAGCTTCATGTTCACACTTTCTGTGCTGTATGGCTTTGACCGTGAGTGGTGAATTGTGTGTCTTCTGGACAACGTATCTGGAGGATACGGATGGGGTGTGTGTGTTCCAGGTTGGCTCTTAAACTGTAAATGGAACAGACTGGATGCCAGGCATTAATCTCCTAGAAAGATTGACTGCAAGAAGATTAGTGGCTCATTCATTTTGTCTCTCTGCCACCGAGCTAGGACTTAATTACGTCTGCCACCGAATACTGCTAGTCCCAGAGGCTCCTCTCCTCCGGAATCCTGCTAGTCCCAGAGGCTCCTCTCCTCCGGAATCCTGCTAGTCCTGAGGCCCCTCTCCTCCGGAATACTGCTAGTCCCCGAGGCTCCTCTCCTCCGGAATCCTGCTAGTCCCAGAGGCTCCTCTCCTCCGGAATCCTGCTAGTCCCGAGGCCCCTCTCCTCCGGAATACTGCTAGTCCCCGAGGCTCCTTTCCTCCGGAATACTGCTAGACCCGGAGGCTCCTCTCCTCCGGAATCCTGCTAGTCCCGGAGGCTCCTCTCCAACTGAATCCTGCTAGTCCCAGAGGCTCCTCTCCTCCGGAATCCTGCTAGTCCCGGAGGCTCCTCTCCAACTGAATCCTGCTAGTCCCAGAGGCTCCTCTCCTCCGGAATCCTGCTAGTCCCGGAGGCCCCTCTCCTCCGGAATCCTGCTAGTCCCGGAGGCTCCTCTCCAACTGAATCCTGCTAGTCCCAGAGGCTCCTCTCCTCCGGAATCCTGCTAGTCCCGGAGGCTCCTCTCCTCCGGAATACTGCTAAGCCCGGAGGCTCCTCTCCTCCGGAATACTGCTAGGCCCGGAGGCTCCTCTCCTCCGGAATACTGCTAGGCCCGGAGGCTCCTCTCCTCCGGAATACTGCTAGTCCCGGAGGCTCCTCTGTTTTCTGACTTCAATGTTTTAAAGTGATGGTATGGATTTATCTCCTGTGCATTAGTGACAGCCTGCAAATGGACAACTCCATGTTTAACTCATGAACAGCGAATCTGTGGCAATGCACCGATCCAAACTGACAGGGAAGCAGACTCCTAACAGACTGTTATCACCCACGTTAATACGAACACAGATAGTCATTACCCCAGCTAACACACCAATTTTCTCCTAACAGAGCCTCAAGAGACAGAATGGAATATAACGGCTTCAGATTTGTTTCGTTACAAAATACTTAAATATTTGACAATTGTATGAACAAAACATCTACTGTTATCATGGTGTTGCATTTGCAAACTTGATCAAGTGAATCTTCACAATATGGAAATGAGTCTGTTTGTTATTCTTGTAATTAGAATAGCAAAAATGTGCATCCTATTTGCATCCATCGAGGGTACAAATCTCACTTGACAGGCGCGAGCATGCCATTTGAATTAGTACTGTATCTTCGGGTCAGAGCCGCTGCCATCCCAGATAACATT
Source organism: Oncorhynchus mykiss (assembly GCF_013265735.2). NCBI lineage: Eukaryota > Metazoa > Chordata > Actinopteri > Salmoniformes > Salmonidae > Oncorhynchus > Oncorhynchus mykiss. The sequence goes on from NC_048587.1 coordinate 53,960,629, forward strand.
CCCAGAACAGGCAGGACTCTGGTGGCTCAACACAGGGCTTAAGTGGCTTTATAATCGGAGCGAGTTGGAAAATGAGAGCATTGAGGCGGCATGTCACCATGAGGAGGAGACAGAGGATGCCTTGGCCTGATCTACTGACTGTAGCCATTACAGTAATGCAGTTGTTTTGGACCTGATTAGAGGTTCTGACTCTGGGCAGGAGTAAGGCAGCCAGACCTGGGCTCTGCAGTGGCTCAGTGTTCAATGTGTGGGACTGGTGGTATTTATTAAGCCCTCTACTTTCTCAGAACCAGGGTCCCGGACAGAAAGCTGATGGAGAAGACAACCATCACTTGGAAAGATAGCCAAAAGATGACAATTTTAAATAGGCCCACCGTTGTGTAATGTTGTGACATGTGGGCCCAAGATGACTTCAAAATGCTGTAGTTATGAATATTGGTTTGATGGATTGTGTCACCAGCTTAAAAAAAACATTTTGTGTGCTGTCAACATTTTACAATGAAAAGATAAAGTATATGTTCCCGGAGACCATTACCAGACGGAGTTGAATGATTAATTGGGTGAAAGTCCTGCTATAAAGTGCTTTCATAATCAAATCTGAATACAGCCCAGTGTCCTACCATGTGATGGTTGAAAAGAAAGATCACTGTGCGCACTAGTGTTTAAAGATGCACTATGCAGAAATCGTTCAGCCATTTCCTGGTTGCTAAAATTATAATACTTATAATTTCAGTTTGTGACAAAACAAGCAATTATCAATCACATGTATTTATAAAGCCCTTTTTACATCAGCAGATGTATACAGAAACCCATCCTAAAACCCCAAACAGCAAGCAGTGCAGATGTAGAAGCACAGTGGCTAGGAAAAACTCCCTAGAAAGGCAGGAACCATGCTCTGAGGGGTGGCCGGGGGGAAGTGTAAAAATGGCCATTAAGGCTAGATTATTGTTCAAGATGTTCAAATGTTCATGGCTGACCAGCGGGGTCAAATAATAACCACAGTGGTAGTAGAGGGTGCAACACGTCAGCACCTCGAGAGTAAATGTCAGTTGGCTGTTCATAGCTGAGCATTCAAAGGTCAAGACAGCAGGTGAGGGAGTGTGTGAGGGAGGGGGGAGAGATGTAAACAGTAGGTCTGGGCCTCAGGTAGACTAGCGGTTAAGATCATTGGGCCAGTAACCGACTGGTCGCTAGTTTGAATCCCTGATCCGATCTGTCGATGTTCCCTTGAGCAAAGTACTTATCCCTAATTGCTCCCTTAAGTCCCTCTAAATAAGAGCGTCTGCTAAATGGATTTTTTTTAAATGTCCGGGACACGGCTTTACGTCCATATAGTCATAGTGTAGAGAATCATTGTGCCATTTAAACCTGTGAAATGTGTTTTCCAAAACCAACATTATTGAATTTTCAGCTGTGTTGAAGCTGGTGTACAAAAGTAAAAGATGTAAAAACAAAACCCAAGAACAAGAAGCATAGAAATAGGGCATATAGAACATATCTCCCGCATCCTAGACTTGCTTTCATTGAGAATGACAGATCTAAAACATACTTGTATGTGGATTAACCATCCTGACTGGTTTGCATCACTGGCTGGTATGGCAATTGCTCGGCCTCCGACCGCACGGCACTACAGAGGGTAGTGCGTACGGCCCAGTACATCACTGGGGATAAGCTGCCTGTCATCCAGGACCTCAACACCAGGCAGTGTCAGAGGAAGGCCCTAAAAATTGTCAGACCCCAGCCACCCCAGTCATAGACTGTTCTCTCTACTACCGCATGGCAAGTGGTACCGGAGTGCCAAGTCTAGGACAAAAAGGCTTCTCAACAGTTTTTACCCCCAAGCCATAAGACTCCTGAACAGGTAATCAAATGGCTACCTTTACTACTTGCAGTATGTGCCCCCACCTACCTCAATCAGCCTGAGTAACCGGTGTCTGTATGTAGCCTTGCTACTTTTATAGCCCGCTATTGTATATAGCCCCGCTACTGTATATAGCCTGTCTTTTTACTGTTTTATTTCTTTACTTACCTATTGTTAACCTAATACCTTTTTTGCACTATTGGTTAGAGCCTGTAAGTAAGCATTTCACTGTAAGGTGTATTCGGCGCACGTGACAAATAGACTTTGATTTGGTCAGTTCGCCAAAAAGCTAGAAATTGCAGCTTAATCCAGCATAGTGTCTTACAGAAGGATAATAAGGATGTTTGGCAGAACCATTGACATTTCTATTACATAAATGCTATAGTGTGTGGAGCTGTGATCACATTAGTGGTATCACTCCCTCATGTTGCTCCAAGAAAGCTGTACAATTATAGACCACCATCCCCCATTGGACTGCCAAGTTTCCAGATGATAATCATTGAGGCTTGTGGGTATGAATGAGCCAATTATCCTTTGTGGTGGCCATAAGAATATGTGAAATGTGGTCATAATCAACCCAAGGCTTCCTGCTGCAAGTGAGGGAGATCTCTTGGTGGCTAACCATATGGAGGGAAATCTCTTGGTGGCTAACCATATGGAGGGAGATCTCTTGGTGGCTAACCATATGGAGGGAGATCTCTTGGTGGTTAACCATATGGAGGGAGATCTCTTGGTGGCTAACCATATGGAGGGAGATCTCTTGGTGGCTAACCATATGGCGGGAGATCTCTTGGTGGCTAACCATATGGCGGGAGATCTCTTGGTGGCTAACCATATGGCGGGAGATCTCTTGGTGGTTAACCATATGGAGGGAGATCTCTTGGTGGCTAACCATATGGCGGGAGATCTCTTGGTGGCTAACCATATGGCGGGAGATCTCTTGGTGGCTAACCATATGGAGGGAGATCTCTTGGTGACGTTTGATTCATTTTTCCTGAGCCTGCCCAGCGTGTGCTGCGTATTACTCAAACTTCTGTTTGAAATCAGGCCCAGAACCGAAGACTCGTCAGACTGACTTAGAAAAAACTAAAAAGATTGCACCGAATAATTTAGCCATCGGTGGCAGCAGGTTGGTTTTTGCAGAAGGACAGCCTTTCATCGTTTTTCTTTTTCTAATTGATTCCTTGATTAAGTGAAGCTTATGCTGACCCGTTCACCTGCCCATGCCAGAGGAGTCCTTAATGAGGATGAAATATGACCCGTTCACCTGCCCATGCCAGAGGAGTCCTTAATGAGGATGAAATATGACCCGTTCACCTGCCCATGCCAGAGGAGTCCTTAATGAGGATGAAATATGACCCGTTCACCTGCCCATGCCAGAGGAGCCCTTAATGAGGATTAAACATGACTCGTTCACCTGCCCATGCCAGAGGAGCCCTTAATGAGGATTAAATATGACCCGTTCACCTGCCCATGCCAGAGGAGTCCTTAATGAGGATTACATATGACCCGTTCACCTGCCCATGCCAGAGGAGTCCTTAATGAGGATTAAATATGACCCGTTCACCTGCCCATGCCAGAGGAGCCCTTAATGAGGATTAAATATGACCCGTTCACCTGCCCATGCCAGAGGAGCCCTTAATGAGGATTAAATATGACCCGTTCACCTGCCCATGCCAGAGGAGCCCTTAATGAGGATTAAATAAAGCTGGATGTTTTTGTTGCACTGAGTTTGAGTTTGATGATTAGCTAAGCTATATTTATCATTCTGGGCCAAGCAGAAAGGTTCAAGTCTACGGCCGCATTCATGAACATTAAGAGAAATATATTGTTAGAACAGAACAGGACATCGTGCCAGCTCTATTCATGGTATTTCTATCTGCAACTTTCATTACATTGAACCTGATTTCAGTTGACGTGTGAAGCAGGTTTTCTTGATTTGCATCCATTGTTAGCAGTGGTGGTTAGGTCTAGGTGTTGTGGTTCGTCATGTTCATGTCTTCATTGACTGTCTCAAGGCCAAGGCTGACTGCATGGCTCATGGAAAGTACACAGTAAACGGTTTAGCTAAATGAGAAATGTAAAGCTTGTCTGAGGTAGGCTGTTACTCTAATGCTGTTGGGTCACTATGCATGGCTGTTGAAGTTTGAATAAACCTAAATGGTTGACATCTCGCTTTCAGTAGTTTGCTCCATCACCATCTTGTAGCTTGACAGCATCTGGAAATGACCTTTTGTAAATCACTCCATTGCTGTCATTTGGTAAATGAAAGACCTTTTCAGTTGTCCACCGGTAGGGCACTAACACACACTAACCACACACAGGGCTGTGGCGGTCATGACATTTTGTCAGCCGTGATTGTCAAGCGAATAACTGCCGCTCGCACGGTAATTGACCGTTAATTAATATACAGTAAACACGTTTAGCATCTCCTGGCTTCCATGCATAGCCTACAAGCCAATGGTGCAGGCCTTTTGGAAAATGTCTAAATCGTTGTAATATAACCTACTCCATAAAAATAAATCCATTATTTATTTTTAGACGGGTCAAAAGAAACGTATGAAGAAAATGTAGTCTATTTCAGAAGAACAGAATAGCATACTCTGAGTTGTCCTTGTTAGGCCCTGATATGGCTGTGGGCTACACTGGTTCATTTAGCAGACAAGATTTGCTTATTTTATAATATGAAAAATACAATTGAACATGAATAAAATAGAAAGGATATGTTTTCCAAGGAAGTGCGCTCATGCGGCTATTCTGTGTTGAGTGGTTAACAAAGAAACATGTCTTCCCATATGCTTGATTTAGAGTTATTTATACAACTTTATTTGTGATGCAAACGTTGTTTTTATGTTTAATACATTCTAATGTATTAAATGATGTGACTCTAATTTGAAAAAAATTGCATGAAAGGCATGAGCTCTGATTTGTTTCTTGTGCAGGCTGCATACACTTCATCAGTCTCTCATTCACAATTTGACAAGCACTTGATAATATTCTCACCTGGCCTTGAATTTCCCGGCGGCAGACCCCTGTAATGTCCCCTAAAACATCCATGGCTTTTTCACCAAAGTGGCCGTTGTGCCCTTGGGCTGAATATAATAATTATACAGTTGAAGTTGGAAGTTTACATACACTTAGGTTGGAGTCATTAAAACTTTTTCAACCACTCCACAAATTTCTTGTTAACAAAATATTGTTTTGGAAAGTCGGTTAGGACATTTACTTCGTGCATGACACAAGTCATTTTTCTAACAATTGTTTACAGACAGATTATTTAAATTCCAGTGGGTCAAAAGTTTACATACACTAAGTTGACTGTGCCTTTAAACAGCTTGGAAAATTCCAGAAAATTAGTTCATGGCTTTAGAAACTTCGGATAAGCTAATTGACATCATTTGAGTCAATTGGAGGTGTACCTGGATGTATTTCAAGGACTACCGTCAAACTCAGTGCCTCTTTGCTTGACATGGGAAAATCAAAAGAAATCAGCCAATACCTCAGAAAATAAGTTGTAGACCTCCACACCAAGGAAGAATCCACTGCTCCAAAATGGCCATAAAAAAGCAGAGAAATGTCCTCTGGTCTGATGAAACAAAAATAGAACTCTTTGGCCGTAATGACCATCGTTATGTTTGGTGGAAGGGGGGTGGGGGCTTGCAAGCTGAAGAACACCATCCCAACCGTAAAGCACGGGAGTGGCAGCATCATGTTGTGAGGTTGCTTTGCTACAAGAGGGGGAAAAAAAAAGTGTGTGCGAGGAAGGAGACCTACTAACCTGACTCAATTACAAAATGTTTGACCCAAGTTAAACAATTTAAAGGCAATGCTACCAAATACGAATTGAGTGTATGTAAACTTCTGACCCACTGGGAATGTGAGAGAAATAAAATCTGAAAAACCTTCTCTCTACTATTATTCTGATATTTCACATTCTTAAAATAAAGTGGATATCCTAACTGACCTACAACAGGGAATTTTTACAAGGATTCAGTGTCAGGAATTGTGAAAAACTGAGTTTAAATGTATTTGCCTAAGGTATATGTAAACTTCCGACTTCAATTGTAATTCCCTTCTGCCAGCTATCGTGCTCTGAAGCACCTCACTCACATGGCTCTCTCAGATATCAATATTCTTATTTCCCAATGACCGTCATGTGATCGGATCCTTCTCACAGGCATCTCAGCTAAGAAGTAGGCTACAAGTGAAGACCGTCACATCAGGGACGCAACTTTGTGAATTACAAGGCGCATATTGAAGATGTTTGACGAACTGTCCACGTTTACTTTTTGTCAGCCAACAAGCGGAGGAGTAGGCCTAATGAACAGCAAAAGCACTAGCCTATGTCAATCTACTATCCCCCGTAGTACAAAGGTTAACCTATTCTATTGGTCAACCTGTCCTTCTGTGCAAGAAATATACATTCCAAACATAATCTGAGACAATTGTGGGATGCGATTTAGATCCCAAATTAACACAACCACTCGCATCAAAAAGCCTTTTGAAAGCAAGGAGGTTGATGAAACCATTGCTTAAAGAAAAAAATAAGCAAACACGTTTTGTGTTCGCCAAAAGGCATGTGGACGACTCCACGAACATATGGAAGAAGGTGCTCTGGTCAGTGGGGATGTTTTTCATCGGCAGGGACTGGGAAACTGGTCAAAATTGAAACGATGGATGGCGCTAAATACAGGGATATATTTGAGGGAAACCTGTTTCAGTCTTCCAGAGATTTGAGACTGGGACGGAGCTTCACCTTCCAGCAGGACAATGACCCGAAGTATATTGCTGAAGTAACTCTCAAGTGGTTAAAGGGGAAACATTTACATGTCTTGGAATGGCCTAGTCAAAGCCCAGACCTCAATCGAATTGAGAATATGTGGTATGATTTAAAGTACACCAGCAGAACCCATCCAACTTGAAGGAGCTGGAGCAGTTTTGTCTTGAAGAATGGGCAAAAATCCCAGTGGCTAGATATGCCAAGCTTATAGAGACATACCCCAAGAGACTTGCAGCTGTAAATGCTGCAAAAGGTGGCTCTACTAAGTATTGACTTTTTTGGGGATGGGGTGTGTGTGAGTAGTTATGCAAGCTCAAGTGTTCTGTTATTTGTCTTATTTCTTGTTTGTTTCACAATAAAAATATATTTTGCATCTTCAAAGTGGCAGGCATGTTGTCTAAATCAAATGATACAACCCCCCCCCCCCAAAAAAAGATCAATTTTAAGTCCAGGTTGTAAGGCAACAAAATAGGAAAAATGCCAGGGGGGGGGGGGGGGGGGGGGGGTGTTGAATACTTTCACAAGCCACTGTAGGCCTGTGGGCTAGGCTACATGAGGTGTGGGACTATGATTTGATCAAGTCGCAAAAAAAAGGCATGTGCTTTTTCTTGCCTTAATGCACAAGCTGGGCATCATTCACAAGTGATAGGTTAATACTGTCACCCATCAGACAATTCTTGATTTAATGTTGTCTTTATGTACAGTATACAAAATAATATCTGTTAACATTTGTTAAGATTTAAAATGGACCATGTCATGCACTTGTCTCATCTATTCACTTAAATAGCAAATGGAGAGTGATTTTCCCCATGGTTCATTTCCATGCCAGTGAGGTAGGCTATACTCCTGTAAAGCGAAGCAATGTGTGTAATATTTGCTTTATATTAGGAACGTTAATAAATATAGTAGGCCAAGCCTTTTGAAATGTTGTGCAACATGTGCTCATGGGCTCTCATGAAGTGTTTGATTTAGATTTTCGAATACATTTGCATTGACGTCCGAGGGATTAGAGGGATGATAGCGTGCTGAGTACCAGGCGGTTAGCAAGTTTTTGGTAGGCTAAATTACATAAAATCAAATTTTATTTGTCACATACACATGGTTAGCAGATGTTAATGTGAGTGTAGCGAAATGCTTGTGCTTCTAGTTTCGACCATGCAGTAATATCTAACAAGTAATCTAACCTAACAATTTCACAACAAATACCTTATAACACACACACAAGTGTAAAGGAATGAATAAGAAAATGTACATAAAAATGCTGTGAGCATTAGAAGGATCAGAGCTTGGGGAAGCCTAACTAAATGGACATGTGCAGTTTAACTGTCATCAATCAATCAAATGTATTTATATAGCCCTTTGTACATCAGCTGACATCTCAAAGTGCTGTACAGAAACCCAGCCTAAAACCCCAAACAGCAAGCAATGCAGGTGTAGAAGCACAGTGGCTAGGACAAACTCCCTAGAAAGGCCAACACTTAGGAAGAAACCTAGAGAGGAACCAGGCTATGAGGGGCGGCCAGTCCTCTTCTGGCTGTGCCGGGTAGAGATAATAACATGGCCAAGATGTTCAAATGTTCATAGATGACCAGCAGGGTCAAATAATAATAATCACAGTAGTTGTTGAGGGTGCAAGCACAGGTCATCACCTCAGGAGTAAATGTCAGTTGGCTTTTCATAGCCGATCATTCAGAGTATATCTACCGTTCCTGCTGTCTCTAGAGTTGCCGCAGGCAGAACAGTTGGAACTAGTAGTTCTTGTGATCATTTTGACCCCACGGGGTGAGATCTTGCGTGGAGCCCCAGATCCAGGGAGATTATCAGTGGTCTTGTATGTCTTCCATTTCCTAATAATTGCTCCCACGGTTGATTTCTTCAAACCAAGCTGCTTACCTATTGCAGATTCAGTCTTCCCAGCCTGGTGCTCTTTGGTCTTGGTCATAGTGGAGTTTGGAGTGTGACTGTTTGAGGTTGTGGACAGGTGTCTTTTATACTGATAACAAGTTCAAACAGGTGCCATTAATACAGGTAACGAGTGGAGGACAGAGGAGCCTCTTAAAGAAGAAGTTACAGGTCTGTGAGAGCCAGAAATCTAGCTTGTTTGTAGGTGACCAAATACTTATTTCCACCATAATTTGCAAATAAATTCATAAAAAATCCTACAATGTGATTTTCTGGATTCTTTCCCCACATTTTGTCTGTCATAGTTGAAGTGTACCTATGATGAAAATTACAGGCGTCTCATCTTTTTAAGTGGGAGAACTTGCACAATTGGTGGCTGACTAAATACTTTTTTGCCCCACTGTACTTATATGTTTGAGAAATTTGATTTATGAGATTTCTGTTGATTTGTATTTGGTGCCCTGCAATTTTATTGGCTGTTCCGCTAGCGGAACCCTATTCCCAGACAGGTTAACATAGTGTCCAAAGAAGGGCCAGAAGTATACTGAATGGTGTCGTCTGCGTAGAGGTGGATCAGAGACTCACCAGCAGCAAGAGCGACATCATTGATGTATACAGAGAAGAGAGTCGGCCCAAGAATTGAACCCTGTGGCACCCCCATAAAGACTGCCAGGGTCCCGGACAACAGGCCCTCCGATTTGACACACTGAACTCTATCAGAGAATTAGTTGGTGAACCAGTTGAGGCAGTCATTTGAGAAACCAAGGCTATTGAATCTGCCGATGAGGATGTGGTGATTGACAGAGTCGAAAGCCTTGGCCAGGTCAATGAATACGGCTGCACAGTATTGTTTCTTATCGATGGCGATTAAGATATCGTTTAGGACCTTGAGCGTGGCTGAGGTGCACCCCCATGACTAGCTCTGAAACCAGATTGCATAGAAGGTGCAGTGGGATTCGAATAGTCGGTCATCTGTTTGTTGACTTGGCTTTCGAAGACCTTAAAGGCATGGTAGGATAGATATAGATAGATCTGTAGCAGTTTGGGTCAAGAGTGTCCCCCCCCTTTGAAGAGGGGGATGACCGCAGCTGCTTTCCAATCTTTGGGAATCTCAGACGACATGAGAAGTTGAACAGGCTGGTGTAATAGGGGTAGCAACAATTGATTGGATGATTTTAGAAAGAAAGGGGCCAGATTGTCTAGCTGATTTGTAGGGGTCCAGATTTTGCAGCTCTTTCAGAACATCAGCTGACTGGATTTGGGAAAAGGAGAAATGGGGAAGGCTTGGGCGAGTTGCTATGGGGGGCACAGTGCTGTTGACCTGGGTAGGGGAAGCCAGGTGGAAAGCATGGCCAGCCGTAGAAAAATGCTTAATTGAAATTCTCAATTAGTGTTTCCTTGCCTCAGTGAAGTGGGCAGCTGGGAGGAGGTGTTCTTATTCTCCATGTTGCAGGAAGCAAATTTCTGCTTGAAAAAGCTAGCCATGGATTTTCTAACTGCCTGTGTATATTGGTTTTTAACTTCCCTGTAAAGTTTAATATCACGGGGGCTGTTCGATGCTAATGCAGAAAGCCATAGGATGTTTTTGTGGTTAAGGGCAGTCGGGACTGGAGAGAACCAAGGTCTATATCTGTTCCTGGTTCTACATTTCTTGAATGGGGCATGCTTATTTAAGATGGTGAGGAAGGCTTTTTTTTAAAATAACCAGGCATCCTCTACTGATGGGATGAGGTCAATATCCTTCCAGGATACCCGGGCCAGGTCGATTAGAAAGGCCTGCTCGCTGAAGTGTTTCAGGGAGCGTTTGACAGTGATGAGTGGAGGTCGCTTGACCGCTGTACGGATGCAGGCGATGAGGCCTGCAGTACTCACTGCTTTAGCACACTCCGCCAAACCTGATGTCCTCGCCGTGTCTGAATCCTGGCTTAGGAAGGCCACCAAAGATTCTGAGATTTCCATACCCAACTACAACATTTTCCGTCAAGATAGAACTGCCAAACGGGGAGGAGATAGCTTGAAAAGTTCTGTCATACTTTCCAGGTCTATGCCCAAACAGTTCAAGCTTCTAATTAAAAAGATGAATCTCTCCAGAAATAAGTCTCTCACTGTTTCCGCCTCTTATAGACCCCCCTCAGCTCCCAGCTGTGCCCTGGACACCATATGGGAATTGATTGCCCCTCTATCTTCAGAGTTCGTTCTGTTAGGTGACCTAAACTGGGATATGCTTAACACCCTGGCAGTCCTACAATCAAAGCTAGATGCCCTCAATCTCACACAAATCATCAAGGAACCCACCAGGCACAACCTTAAATCTGTAAACATGGGCACCCTTATAGATATTATCCTGACAAATTTTCCCTCCAAATACACCTCTGCTGTTTTCAGCTGGTCAGCTTTGATTTATCTTGTCCAGGTCGCTGTTGTAAATGAGAACTTGTTCTAAACTAGCTTACCTGGTTAAATAGGTGAAAAAAAATATAGGTGAAAAAAAAATAAATATATATATATATATATATATATATATATATATATATATATATATATATATATATATATATATATATATATATATATATATATATATATATATATTTTTTTTTATATATTACTTTCCAAATAAATGTTATATTTCCATGGAAATACATGTGTAGCCATGAGAGAGACCCCCCCCCCCCAATAGTGATTGATTATTGAGGATGGCTATCGGGCGATGTAGGCTTGTACATAATCGCCCAACCTTAACACACACACTGTTTGTCTTTCAGCCAGCCAGCGTATGTCAATGGTTTTAGGAACAGCTGTAACTTAAGTAAGGATTTAGGCTACCAGTTGTAGCTCAATCTTGGTTGCAATGATGATACACTAGTAAAGTAAAAAAATATATAGCTGTCGGCTATATTAGCCACGACTTACTGTTCTTTGTGCAGCTTCAAATGTCGAACAAAGTTGGAAATTGTTGCGCCTCCGTGTGTCATTTTCTTCCCGCATGTTTTGCAAGTTGCAATCCATTTTTTTTTGATACAGCGTCGTGTTTATAACCCAAAATAATTATTTTCGGAATCTTTCCAAGGGCTCCATCTGAATTCACCTGCCGACGTTCCTCTGCACTGCCACGCACAACTATTTCTCAGCTGGCACAATTTGATTGGCTGCTGTCAGATTCAAACTGTAATCCGTTAAATGAAGAGTTGATGCGCTGCACACTTTATAATAGCATCATTTAAAATATTTGGGCTTGAGGAGGGTATCAAGTCAGATCAAGACATAAGGCTCAAGTTTAAGTCAAGTCACGAGTCATTGGTGTCAATGTCGAGTTGCAAGCCATCATATTTGTGACTCGAGTACCATAAACCAGTGTGTTCAAGAATACCCTCATCTTTAACCTGACCGAAGTTGCCAACTGAAGATAGATTGCAAGAGACTGCCAACTCCATCTCTGCATAATAAGACTTGTGAGTACTGTGCATACGCATGTCCCAGTTCTGCAGCCCTGTTTAGCACGTGAAGATGATCCAAATCGTCACTTTTTGACACTGCAGATCTGACTGATAATAAAAACACAAGTCTGTTAGTACAGACAAGGACAGTTCAGAGTATGATTTTTCAAAACCGGTTATTGGAGGACCACAAAAGCCGATACCGATTAATCGGCAGATTTTTTTTAAATGTATTTGTAATAAGGACAATTACAACACTACTGAATGAAGTGATTATAATTCATTGTTTTTTATAAGATAAGTTTAATGCTAGCTAGCAACTTACCTTGGCTTACTGCATTCGTGTAACAGGCAGTGCAACGAGAGAGAGGCAGGTCGTTATTGCCTTGGACTAGTTTAACTGTAAGGTTGCAAGATTGGATCCCCCAAGCTGACAAGGTACAAATCTGTCATTCTGCCCCTGAACAGGCAGTTAACCCACAGTTCCTAGGTCGTCATTGAAAATAAGAATGTGTTCTTAAGTGACTTGCCTAGTTAAATAAAGGTATAATTTTTATTTTAAACAGCGCCCAAAAATACTGATTTCCGATTGTTATGAAAACTTGAAATCGGCCATTCCGATTAATCGGTCGACCTCTAGTTCAGAGTGCGAGGTCATCATACCTGTTCTATCTGCAGGGCCTGTAAATATTGAAATGGATGTTAGTGTTCCAGTGGAAGACTCTACTTGAGGAATCCCGCAGTGTTCTTTCAACTGCTACGTTCCCTGCTTGCTTTTACAGTAGTTAAAGCTTGTCATGACCTCACATACGGTAGACCTACATAACCCTACCAGCTGTGTCAGATACATTAACATTTCCTGATCTCTGAAGAACACTCCAGAGCTACTCTACTCTCTTCCCTACCGTCTTCTACTCTCAACTTCTCCAGTTCCAGGTACCAACTTAAGCAGCAGCCCCCCAGCATCCTCAGAGAAGATTCTTGGTTGAATTTTCCTCCTCTTCATCATCTGCTCCAGACCAGCCTGAAAGACGAGAGATTGGGGGCTTGGTAAACTTCCAGTTTAAGTCTCTCTAGTCTGGCTGCTTCCTCCCTGCCAATGCCCCCTGACAGGGCATGTAGGGCTAAGTGAGGGGGAACAGTTGCCGTGGGGTTACTCCATGCCAACTGAGATGGATGTTCCTCTGGGCTCTCTGCATTCACACCTGCTCTCTCCTCCCGATTGGCTCCCAGACCTGAAATGGCCCTGAATCACAAAGATTACATCATGGGAATCAAGCAGGCCAAAAGTAAAATAGAATTGACTGTAGTAGTCTACCACTGTACCAGGCAGATGATGTATGGTTGATGATAGATGGTAGCATTGCTGTTCTTACCTGCTGGTGCGGCAGGGTAGCCTAGTGGTTAGAGCAACTAGTAACTGAAAGGTTGCAAGTTCAAATTCCCGAGCTGAATAGGTACAAATCTGTCGTTCCGCCCCTGAAAAGGCAGTTAACCCACTGTTCCTAGGCCGTCATTGAAAATAAGAATTTGTTCTTAACTGACTTGCCTAGTTAAATAAAGGTAAAATAAAATATTAAAAAATAGCAGAGCGTAAGCACTTCAGTGGCATATGTAATAGCAGAGCACAGCAGGGACCAGGAGAGCTAAAAGCTAAGTTAAGTGGAGCATCATGGTGTGGTTTGACGGTGGAGCATGACGGCGTAGTATGCACCCAAGTTGTATGTTAACTTTGTGTGGTAACAAACTAGGCCTGGGTTATTGCCAGGAACCTCACCATACAATGCCATCGCCATGCGATGCTATACCATCACCATGCTATACTAGCACCATGCTTAGGTGCTGATATGTATGTTTAGAGATTCAATACTGCTACATGTATTACAGTTTGATGTTCTAAAAAAGATTGCTCAATATATGTCTGCTGCAGATAGACGAGAGAGCATGAGAACTAGTTTTGATCAGTCATGGAAAAGAAAGTGCTGAAAACATGTTGGCTCACTATTTAAAATGAAGATGGCGAACGAGCTATGGGATGAAAATTACCAGCGTTTTGGCGCCGGTACAGCCGACTAGCGCTAGACCTAGAAGAGAGAAAAAAATGGATACTTGGAGTCAAAGTATATCGTCCAAAATGATATTGTAACTGTATAGAACTTTTACCCCCCGATCACTATAAGAAACCTCGCCTCCAAACTAAAAGTCAAAACACTTTTGGTCTGGCTAAGAGGATGTATGGTTGACTTTATTAAAGGTTTGAATAGCATTAGGTTGTTACAGTAACACTTCTATCACTCATCTTAAAACTAGTGCTTTCTCAGGTCTCCCACCAAGAGACCCATCCGGTGGCTTGGTAATGAGTTATTCATTAGCCAGACGCTACCTCTGTGATGACATGCCGTGCTATAGGAGAGTCGTGTGAATTCCTCCCATAGTGCTACCTGTAATGTTAATGGCCGCACAATAATTGTTCCCATGTTCTGCCAAGTGTGAGAAACGATGAACAACTGTGACTTCATGAGAATCACTCTGGAAATCACGTTAACGTAGGCTGTTTGTCAGCGAGATGACTGTAAATTTCACACACAAACAAACCGAACAATGTTGACTCATTTTACATGTTAAAGTTTTTCTTTCTGGAATTACCTGTGATTGTAAACGGTGTTGGTATTGTGGTTTTGCAGAGCAGAATTAATGAAGTGGAATATGCACATCATTCATTAGAATGACTATAGCGATCTACATCTGTGTCAGCTGCAGCTCACCACCACCACCATAACTCCCCTCCACCCCTCTTATTGTGAAATAACTTCAGAACATGTCATTTTGCTCTAGAAGACATGCGTCAAATTTTTCTTAATCGTTCTCAGGACATGATGTACTTATTCGTGTTCCTCTGTCTAAAGATATAGATTTTTTTTAATAAGGTTTGATCATTGATTTGATAAGTTTATGATAAAATGCTGAGCGTCTGAATGCTATTGGTTGCCACAGCCACCAGTTCATTTTGGCCTGAAGGAGCAGGCGACCAGAGCAGATGTTGGTTGTGTTCGGCAGAGCGAGGGCTTCTGGACTTCAGTAGCTTGCACTCTATCCATACCATCCCGCCTGTTGGTTTATTTACTGCTAACCTTAGCAAGAGTACTTCCTGTTTGAGTTTTTGCCGGTCTGGCCTGCGGTGTGTTACAGGCTTGCAGTGCTGCAGTGGCTTGACCCATGCTGTCATTGTCAGTGCGGCCATATTTCCCAACAGTTGGTTATAGAGACAGGTGAGATTGAAGCCAAATTTGACATGATTTTCCATTAAGTAAAATGTATCTGCTCTTACAAAAATTTCCATGAAATATAATTCATAATAATTCACATTTCCTGTTGCTGCAGTAATGTTTTTCCTGCTGTAGCAAATGAAGATCCTACATCTGTACTCTTCACTGGATTTATTTTGGCACACAGCTCCTGTGTGTTTTTAACACTGATGGAAATCCCATCTGGCTGTTTAGTCACAGACTGTCCTTCTGCTTTTGATGTTGCCGTGACATCAGAACAGCAACCGTATGAGAATAGGCAATCGACAATTCCTCTCCATCGCACTCTGTTCTGTGAATCCTCACAAAACGTATTGTTGCGGATCAATCATGCACCTGGCGATGATTGGAAAGTTCAAGAGCACCTGCACCAGAGTTATTGTATAATTCTGTTTTCTTACCTTAAGTCTGGAACATTTCTAAAATGTTCTCCTGGTGGTTATCAACAGGGAGACGATGACATGTGTTTTGTCCATTATATAGTATAAAACATTGTTTTTCTTTTTATATTGGGTGTAATTTACAGGCTGTCGGTGTGTCTGATCCAACATGCAGAAATACTCTTGGTCTGCCTCTTGAGAAGATCTAATGTGGTCTGCATGACTCGACATACAAATTGTGAAGTTATTTGAATGGCTGTGAGCCCTAAGATAAAATAAAGCCCTCTGTCCTTCCTCTGTCCATCTGGTTTTGATGAGTAGCCTACGTTCTAAGTTCTTGAATGGAATAATGGTCTACTGCCATGGGACCACGGACCCTTTTTCTTCATCAAAATGCTTTTGACAAACTCACTGACATTTTAAAAGCTGCTCGAAGTAGAGCAATAACAGTCAGGGGCACCTTGTTGCCACAGTAACATGATGATGCAAATCATGTGTTTATAATTCCACAGCCAACCTTGAAGAAATAAATCAATAGCACCAACAGGGAACTTAGGAAGACTACAATATTTTAAACGTTTTCTAACCATTTGCTTTCAAAATTAGTCTGGGAAATGTGCTTGTCATTCTCGGTGTTTGACATACCGCTATTTATGAACATGGGGGTTTTCTATCATTAGATCATCCTTTTCTGAGGAGGGACAAACATTTTCCACTGAATGTAGATTGTGACCTTGTCTACGTGTTTCTATATTAATGTGTCTTTGTGTTTCTTTGGCAGGATGACTGGAATGCTATTGACTCATCAAATCAGGCCCAGGTCCACCGCAACGCAGATGACCAAACCCACAGCCTGGAGACACTACCCTCAGGTAAGAGCCAGATACCCAGCCAGGCATCCCACAGCGCTGTCCATTCTGGTTAGCCCCCCCCCCCCCTCCCATTTACAGACATGATGAGAAGATTAGTCAACACAGGACTCCAGGTTGACATGTTGTTCAACTGACTGTGCAATAGTGGAGGGTTCCAGCTGTGGTTCTGTTTAAAACTAGTAAACTACCTTTACTGTTTACAAGGTCAGGGCTAATTATGCAAGGTGTGTATAGGAATGCTATGAAAATAATCTGAATTCATCTGGGGTTTTTTCAGAGTTTCTGATCTTCATCAATGGGCCAATCACCCAAATCTCTATCGTACCAATTTGCGAGCCCATGTTCACAACTGAACCGGGATCCAATTTAGCAGAGCTGCTTTATGCATTAACCTGTCTGGGAGCGGAACCCCTCGCCAACAGCCAATGAAATTGCAGGGCACCAAATACAAATCAACATAAATCTCAGAAATCAAATTTCTCAAACATACATGTATTAGGCACCATTTTAAAGATACCATTCTCGTTAATCCAGCCACAGTGTCTGATTTCAAAAATGCTTTACAGCGAAAGATCCACAAACAATTATGTTAGGTCACCACCAAGTCACAGAAAAGCCCAGCCATTTTTCCAGCCAAAGAGAGGACTCACAAAAAGCACAAATATAGATAAAATGAATCACTAATCTTTGATGATCTTCATCAGATGACACTCATAGGACATCATGTTACACAATAAATGTATGTTTTGTTCGATAATGTGCATATTTATTTACAAAAATCTCAGTATACATTGGCGCCTTACTTTTGATTCCAAAACATCCGGTGATTTTAGCAGAAATACTCATAATAAACATTTATAAAAGATACTAGTGTTATTCACAGAATTAAAGATGGACTTCTCCTTAACTTCTTGACGCTATGCATCCCTTAAGCGGGATAATTGTTATCAGCAACCGCTGAATAGCATAGCGTCACATTCAAATAACATTACTAAAAAATATTCATATTCATGAAATCACAAGTGCAATATTGCAAAACACAGCTTAACCTTTTGTTAATCCACCTGTTGCCTCAGATTTAGAAATTATTCTTTACAGCGAAAGCAATCCAAGCGTTTGTAAGTTTATCGATAGCATGACAAAACATTATGTACACTAAGCATTAAGTAGCTAGGTCACGAAAATCAGAAAAGCAATCAAATTAATCGTTTACCTTTGATCTTCGGATGTTTTCACTCACGAGACTCCCAGTTACACAACAAATGTTCCTTTTGTTCCAATAAATATAATTTTTATATCCAAAATACCTCTGTTTGCATTATGTTCAGAAATCCACAGGAAAGAGCGGTCATGACAACGCAGACGAAAATTCCAAATAATATCCATAATGTCTACAGAAACATGTCAAACATTTTTTATAATCAATCCTCAGGTTGTTTTTAAAATATAAATTCGATAATATATCACCTGGGAGTGTAGTTTTTTTCAATAGGACCAGGAGAAACAATGGCCACTTTACTCTGGGGCGCAAAACTCACTGAGAGCCCCCACCTGTCCACTAACGCAATGTGATCTTTCTCGCTCATTTTTCAAAATAAAAGCCTGAAACTGTCTAAAGACTGACACCTTAGGGAAGTGGCACTTCCTGATTGGATTTTCCTCAGGTTTTTGCCTGCAATATCCATTCTGTTATACTCACAGACAATATTTTGACAGTTTTGGAAACTTTAGAGTGTTTTCTATCCCAATCTGACAATTATATGCATATTCTAGTTTCTAGGGCTGAGAAATAGGCCGTTTCAAATGGGTACGTTTTTTAGCCAAAAATGAAAATACTGCCCTCTACACGCAGAAGGTTAATGCAACTGCTGTGTCAGATTTCAAAAAAACTTTACAAAAAAAGCATAATCTGAGAACGGAGCTCAGAACCCAAAACAGCCAGAGGAATAGCCACCATTTTGGAATCAACAAAGTTAGAAAAAACACCATAAATATTCACTAATCTTTGATGACCTTCATCAGAAGGCACTCCCAGGAATCCCAGTTCGACAATAAATGACTGAAATAGCCACTTGTTGTTAGCGTGTTCAGCCCAGTAATCCATCTTCAAGAGGCGTGAGCATTTCATCCAGACAAAAACTCAAAAGTTCTGTTACAGTCCTTTAGAAACATGTCAAACGATGTATGGAGTCAATCGTTAGGATGTTTTTAACAATAAACATCAATAATGTTCCAACCGGAGAATTCCTTAGTCTTCAGAAAAAGCACTGGAACGAGAGGTAACTCTGTCGGGAGCACGCGTCATGAGACCAAGGCTCTCTGCCAAGACCACTGACTCAAACAGGTCTCATGAGCCCCTCCTTTATAGTAGAATCCTCATTCAACTTTCAAATGACAGTTGACATCTAGTGGAAGCCCTATGAAGTGCAACCTCATCCATATATCAATATGTACTTGGAAGGCCAAGCTTTGAAAAACTACAAACCTCAGATTTCCCACTTCCTGTTTGGATTTTTTTCTCAGGTTTTTGCCTGCCATATGAGTTCTGTTATACTCACAGATAGCATTCAAACAGTTTTAGAAACTTCAGAGTGTTTTTTTTATCCAATACTACTAATAATATGCATATACTAGCATCTGGGACTGAGTTGGAGGCAGTTTACTCTGGGCATGCTTTTCATCTAAAAGTGAAAATGCTGCCCCCTAGCCCAAACAGGTTAAGCTACAGGTGTAAGCATATGCTGACGTTACATAGACTTGTCCTGCATTTAAAACAGCATGCCGTGTATGGAGGGATATAAATTACAGTAGTTTTACCATCAGAACTGTTACATATTCTCTCCTTGGCAAGGTAGTCCTTAGAGAGCTGTTCCATTTAATTTATGTCAGAAACATTGTGTTTTCTGTAAAGGTAGGGCAGGCAGACATCTTTCTGCTTTTGTATCCTGAACAATATGTAGAAAGAATACTCTGGGGTGTACAGTAGTTCCAGGGAATCATCACTATTCAGATACCTTGTTTCAATGCCTCACACTATTTGGGCCACTCCGCTTTACACTCAAGTTGGACCGAAAAACAGAATTCACAGTAGGGTTGCAGTTTTTAATTAAGCGGATTTCCAGATGGCCTAATATACAGTTACTCCTTTTTAGACTGTAAGTAAGTATGCCATCAGAGCTTAATTTAGACATATCCTACACCATCCATTCCTAAATGTACATTCCCATATTACTACTGTACAATACGGTATACGATCTGCTAGCAACTCCTTGACATATGGAGCTGAAGATCCATCCAAAATGTGGGTCCAAATGTGCCTCAGTGAGGGGCCTTCCCCTCTATCTGTAGGACTTTGTGCTCCTCCAAGCTGCCCATCAGCCACAGTACTGTGTTTCAGCTAGAGAGCTCATCACAGAATAACAACAACAAAATCCAGAAAAACGCATGTCAAAAATGTTATAAATTGATTTGCATTTCAATGAGGGAAATAAGTATTTGATCCCCTCTCAATCAGAAATATTTCTGGCTCCCAGGTGTCTTTTATACAGGTAACAAACTGAGATTAGGAGCACACTCTTAAAGGGAGTGCTCCTAATCTCAGCTTGTTACCTGTATAAAAGACACCTGTCCACAGAAGCAATCAATAAATCAGATTCCAAACTCTCCACCATGACCAAGACCAAAGAGCTCTCCATGGATGTCAGGGACAAGATTGTAGACCTACACAAGGCTGGAATGGGCTACAAGACCATCACCAAGCAGCTTGGTGAGAAGGTGACAAAAGTTGGTGTTATTATTCGCAAATGGAAGAAACACAAAATAACTGTCAATCTCCCTCAGCCTGGGGCTCCATGCAAGATCTCACCTCGTGGAGTTGCAATGATCATGAGAACAGTGAGGAATCAGCCCAAAACTACACGGGAGAATCTTGTCAATTATCTCAAGGCAGCTGGGACCATAGTCACCAAGAAAACAATTGGTAACACACTACGCTGTGAAGGACTGAAATCCTGCAGCACCCGCAAGGTCCCCCTGCTCAAGAAAGCACATATACATGCCCGTCTGAAGTTTGCTAATGAACATCTGAATGATTCAGAGGACAACTGGGTGAAAGTGTTGTGGTCAGATGAGACCAAAATGGAGCTCTTTGGCATCTACTCAACTAGCAGTGTTTGGAGGAGGAGGAATTCTGCCTATGACCCCAAGAACACCATCCCCACCGTCAAACATGGAGGTGGAAACATTATGCTTTGGGGTTGTCAAAAGGGATCAAAGGGACAATGGACGGGGCCATGTACCGTCAAATCATGGGTGAGAACCTCCTTCCCTCAGCCAATTTGCAACCAGAGCTCACGCTGAGGTTGGTTAAGTTCCGTAGTTGATATTAGTCCTTCTAAATGTATGGACAGCAGCCCTCACGTCATCGGGAACACTAGGTTGACTTTCGTCAATGGGCTTTTCTGGTGGGGGAGAGAAGGGCGTGTTTCATAGTTTACAACCAATGCCTGTTCACTTGGGCGGGGCCACTGAGTAAGCATAGTTCACTTATGAAAACAATTCTCTCATTTAGAAGCTAAAATTACATTTGATCTTTTCACAAATAATTTAATACTTAAACATTTAAATTGCACAACAATTTCCTGTGAATCTGATAACTAGAATGTGTAGACTTCCCAAGATACTTTGTTGTCCTATCATCCGTAATAATGTCTTGGATGACAACTGATCATATTCTCTCATATTCCACCATGGCCACCTAATCATCCCCTTCATTCATAATTGGCATATATGACTCCTCACCTCGCCACCTGATAGCTGGTATGTGGTGAGCCTTCTGGCACAAAAAGGTTACCGTGCTTCACTGAGTTGGGAGCAGCTCATTGGTGTGTCGTTGAAATTCTAATCAAGTAAGGGAGAAGAGACTTTCAATTTCTTCAAACAATCAACCTTTTAATATCGATTATTTATTGCAATAATGGAGCTGGTCAATGATCGTTGAGGAAATTCAAAGGGTTTATATAGAAACCCCAAAACTGCTCAGTCATGGTTGGTTCCACCTCTCCTCGGCAGATCGGGGCATCGTAAGCTACCTTGTTTTCTTCTTGTGGCTATGTGTATCGGGTGTGTGAGGTCATAACGCACAAACAAGTGATAACGGCAGTTCCGTTACTCCTTTCTCAACCAAGCTAGCCTCTGTTCTCTTCATATCTCCACACAGCGGTGCCCTTGGAAGATAGTAGAAGAACAGGATGGAATGAAGAACTGTGGTCACTCTGAGGCTCTTTGTCTTATGCTGTGTGACCAAGTTACTCTGAAGTAAAGATGTTTCGAAACAATAACAGGTTGTTTTGTCCATTTAAGTTCTCTATTCCGCAGTTGCCCCATGTCCTTGACTTCACGCCTAGACGAGCTGCGGGGAGTGAATGTGGAAAAGCGGAACCAACCCTGAGGCTGGGGAAGTGGTGAAACGAATGTGTATGTGGAGGGCAATATGCCTTCTTAATTCCTTTAACTTCTTATGGTATAGGGGACGCTTGCGTCCCACTTGGCCAAAAGCCAGGGAAATGCAGCGCAGCAAATTCAAATAAAATGATATAAAAATCTAACTTTCATTAAATCACACATGTAAGATACTAAATTAAAGCTACACTCATTGTGAATCCAGCCAACATGTCAGATTCTAAAAAGGCTTTTCGGCGAAAGCATAAGAAGCTATTATCTGATGATAGCACAACAGTAAACAAAGAGGGTAGCATATTTCAACCCTGCAGGCGCTACACAAAATGCAGAAATAAAATATAAAACATGCCTTACCTTTGACGAGCTTCTTTTGTTGGCACTCCAATATGTATAAACATCACAATTGGTCCTTTTGTTCGATTAATTCCGTCCATATATATCCAAAATTTCCATTTATTTGGCGCGTTTGATAAAAAAAAAAACAGCTTCCAAATTGCGCATCGTCACTACAAAATATTTAAAAAGTTGCCTGAGAACTTTGCCAAAAAATGTCAAACTACTTTTGTAATACAACTTTATGTATTTTTAAACGTTAATAATCGATCAAATTGAAGACGGGTCTATCTGTGTTCAATACAGGAAGACAACAAACCAAGCTACTTTTCAAGTCTTGCTCATCTCTCAACAGTGTTACGCAGTTCCTAGATGGCCGTACATCTTCATTGCACAAAGGAATAACCTCAACCAAATTCCAAAGACTGGTGACATCCAGTGGAAGCGGTAGGAACTGAGAACAAGTTCCTACAAAATATTGTTTCCCAATGAGAGCTCACTGAACAGACAGAGACCTAAAAAAACAAAACAATTCTGAACGGTTAGTCCTCGGGGTTTTGCCTCACAGACATGATTCAAACAGTTTTAGAAACTTCTGTGTTTTCTATCCAAATCTACTAATAATATGCATACCTTATATTCTTGGCATGAGTAGCAGGAAGTTGAAATTGGGCACGCTATTTATCTAAAAGTGAAAATGCTGCCCCATATACCTTAAGAAGTTAAGCAGAGAGCTCTTTACCATCACTAAGCTCCTATTATAAAGCTACAAATAATTATATAGGTACATCAAATGCATCTTGCAAACACAGAATTTTTCCTTCACAGGTGAGTTTCCCCCTACTCTATAAAGCGCTTTTGAGTATCTCAGTTGGCAGAAAAGTGCTTTATAAATCGGATCAATTATTATAAATGATTATTTGTATATGATCACATATGTCTTTCTATTATGTGTGTGAATACTTGGGAACAGATTTCCAACATGTAAATCACTTGGAGCTAATTTCCTGATGGTTTTAGTCTTTTATGGCCAACAATAAATAAAACATAAATACATGTTTTGGGGATCAGGAAACAGGTGCTGTGTGCTTTTCATCCAGTACAGTAATGTAGTGTACAGTGTTTTGCTGTGTACTTTTCATCCTGTACTGTAGTGTACATTGTGTATTGTGTGCTGTGTGTTTTCATACACTGTGCACTACACTACAGTACTGTATGTGCTGTGAGGGACTTTCCTCCTGGATCCAGATGTGAAGACCACCCAGTTTCTGAGTCATTCGATGCTTTGTTCCTGTTTTCTTATTCATTAACAATGTTATTATATGCAGTGTTTTGATGAGGAATCTGCTGACCGACACACCAGGCCACAGACCGTTAGTCTTCCTCCGCTGTGGCTGTTCTGCTCAAGAAGTGCCATGGAATATTCCTCGTTAGTTAGAAGGCTTCATGATGGCCTGCACAATGTACAGCAATGTGCTGTAGTTTACTAGGGTTGAGTTCTGTAAGGTACACCATACATTTTGCACTGCCCTGATCTACCTGGCCTTATCTCTCTCAGAGATGCTGTTCAGACTCCTATTATATCTTAATGGATTCCTACCACCTGAGCATCAACAACAAAAAAACACCGGTTTCAAAGCTTTTTGTCTAGTAAGCACAGCCAGAGGAGGAATGTTCCAGCTAGAGAGATGGGTGGTTGAACTGTCTAACTTTCACAGCAAGGAGAAGCTATAAAGGAGAGACGCACCTTGTCCTTAACTTGTTTCTTAGGGCAGGATCGCAAATCTGGGCATGAACCAGTTCCTCAGTTCTTTAAAGTGAAGATACTATATAAGGGATCATTTTATACCTTATGTTCAAATGGTGGAACATGCTTCCCCCTACTCGCTCTGACTTTGCTGATAAATACTTTCAGGTCAAATGTACTTGATACGATTGTCATATGTGGTTGTCTCACTTTGCTATCTTAAGATGAATGCACTAACTTAGTCGCTCTGGATAAGAGAATCTGCTAAATGACTCAAATGTAAATGTAATGTTCCAGAATTTACTGCAGTGGGCATGAAGGATTTGATTTCCTCTTTACAAATCTAGTCTCATCATTACCAGCAGGCCATGCCCATTAACACAGCCTTAACAGGCTTAACTGCTGCTATTAGCAAAATAACAAGTGACCTAATAACGTAATGTCTTACATGTTTATTTTATTTATTAAACTAGGCATTAAGGTATGTGAAAATATTTGATGTAAAAATAACAGATTACAACAAAATGTGCTACTGCATGTCTGTAAATTGTGATGACATAAGACTGAACTATTTAATAGACTGCACCATTCATTTCATAGATGGTCATCTGTGGCTTCTGTTAATCACGGAAATGATAAGGTCAACTGCTTTTTTTGTCTCCAAACTTAGTCGGTTATACTAACCCCTGCATGCAATTTACCATTTCTGTGGAACAATTAGCATCTGAGACAGATTATTCTCAGACCTTCCTAATTGTCATGCTGAAGACAAGCTGTCAGAGCTCAATGAGATGAATTACTCATGGTCTTTTTTCTCTGCGTGCCCCTACCCTGTCTGACAGATAATGTAACCGAATGCTGCCGTATGTTTTAGAGGCTTCATTAACATAACAGCTGCATTAGTGTTTAGTCACACTGATATCCAGTGTTTATGTGGGGACATATTTTGTTTTCATATGTTGTTGTGACAAGAATTACAATTACACATGGCATTTTATTTCGATTTTTATTTAAATGCATAATGATCTGACTAGGCTGTGTGAGTGGTTGCTCCTACGAGAGAAGTGTAGCTGACTGCAGGCTGTTATTAGGGTTTGGGAAAGTCTTTGTAGTGTAGCTGACTGCAGACTGTTATTACAGTTTGGGAAAGTCTTTGTAGTGTAGCTGACTGCAGACTGTTATTAGGGTTTGGGAAAGTCTTTGTAGTGTAGCTGACTGCAGACTGTTATTACAGTTTGGGAAAGTCTTTGTAGTGTAGCTGACTGCAGGCTGTTATTACAGTTTGGGAAAGTCTTTGTAGTGTAGCTGACTGCAGACTGTTATTAGGGTTTGGGAAAGTCTTTGTAGTGTAGCTGACTGCAGACTGTTATTACAGTTTGGGAAAGTCTTTGTAGTGTAGCTGACTGCAGACTGTTATTAGGGTTTGGGAAAGTCTTTGTAGTGTAGCTGACTGCAGACTGTTATTACAGTTTGGGAAAGTCTTTGTAGTGTAGCTGACTGCAGGCTGTTATTACAGTTTGGGAAAGTCTTTGTAGTGTAGCTGACTGCAGACTGTTATTACAGTTTGGGAAAATCTTTGTAGTGTAGCTGACTAGAGACTGTTATTACAGTTTGGGAAAGTCTTTGTAGTGTAGCTGACTGTAGACTGTTATTACAGTTTGAGAAAGTCTTTGTAGTGTAGCTGACTACAGACTGTTATTAGGGTTTGGGAAAGTCTTTGTAGTGTAGCTGACTGCAGACTATTATTACAGTTTGAGAAAGTCTTTGTAGTGTAGCTGACTGCAGACTATTATTACAGTTTGAGAAAGTCTTTGTAGTGTAGCTGACTGCAGACTGTTATTACAGTTTGAGAAAGTCTTTGTAGTGTAGCTGACTGCAGACTGTTATTAGGGGTTGGGAAAGTATTTGTAGTGTAGCTGACTGCAGACTGTTATTACAGTTTGGGAAAGTCTTTGTAGTGTAGCTGACTGCAGACTGTTATTACAGTTTGGGAAAGTCTTTGTAGTGTAGCTGACTGCAGGCTGTTATTACAGTTTGGGAAAGTCTTTGTAGTGTAGCTGACTGCAGACTGTTATTACAGTTTGGGAAAGTCTTTGTAGTGTAGCTGACTGCAGACTGTTATTACAGTTTGGGAAAGTCTTTGTAGTGTAGCTGACTACAGACTGTTATTACAGTTTGGGAAAGTCTTTGTAGTGTAGCTGACTACAGACTGTTATTAGGGTTTGGGAAAGTCTTTGTAGTGTAGCTGACTGCAGACTGTTATTACAGTTTGGGAAAGTCTTTGTAGTGTAGCTGACTACAGACTGTTATTACAGTTTGGGAAAGTCTTTGTAGTGTAGCTGACTACAGACTGTTATTAGGGTTTGGGAAAGTCTTTGTAGTGTAGCTGACTGCAGACTGTTATTAGGGTTTGGGAAAGTCTTTGTAGTGTAGCTGACTACAGACTGTTATTACAGTTTGGGAAAGTCTTTGTAGTGTAGCTGACTGCAGACTATTATTACAGTTTGGGAAAGTCTTTGTAGTGTAGCTGACTACAGACTGTTATTAGGGTTTGGGAAAGTCTTTGTAGTGTAGCTGACTGCAGACTGTTATTACAGTTTGAGAAAGTCTTTGTAGTGTAGCTGACTGCAGACTGTTATTACAGTTTGGGAAAGTCTTTGTAGTGTAGCTGACTGCAGACTGTTATTACAGTTTGGGAAAATCTTTGTAGTGTAGCTGACTGCAGACTGTTATTACAGTTTGGGAAAGTCTTTGTAGTGTAGCTGACTGCAGGCTGTTATTAGGGTTTTGGAAAGTCTTTGTAGTGTAGCTGACTGCAGGCTGTTATTAGGGTTTGGGAAAGTCTTTATAGTGTAGCTGACTGCAGACTGTTATTAGGGTTTGGGAAAGTCTTTGTAGTGTAGCTGACTGCAGGCTGTTATTACAGTTTGGGAAAGTCTTTGTAGTGTAGCTGACTGCAGACTGTTATTAGGGTTTGGGAAAGTCTTTGTAGTGTAGCTGACTATAGACTGTTATTAGGGTTTGGGAAAGTCTTTGTAGTGTAGCTGACTGCAGACTATTATTACAGTTTGGGAAAGTCTTTGTAGTGTAGCTGACTACAGACTGTTATTAGGGTTTGGGAAAGTCTTTGTAGTGTAGCTGACTACAGACTGTTATTAGGGTTTGGGAAAGTCTTTGTAGTGTAGCTGACTGCAGACTGTTATTACAGTTTGGGAAAGTCTTTGTAGTGTAGCTGACTACAGACTGTTATTAGGGTTTGGGAAAGTCTTTGTAGTGTAGCTGACTACAGACTGTTATTAGGGTTTGGGAAAGTGTCAAATTATCTGTGAGCTCTGGAATGTGCAAAATAAACACAAAGGTGCACTTGTGAGGAAACTGCAACCAGAAGGTGCTAGCAGCTGTTTTCTGCCCAGTAACAGGGAGGGAGGTTAGAACATGTTTATTTACTGTGCTGCAGTCCATTGTACTGTCTTCATTTCCTCTCCTGTGTCTCTGCTCTGGTCTGCAGGCAAGGTGAGATGGCAAGACTTTGACCAGGACCTATATGTTGGTGCTACGGTGGTGCGGCCAGGGCAGGATCCCTACGCCCGCAACAAGTTCAACCAGGTGGAGAGTGACAAGCTGAGGATGGACCGCGGAGTCCCTGACACCAGACACGACCAGTAAGTCTCCATTCCACCTCAGTCATGGGTGGAATTGAGTGGGGAACACATGAGTACAGAGTGAAAGAATTTTAGCTCAATGCATGGTGATTTTACTGCAGTGAGTAGTCAAGTGATTGGCCCCGAACATCAGTGCACTTACCTATTAGTAATGTCTTATGGGGAAAGACTGGGACCTCATGCTGTCATCTGATTATCAGGAGGGCAACATTAATCAGAGACAAGTATACATTTTTATTTTTCCACCTCCGTAGCCTAACAACAGGTTTTCTTCTTCTGCTGGCGCCTCAATATAACCTAACTAAGCCTCAGAGTAACACTGGACAGAGTTTCTTCTGCTGGCGCCTCAATATAACCTAACTAAGCCTCAGAGTAACACTGGACAGAGTTTCTTCTGCTGGCGCCTCAATATAACCTAACTAAGCCTCAGAGTAACACTGGACAGTGTAGCAGAGACCTTTGGCACAATCATCTGAAGCTACCAATTGGCTCACCCACTCACTGCCCAAAGATCAAAGTAAATGCAGGTCTTCTGGAAAAAAATGCAGGCGAATAGATAGCTTATTGTGGGAGGTCATGATGGTAGATTGATAGTGAATTACCCTTCAATTTTCTTCCTTGTTGAAGCAGTTGATGATGAATCCATGGTGTCTGTTAGCAGTTCATGCTGCAGTTGGTGCCTGTAGTTCTTTGAGGTCCAACAGTGTCCAACTTTATTTATGTCTGTGCTTTTGATGTTTGCTCAGGGTGGGCCAGGGCTCAGTTTCCCAAAAGCATCTGAAGGCTAAGTTCATCGTTAGAACCTTCGTAGGAGCATCAGTAAATCTCTGAGCTGTTTCTCAAAACCATTGTTACCAAATATTTTGTATTTGTGTTTATAATGGAGCCCCATGTAGCTGCTGCTTTGGCAACAACTATCTTCCTGGGGTACAGCATAATTAAGGCAGTTTATACAATGTTAAAAACATTATAATACATTCACAGATTTCACAACACACTGTGTGCCCTCAGGCCTTCTCCACCACTACCACATATCTACAGTACAAGATCCATGTGTAGGTATAGTGCGTATGTTATCATGTGTGTATGCATGTCTGTGCCAATGTTTGTTGCTTCACAGTCCCCGATGTTCCATAAGGTATTTATATAGTCATGGTTTTCTGTAGTACTGTGTGCCTCCCATAGTCTGTTCTGGACTTGGGGACTGTGAAGAGACCTCTTGTGGCATGTCTTGTGGGGTATACATGAGTGTCAGAGCTGTGTGCCAGTAGTTTAGACAGACAGCTAGATGAATTCAACACCTCTCATAAATGAAAGAAGTGATGAAGTCAATCTCTCCTCCACTTTCAGCCAGGAGAGATTGACATGCATATTAATAATATTAGCTCTCTGTGTACAGCCGTCCTGTTCTGAGCCAATTGCAATTTTCCTGAGTCCTTTTTTTTGGTGCACCTGACCACACGACTGAACAGTAGTCAAGGTGCGACAAAACTAGGCCCTGTAGGACCTGCCTTGTTGATAGTGTTAAGAAGGCAGAGCATCGCTTTATTATAGACAAACTTCTCCCCATCCTAGCTACTACTGCATCAATATGTTTTGACCATGACAGTTTACAATCTAGGGTTCCTCCAAGCAGTTTAGTCGTCTCAACTTGCTCAATTTCCACAATATTTATTACAAGATTTATTTGAGGTTTAGGGTTTAGTGAATGTTAGGTTCCAAATACAATGCTTTTAGTTTAAGAAATATTTAGGGCTAACTTATTCCTTGCCAACCACTCTGAAACTAATTGCAGCTCTTTGTTGAGTGTTGCAGTCATTTCAGTCGCTGTAGTAGCTGACGTGTATAGTGTTGAGTCATCCACATACATAGACACTCTGGCTTCACTCAGTGGCATGTCGTTAGTAAAAATTGAAAAAAGGGGCCTAAACAGATACCCTGGGGAATTCCTGATTCTAACTGAATTATATTTGAGAGGCGTCCATTAAAGAACACCCTCTGTGTTCTATTAGACAAGCAACTCTATATGCACATTATAGCAGGGGGTGTAAAGCCATAACACATACGTTTTTCCAGCAGCAGATTATGATCGATAATTTATTTTTATTTTATTTATTTTACCTTTATTTAACCAGGTAGGCAAGTTGAGAACAAGTTCTCATTTACAATTGCGACCTGGCCAAGATAAAGCAAAGCAGTTCGACAGATACAACAACACAGAGTTACACATGGAGTAAAACAAACATACAGTCAATAATAAAGTATAAACAAGTCTATATACAATGTGAGCAAATGAGGTGAGAAGGGAGGTAAAGGCAAAAAAAGGCCTTGGTGGCAAGGTAAATACAATATAGCAATTAAAACACTGGAATGGTAGTTTTGCAATGGAAGAATGTGCAAAGTAGAAATAAAAATAATGGGGTGCAAAGGAGCAAAATAAATAAATAAATTAAATACAGTTGGGAAAGAGGTAGTTGATAGGGCTAAATTATATGTGGGCTATGTACAGGTGCAGTAATCTGTGAGCTGCTCTGACAGTTGGTGCTTAAAGCTAGTGAGGGAGATAAGTGTTTCCAGTTTCAGAGATTTTTGTAGTTCGTTCCAGTCATTGGCAGCAGAGAACTGGAAAGAGAGGCGGCCAAAGAAAGAATTGGTTTTGGGGGTGACTAGAGAGATATACCTGCTGGAGCGTGTGCTACAGGTGGGAGATGCTATGGTGACCAGCGAGCTGAGATAAGGGGGGACTTTACCTAGCAGGGTCTTGTAGATGACATGGAGCCAGTGGGTTTGGCGACGAGTATGAAGCGAGGGCCAGCCAACGAGAGCGTACAGGTCGCAATGGTGGGTAGTGTATGGGGCTTTGGTGACAAAACGGATTGCACTGTGATAGACTGCATCCAGTTTGTTGAGTAGGGTATTGGAGGCTATTTTGTAAATTACATCGCCAAAGTCGAGGATTGGTAGGATGGTCAGTTTTACAAGGGTATGTTTGGCAGCATGAGTGAAGGATGCTTTGTTGCGAAATAGGAAGCCAATTCTAGATTTAACTTTGGATTGGAGATGTTTGATATGGGTCTGGAAGGAGAGTTTACAGTCTAACCAGACACCTAAGTATTTGTAGTTGTCCACGTATTCTAAGTCAGAGCCGTCCAGAGTAGTGATGTTGGACAGGCGGGTAGGTGCAGGTAGTGATCGGTTGAAGAGCATGCATTTAGTTTTACTTGTATTTAAGAGCAGTTGGAGGCCACGGAAGGAGAGTTGTATGGCATTGAAGCTTGCCTGGAGGGTTGTTAACACAGTGTCTATCAGTGTTTATCAGTGTTATCAGATAAACAGTGTTTATCTCAGCCAATCATAAGTAATTTGTGTAAGTGCTGTGCTTGTTGAGTGTCCTTCCCTATAAGCATGCTGAAATTCTGTTGTCAATTAGTTTACTGTGAAATAGTTTTTGACCAGATAAAATGCTATTTTTTTCCGAGATGTTTACTAAGGGTTGGTAACAGGCTGGTTGGTTGGCTATTTGAGCCAGTAAAGGGGGCTTTACTATTTTTGGGAAGCAGAATGACTTTAGCTTCCCTCCACGCCTGAGGGCACACACTCTCTAGTAGACTTAAATTGAAGATGTGGCAATATCGTCTGCTATTATCCTGAGTAATTTTCCATCCAGATTGTCAGCCCCTGGTGGCTTGTTGTTGTTGTTGATAGACAACAATACTTTTTTTACTTCTTCCACACTGACTTTACGGAATTCAAAAGTACAATTATTGTCTTTCATAATTTGGTCCAATATACTTGGATGTGTAGTGTCAGCGTTTGTTGCTGGCATGTCATCCCTAAGTTTGCTTATCTTGCCACTGAAAAAGTCATTAAAGTAGTTTGCAATATCAGTGGGCTTTGTAATGAATGAAGGAGCCGAGTTGGCTTTTTCCCCCAAAATGTAATTTAAGGTGCCTCAACTTTTTACTATCATTCTTTATATAATGTATCTTTGTATCATAGTGTAGTTTCTTTTTTTATTTAGTTTAGTCACATGATTTCTTTCTTATTTGCAGTATGTTTTCCAATCAGTTGGGCTGCCAGACCTTATTGCCATACCTATTGCCTCATCCTTCTCAATCATACCATTTTTAAATTCCTCATCAATCCAAGGGGATTTAACAGTTTTCATAGTCATTGTCTTAATGGGTGCGTGTTTATTAGTAACTGGAATAAGTAGTTTCATAAATGCGTCAAGTGCAGTGTCTGGTTTCTCCTCATTACCCACCACAGACCAGCAAACATTCTTTACATCATCAACATATGAATCACTACAAAACTTTTTGTATGGCCTTTTATTATTACGCCCAGCCTTTGGAACTTTGTTTTTCCTAGATATGGCTATTATCAAATCAAATTTCCTAGCACGGTGGCTAGCTGTGTTAGTTGTGGAGTGGGGGCCTGAGGGCATGCAGTGTGTTGTGAATGTATTGTAATGTTTTTACATTTGTATAACTACCTTAAATTTGCTGGACCCCAGGAATTGTAGCTGCTGCCTAGGCAGGAACTAATGGGGATCCATAACAAATACAAATGAAAACAAGATAAATGCATTAAAATATAAATATATTTCAATCATATTTAAATACATGTCATGTTCAATCAATTTGAGTTCTATTTTGCGAATTGTAGTCAAATTTTTGCTCAATCTATTTAATTTATTAAACGTTCTCTCTGTGTGGCATTTTGGGAAACACGTTACGTCTTCAGCGGTTGTAGGAAAGATGCATCATTAAAACACTCGTGAGTCTGACTTCCATCGCTATCGGGAAACCAGGCCCTGGTCAATAGATATTAGATACTCCAGGGAGAACCTTCAGATAACAGGAAGCCCACTCTGGAAGAGTTCCTCCATTACCATATAATCATGTCACTCATAATCCAGTTAGACAATCACTCTGCTGTTTTATTTGCCTGTGGAAACCTCTGTGGCCTCGCTCTTATACCCTCAGATATCCAAAACGTTTGAATATCGGACAATGCAAAGCGAATAAGCATGAGATTTATCCCTGTGTATAATGGATTCTTTATCTCTTATGGAGGGTGTGGGTCCTTTTTTGAGGGAAATTGCTGTGACTAGGGCAGGTGCCCAGGGACTTCCCCAATAGTGCATATAATATTGAACTGGAAGTGCCCCTTTTGATCTCTGATGCCCATTCATCCCACATTTACATTTTAGTCATGTAGCAGACACACTTACCCAGGGCCACTTACAGTTAGTGCATTCTGTGTTTGAGGCCTTCTGGCCCTGTGGCACAGAGCGTGTTACAAGAGGAAATATCGAAGACCGTGAAGGGGGGCGGGGGATACATGGAAGTGGATACAATTGACGAGGGACAGGGGGTGGAAGAGGGGGAGCACAGAGGCCAGTGTGTTGGAACGCTAATGAGAGGGAGTGGTCGATGGCTGTAACAAAGTAGCTTTCCCTCTGACATTCTGATCAATGTCTTCAGGGGGCCCAGGAGTCTCCCCTGCTCCTCTGCTTTATCTGCCACATTGGCTCCCTCATGTCAGCCAAAGGAGCGCTGGTCAAAGGTACAATTGATTGTTCTCCGGGCTGGTCTGCCCTCCTGTGCTCCCGGGAACCTGGGCACGATCCCTGCCAAGATATCGGGACAGGAGGGCCAAATCCATACGGTTTGAGTAAGCCTATGAGTTGTTGTTTTGGCCCTCAGCGGTGGGTTTAAATGCCAGGTAAGTCTAGTACTCCTTTTAAATGGGAACTGATCTGGTAGGCACAGGAGACATGGTTTTCTCTATAGAGCTGGTACAGTACATGTCGACTCGTGAGATTACACTTCGTGCTATTCTTCTGAGCATGGACCAAATACGACATTTGCCAGATGTAGCAGGCAGTGAAGCAATGTTGATTGAGGTACAACATTTTGATTTAGCTACAATATAATATGACATCTGATCAATATTCTCCACCATTAATGCTCATGGGTCATGTTGACAGCAGTGTTCTTCAGTGGCCACGAATTAATATATTGAGGTAAGCATTTCTTCCACTCTGTGAAAACACTTTCTCCCGCTGTCCCATCGGACTGATGTAAATATATTGGTGGGTGGGCACTGGTTAGTAAACAAAACTCCCTGGAAGTCAATCCATAGGTATGTCATTGCTGGCCGCAGTTAAAGCCTGATTATTCAAAAGCATCATTATGGTGTGAGTAAAATATGTCTGTGTACTCACAGCTGTTGTCTCTACTTCCCATGCTGTACCTGCATATCTAAATGCAAATTGGCAATTGTTCATTTGACAGTAACAAATATGAAATGGATTTTTTTTTTTTATTGTTTTTTTTAATCATAATTTTCCTGTTCGTCTCTCATTACATTTTCCTGTTCGTCTCATTACATTTTCCTGTGCGTCTCATGACATTTTCCTGTGCGTCTCATGACATTTTCCTGTTCATCTCTCATGACATTTTCCTGTTCGTCTCTCATTACATTTTCCTGTTCGTCTCTCATGACATTTTCCTGTTCGTCTCTCATTACATTTTCCTGTTCATCTCTCATTACATTTTCCTGTTCGTCTCATTACATTTTCCTGTGCGTCTCTCATGACATTTTCCTGTTCATCTCTCATTACATTTTTGCTGGTCTTTGACAAACATTCTTGTCTGCTGTTCTAGATTAATTAGTAGCTTGATTATGGTTGTTCCTTGAGCTGCAGGATTATTATTGGTGCTGCTTACTTTGGCATCATTAAACTTAAGACTTATTTGTAGTTTATCAAATCAATTCAATTTATCAAATCAATTCAAATCAATTAACTAATCAGGTAGATGTAATTAACTAGGAAGGCGGAGCACCAAGGAATATATTCAGATTACAAAGTTATATTTTTCCTAATATACATTTCTGATATTTTAATATCTGATCAATTAGTCTTCTCATTAATTAATTATTCTTTACCTCACGTTAGTCTCATTCCAAACGTCGTAAATTGTTGGTTATCTGCACGAACCCAGTCTTCACTGAGTCATCCATATATCAATTGTCTTACATAATTTATTTACTAACTAAATATTCACAGAAATGCACAAACAGTAGATGTAGTTACAAGGGAATGATAGCGGATGTGCCCTAGTGGGCTGAACCGGCATCACGGCTTGGTGGACAAAATGGAAGTGGGGGTCGACTGAGATAAGACACTACAAATGGATAATTCTAACAATTGAAATGTTAATCCTTTGCACATGAACGCTCACTCATTCGGGAATAATTGCAATTAATATATTTATATTTACGCTCAGTGTGTCGTCCTGATATCTGTTGGAAAGTTTGTCTGCCCTCTCTCTCTCTGCCATGGTTTGAATGGATAGTTCAGAGTAACATTCAGCAATGTCGTTATAGAATAGATGTTTCGGCGGTTGTCGGTCTTCGCGTTCAATGATACCGAATTCCTAGCTGCAGACTAGTAATTAGTATCAAAGATTTGTTCTTATTCTGTCGGTTCGATAGTCTGAGTTAACCACGTGGTATGGTTAAGAATTCAGCAATGGGCTCAAACCTTAGCCCTCTCGTAATTGAGAGAAGCATGGTCGGAAGATAAGATGGTGCTCGCTGTACCCAAAGAGGGAAACGTCATGACATTACGTTAGTAGTTGTTCCCAGAATTAACTTGACATATCCAACTGAAGGTACTTTTGGCATCTCTAGGGAGAGCGCTGTAGTATAACTTATTTCACCAGCGAGTTATGGTCTGGGAAGGCCTGTGGTGGTCTTAGCTAACACAGAGTTCACCATCTCTCATGATCGTCTGTGCCTGGAGTTTGACATTACTCAACTCCGTCTCCGCAAAGACATTAATGACTCTTTAAAAAGCAACAAATCCCTTTTGAAAACGGCCTATGTGGCATCCATATGAGGCATTGATATGAGTCAGAAACAGTTATTCTAGTGTGTAAATAGGGTTTGGAACATCTATGCGTCACAACGGGAAAATTAAGGTTTTGATTTGACGATGTCCATTTGCCCGCTGACATGGGGTGAACAGCTGCGGTGATTGCTCTCTATCCAATAGCATAGATAGTGAGACAGACCCGCCCAGCAGCTCTGACTTTGTTTACGTAAGACGCCACGCAATTGTGAACTTTAGAAATGTCAAACTAAAACATCCTCGGTAAAAACGTCAACATTATTACATATTGAGTTATCTTAGATTCATTCTGGGGATTTTGAAGAAGGGAAATAGGATTCCGCATCAACAGTGTCTCATGCCGGACAAACATCCTTAAACAAAGGCGGAATCGGTCAGGAAACACACTTCCAAGACTAAAATCTAATTTTTCTAATGAACAACAGAAAAACGCGTACCAATCAGTGTGTTCAGTGGCTCTTTAAAGTACCTAAAATATACTCTTGAGTTGTAGCATGTGACTTGACTATCTCATTCATGTGTCTTACACTAAGCATTTAGCCACACCACTATAGGTTTCCCATGAGCGCCTGTGGTTTATGACTGGATGCAGGATGTTTGGTCAGGAAGGTCTCTGCCCCCCAACCCCACACCACCCCCTGTCTGTTTTCAGACCATTCAAGTTCTTCCACACCGATCTTGACAAACCATTTCTGTATGGACCTCACTTTCTACACGGGGCATTGTTTTCTACACGAGGCATTGAAACAGGAAAGGGCCTTCCCCAAAATGTTGCCACAAAGTTGGAAGCACAGAATCGTCTAGAATGTAATTGTATGCTGTAGCATTAAGATTTCCCTTTACTGGAACTAAGGGGCCTAACCCGAACCATGAAAAACAGCCCCAGACCATTATTCCTCATCCACCAAACTTTACAGTTGGCACTGCATTGGGGCAGATAGCGTTTCTCCTGGTATCCGCCAAACCCAGATTTGTCCGTCGGACTGCCAGATGGTGAAGCATGATTTGTCACTCCAGATAACACTCCTCCAGAGTCCAATGGCGGCGAGCTTCACACCACTCCAGCCAATGCTTGGTATTTTGCATTGTGATCTTAGGCTTGTGTGCGGCTGCTCGGCCAAGGAATCCATTCTATAAGCGCCCGACGAACAATTATTGTGCTGGCGCTGCTTCTAGATACAATTTGGAACTTGGTAGTGAGTGTTGCACCTGAGGACAGAAGTTTTTTACATGCTACGTGTTTCAGCACTCGGCGGTCCCGTTCTGTGAGCTTTGTGGCCTACAACTTCGCGGCTGAGCCATTGTTGCGCCTAGACGTTGCCACTTCACAATAACAGCACTAACAGTAGACCGGGGCAGCTCTTAGCAGGGCAGAAAACTGACTTGTTGGAAAGGTGGCATCCGATGACGGTGCCACGTTGAAAGTCACTGAGCTCTTCAGTAAGGCCATTCTACTGTCAATGTTTGTCTATGGAGATTGCATGGCGGTGTGCTCGATTTTATACACCTGTGTGGCTGAAATAGGAAAATTCACCAATTTGAAAGGGTGTCCACATACTTTGTGTATTTTTGGTGTACTTTGTATCCTGATTTTCTCAAGTGTTTCCTTTATTTTGGCAGTTAACTGTATGTTGGTCATAGATGTCAAAGAATTTCAATCATCCTGCATGGAAATGCTAATTGACAGCATTCTCTTTGTGGGTCTGTCTGTATTGTGGGGCGGCAGGGTAGCCTAGTGGTTAGAGCGTTGGACTAGTAACCGGAAGGTTGCAAGTTCAAATCCCCTAGCTGACAAGGTACAAATCATTCTTCTGTCCCTGAACAGGCAGTTAACCCACTGTTCCTAGGCCGTCATTGAAAATAAGAATTTGTTCTTAACTGACTTGCCTAGTTAAATAAAGGTAAAATAAATAAATTGTCTGAGTAATTGAAGTTAGATATGGCTATGTATTGTTTGGGATTGCTCTGCCAACTATAATGGCACATGGTGAATCAATTACGTCTCTTCAACTTGCTGTTGTTTAGTCTTGGCTAGCAGCGGTCTCCATCCTCCTCCTGCTCAGCTTCTTTCAAGCCCGTCATTTCCTTGAGTGGATGAGCACAGGCCTCCTAACGATCCTTTTGACAAGTCGGCCCATACTTTCTCAGGAGTTGCAGTTCAGTAACTGACGCTGCCTGTGTTCAGTGCGCCTGCAGGAAAGTTCTCAAGGGAATGCAGGGTCACTTATACTCCAATAAAGCAGTCACCAGGAACCAGGAACCCGGCTGGGGGTAAAGCAGTCACCAGGCTGTGGGTAAAGCAGTCACCAGGAACCAGGCTGTGGGTAAAGCAGTCACCAGGAACCAGGCTGGGGGTAAAGCAGTCACCAGGAACCAGGCTGGGGGTTAAGCAGTCACCAGGAACCAGGCTGGGGTTAAAGCAGTCACCAGGAACCAGACTGGGGGTAAAGCAGTCACCAGGCTGGGGGTAAACCAGGAACCAGGCTGGGGATAAAGCAGTCACCAGGAACCAGGCTGGGGGTAAAGCAGTCACCAGGAACCAGGCTGGGGAATAAGCAGTCACCAGGAACCAGGCTGGGGAATAAGCAGTCACCAGGAACCAGGCTGGGGAATAAGCAGTCACCAGGAACCAGGCTGGGGAATAAGCAGTCACCAGGAACCAGGCTGGGGAATAAGCAGTCACCAGGAACCAGGCTGGGGAATAAGCAGTCACCAGGAACCAGGCTGGGGAATAAGCAGTCACCAGGAACCAGGCTGGGGAATAAGCAGTCACCAGGAACCAGGCTGGGGAATAAGCAGTCACCAGGAACCAGGCTGGGGAATAAGCAGTCACCAGGAACCAGGCTGGGGAATAAGCAGTCACCAGGAACCAGGCTGGGGAATAAGCAGTCACCAGGAACCAGGCTGGGGAATAAGCAGTCACCAGGAACCAGGCTGGGGAATAAGCAGTCACCAGGAACCAGGCTGGGGAATAAGCAGTCACCAGGAACCAGGCTGGGGAATAAGCAGTCACCAGGAACCAGGCTGGGGAATAAGCAGTCACCAGGAACCAGGCTGGGGAATAAGCGGTCACCAGGAACCAGGCTGGGGAATAAGCGGTCACCAGGAACCAGGCTGGGGAATAAGCGGTCACCAGGAACCAGGCTGGGGAATAAGCGGTCACCAGGAACCAGGCTGGGGGTAAAGCAGTCACCAGGAACCAGGCTGGGTGTAAAGCAGTCACCAGGAACCAGGCTGATGTGAAGCAGCCAGGCTGAATGTGAACATGGATATTTCAGGTTTTTGTCTTCTCTCCTCTGTCTTTGCCGTGTAAAGGAGTATTGTGATGAATGCTACAACTACACTAGTCTTTAATTTGTTCCATATCATATGCACTCTTTCAGCGTTCACTCTGTCCTGTTAGTTTCAACATGGAAAGGGGGTAGAATTCACAGTGATTGATTTGTTTATTCCAGAGGTACCGCATGCTGGTTAATTTCCCTTGTTTAATTTCCCTTGTTTGTGTCTGTAGAGAGCGGTAACTTCTAGGAGGGGATTGAACTGTATCTCTCAGTTGTCAGTGTGTCAGGATCACAGTATGTGCTCCGGTTAAAAATTATTTCATGCAGAGGTCTCTGTATTCATAGTGGATTGATATCAATGCCTGGGGGTGGCACATTGATTTGTTTGCCTCACCAGCTTGGCTCCTCTCTCTCGGTGTGTGTGTGTGGGGGTTGAAGTATGAATGCTGGTTCACCATATATGGCCATAGTGATAGTCAGTGTATTTGAATCAAGGATACGTTTCCTCTATAGTTGACATAAAATACATTTCTAATTTGGTATGATTAGGGAAAAACATATTGACTGTATATATTGGTTTCCATGACACCCTTCATGATTAGGCCAGTGTCTTTGAAAGTGTTGTCTTCACTGAAAGTTTGAGCTCTCCCAGAGTTTCTCCGGCTGACATGGTTAGCAGACAAGTGAAAGATGCCCACAGTATGCCCAACATTTGCATGCATTACATGCATATATTTCAATACATTTGAAGCTCTTTTATTCCCACGTCAATGTGAGCTGTGTCTACAGAGCCACAGGGAGGTTACCCCGAGTGTCTGAACCATGTCTACTACAGTACCATTAGTACAAATAGGTTTAGGATTTATTTCAACTCAACTGTTGTTTTTTCTTGTCCTGGACTCTTTCTTGGCACCAGTAGAAGATGTCTCACCTATTTTATTTGTTAATACACCTCCTGAGCCTTGGCTCGAAGTACAGTATTTCCACTAGAAGAATTCCCCCACAATCTTTCCAACATTCTGCTTCAAATTGTCACATTTGTTTTCAACTCACCAGAGTTCTAAATGAGGAAAGGCCCAAATGCCCAAGGTTTATATACAACACGTAGATGTTCATATGAAATCATAAGAATAAAACTAGAAGTCCTCTTCAGAAAGTGAAAAGAAAACTGAACATAAAATCACTTTACTTCAGAAGAATGGACCCGCCAGTACGTCGGGTTAGAATGGACCCGCCAGTACGTCGGGTTAGAATGGACCCGCCAGTACGTCGGGTTAGAATGGACCCGCCAGTACGTCGGGTTAGAATGGACCCGCCAGTACGTCGGGTTAGAATGGACCCGCCAGTACGACGGGTGACAATGGACCCGCCAGTACGTCGGGTGACAATGGACCCGCCAGTACGTCGGGTTAGAATGGACCCGCCAGTACGTCGGGTGACAATGGACCCGCCAGTACGTCGGGTTAGAATGGACCCGCCAGTACGTCGGGTGACAATGGACCCGCCAGTACGTCGGGTGACAATGGACCCGCCAGTACGTCGGGTGACAATGGACCCGCCAGTACGTCGGGTGACAATGGACCCGCCAGTACGTCGGGTTGGAATGGACCCGCCAGTACGTCGGGTTAGAATGGACCCGCCAGTACGTCGGGTTAGAATGGACCCGCCAGTACGTCGGGTGACAATGGACCCGCCAGTACGTCGGGTGACAATGGACCCGCCAGTACGTCGGGTTAGAATGGACCCGCCAGTACGTCGGGTGACAATGGACCCGCCAGTACGTCGGGTTAGAATGGACCCGCCAGTACGTCGGGTTAGAATGGACCCGCCAGTACGTCGGGTGACAATGGACCCGCCAGTACGTCGGGTTAGAATGGACCCGCCAGTACGTCGGGTTAGAATGGACCCGCCAGTACGTCGGGTTAGAATGGACCCGCCAGTACGTCGGGTGACAATGGACCCGCCAGTACGTCGGGTGACAATGGACCCGCCAGTACGTCGGGTTAGAATGGACCCGCCAGTACGTCGGGTGACAATGGACCCGCCAGTACATCGGGTGACAATGGACCCGCCAGTACGTCGGGTGACAATGGACCCGCCAGTACGTCGGGTTGGAATGGACCCGCCAGTACGTCGGGTTAGAATGGACCCGCCAGTACGTCGGGTTAGAATGGACCCGCCAGTACGTCGGGTTAGAATGGACCCGCCAGTACGTCGGGTTAGAATGGACCCGCCAGTACGTCGGGTTAGAATGGACCCGCCAGTACGTCGGGTGACAATGGACCCGCCAGTACGTCGGGTGACAATGGACCCGCCAGTACGTCGGGTTGGAATGGACCCGCCAGTACGTCGGGTTAGAATGGACCCGCCAGTACGTCGGGTTAGAATGGACCCGCCAGTACGTCGGGTGACAATGGACCCGCCAGTACGTCGGGTGACAATGGACCCGCCAGTACGTCGGGTGACAATGGACCCGCCAGTACGTCGGGTGACAATGGTCAGTACCAAAGCAGAAAGGGATAATTGCCTCTTAGGATTTCTACAATGTACACAAATGTATTTAAATACATTAATGAACACTTCTTGAACACGTCTTCATGATATGACCTTGCCACGAGCAGCAGGATGTTAGCATCTTTTGAATAACGAAAGGCGAGGGGACATTTTGCCCATAGACTTGACCTTGAAACTTGCAAAGAATGGGGGGTGGAGCTTCTGTCCTGCTTTCCGCTCCGCTTTCTAGTACCCCCAGAACCTAGTCGAGCATTCGACGCAATACGCGCAATTTTAGTTCTGAGTTTCTGAGATTACTCCCTGCCTAAGTACCACTATCCCTACTGTACTGTATGTAAGGTGCTAGACATATGGTCACATCAGTGACGTTTTCTGTACAACTCTCTTTATCAGTTTCCTATCACT
The DNA here is from genome assembly GCF_013265735.2 of Oncorhynchus mykiss. NCBI lineage: Eukaryota > Metazoa > Chordata > Actinopteri > Salmoniformes > Salmonidae > Oncorhynchus > Oncorhynchus mykiss. The sequence continues at coordinate 54,002,492 of NC_048587.1, forward strand.
GTTTGATGTGAGCGAGAGCTCTTTCGGTTTTCTAAATTCAGCTCAGCTTCCTTTCTTCCCCATCTCTGCTCTGCCTGCGGCTGTCTGCCAGGCACCATCAAACACTTAGGTGGGAGATTACTCCTGATTCTCGTCACAACAGAGCCGTGTGTCTGTTTAGAGCCAATCAAAATGGAGGCTTTTTATTTCAATGTCCTTTTTTAGACAAGCTTAAATTGCTTGGTTTCTTGTTTACTCTTCAGACAGAGCGTTACCTTGGATGGCAGGAGGCCTGCTGGAGGCTACGGGTCTTAATGAGAATGTTTTATGTATCGTCTGTCGACCCAGCGGGGACTCTGTAACCGTTGTCTGGCATTTTAGCCACTGTTTCCCATTCTAATTAAGTGTTCTCAGTGTACACTGCCGGATGAATATTTCATGAGAAATGTGAGAGGGTCGCATTGAAGCGCTGCATGGCGTGCACGTGAAGAGGCCACCGAAGGACCAGGCATTAGGCTATACAAAGCAACTCATCAGCCGTGCTTGTTTTGTCTTCAAACTATGTCTAGTCTTTCATATCCCCTCCCCACAGTGTCTTGTTACTGACACCTCGTTTCTATTACGCAGCTCAGAGGGAGCTACATTACATGAAGTATGATGTTGTCTGTGCAAAGAAAAGTGCCGCAGTTTGTTTGTTTGGTACACATCCGGTGTCAAGGGCTTGGTTAAGCCGGGGTTGGTTTACTTGACTACTTTACATCCATTCGAAGAAGCATGGACTTTAATGTGAATGCAGTCCTAACAGTAATGTAGGTTAGGAATCATCCTGTGGAGGGTGTACATGTGCTATGTTCCAATCAGGCACAGGCTGTACACGTTTGCCTGTAGCTCAAATGAAATGGCCTCTTCTTCAGTGCCATCGTGTTATAGAGCCTACCAGATCTGGATTCAAATACATGCGTTTTTAATGATTTTTTTTCCCTTCTCTGGTGTGTATTTGAAGTTTTTTTTTTCAATAATTTCCTAGAAATACTGGGGTATGTGAAATTACAGTATATACCCCTAAAACTAACCAGACCTGGGTTCAAATACATACACTATTTGAATTTGAAAATACATTTGGAAAGTATAAAATATGAATCGATTTCCAAATACATTCCAATATTCAAATATTTGTATTTTCAAATACATTTTTTCTAAATACTTACTTTGAAATGTATGTGAAAGTAATACAATGTATTATTTCAATGACAAATATTTGAACCCATATCTGGTGCCTAGACATATCCACTGACAGGTATCTGGAGCAGGATCTGGAATTTATACTGTACGCTTATGGAAACATAGTGAAATGCATATAATATTAAAATGCCGGAGCCTTGCCGGTACATTGCTAAACACCCATATTCCGTTTCATGTTATACCCGCTACGTGTCATCTCAAACATGTTATAGACGGTTTACCTCTTTATGACCGACTGAGTAGGCAGAAAACACCATCTCCAAGGAAGGTTAAAAATGAATTGCTCAGTCTGTGTCAATGTAGTTCCCCTAACAGCCCTAACTTGATTACTGTAGGAGACACCAGGCGGTAGGTCATGGTCTAAGGGGAGACCTGCTGGTGTTCAGCAGGGGCACTAAATAGTCCACTACTGAAGTTGTGTGTGGTTCAGGTACTGTCTGTAAAGTAGATCAGGCATCCATCGATCCAGCAGCTTTAGGAGGTCCTCTCTAGGCCCAGGTGGTATCATAGTTGACCTCTGCTCTGTCCAGCTATTTTATTCCTTTAGTTCTCCTAAAAAAAGGTAGAGACGTGTCATGTCTTGTAACTCCTGTAGGAAGCATTGATTGATGTCACAATCTTACTCTAGTGTTGTCTCTCGCTCCCTCGCTCGCTCACTCTCTCTTTCTCTCACTCCATGGAGGCTCATCGTGGGCACTCCGTGTCAATGGCGTTGACATGGGGAGTCGCTGCGCTCTCTCACCCATACCCGTAGCTGCTGGTGATTGGGCTCTAGTGGATTTGTCATATTGTCATATTCATCTGTCATATTGAAATCTGTCTGGTCTGAGGCGCCATCGTTTACGCAAGCAAGACTTGCCTTCCATTACAGCTTCACCAAACCTCACGAGAGTGTGTAACCTTTAAAAAAAAAATCTGTAACCTATTTTTTGGGGGCCCCGGAGATTTCAACATCAAAGCTAAAGTTATTCAACCAGCGAATTGGAACACAACACCAGCTAACCCTTGTTTCTCTCTTTTAAAGGCAGATAATTGGTCCTTTTTGGCCATTGATTGTTTTCAGTGTCCTAATGACTTCGTGTTCCCTTTCTTCCTCAGCTGCCGGCATAAACAGTGGAAGACAGAGCTGCCTGCTTCTAGTGTGATCATCACTTTCCACAATGAGGCCCGCTCAGCTCTGCTCCGCACCGTGGTCAGGTGAACACACACACACACACACACACACACACACACACACACACACACACACACACACACACACACACACACACACACACACACACACACACCCTCACTCTCTCTCTGACAGACTAGGCCTGGAGATGCTAACCCATGTCTAACCCTCTCCTCTGCCCTCCCTCTCCCTCCAGTGTTCTTAAGAAGAGTCCCCCCCACCTTGTCAAGGAGATAATCCTGGTTGATGATTACAGTGACAACCGTGAGTTGCTGTTTGAGTCTTAACTCTCTCATTTGCCCTGTGCCTCTGTCACTCTGGATCAGTACTGGCACTGGTTGACAGGCTCCAGGTCCTTCTCTCCCTCGCCACCCGGTCTGTAAACTAAAGCCCCTGTCCTGAACCATCTCTCAGGCTCCGTCCCTCTAAACTCTGGGTGACCCTTAAGGGCACATGCCTCCAGCTCAGGTATCACACCTATCATTCATCTTTACGTCCTGAGTTTTCATAGAGGTCTCTTGTACCCGTCAGCCTTTTGAAGTAGATTAAAGCGATCTTTGAGTCGTTCTAGAGTTGTCTGTTAGACAGTGTCGGTGTCACTGGAGGGCCACTAAGTAAACCATTGGTTCCGCTTTAAATGAAACATAACTTTTATGGCTGAAAATAAGTATTCATAAAGCCCTTATAAGTCCTATATAGATGTTTATTTGATGTGTATATGTATATAAATGGTTTATTTTAGTAACCAAGTGTTGTGTCTCGTGGTTCAGCTGAAGATGGAGCCTTGTTGGGGAAAATTGAGAAGATCCGGGTTCTTCGAAACGATCGACGAGAAGGTGAGTGTATAAATGGGAAATACATTTGAAGGAATAAAAACTGCTTTTTGAAAATGATTGGTCAGGCTTTAGTCATCATAGTATTTGATGCCCATTGTCCTTGACCTTGTCCAACACTGCATGTACCCTACCTAATCAAATCAACTGAAGTGATTTGCCACTTTTAACAGCAGAGAAGGATCATTAGGGCTAGGAAAGGAAACCTCTGAACAGGTTTATTGGGGCCAATGGGGAGAAAATATACACTCCAAAACAATGAAGAGTTTGTAAGAACGAGTATATTTTTGGAAAGTGCTTTGTGTCCTCTCCAATAGAATGAATATTAGGTCAAAAAGACTTGGCTGCAGTCCTCTGTTCATTATTGCTATCTCTGCAAAACTGATTGTCTTTTACAACTCCACAATAGCACACCACACTCTGCTCCTCTCAACCAATAGCACACCACACTCTGCTCCTCTCAACCAATAGCACACCACACTCTGCCCCTCTCAACCAATAGCACACCACACTCTGCTCCTCTCAACCAATAGCACACCACACTCTGCCCCTCTCAACCAATAGCACACCACACTCTGCTCCTCTCAACCTATAGCACACCACACTCTACCCCTCTCAACCAATAGCACACCACACTCTACCCCTCTCAACCAATAGCACACCACACTCTGCTCCTCTCAACCAATAGCACACCACACTCTGCTCCTCTCAACCAATAGCACACCACACTCTACCCCTCTCAACCAATAGCACACCACACTCTACCCCTCTCAACCAATAGCACACCACACTCTGCTCCTCTCAACCAATAGCACACCACACTCTGCTCCTCTCAACCAATAGCACACCACACTCTGCTCCTCTCAACCAATGGCACACCACACTCTGCTCCTCTCAACCAATAGCACACCACACTCTGCCCCTCTCAACCAATAGCACACCACACTCTGCTCCTCTCAACCAATAGCACACCACACTCTGCTCCTCTCAACCAATAGCACACCACACTCTGCTCCTCTCAACCAATAGCACACCACACTCTGCCCCTCTCAACCAATAGCACACCACACTCTGCTCCTCTCAACCAATAGCTCACCACACTCTGCTCCTCTCAACCAATAGCACACCACACTCTGCCCCTCTCAACCAATAGCACACCACACTCTGCCCCTCTCAACCAATGGCAACCAGTCTGCCCCTCTCAACCAATGGCATACCACACTCTGCCCCGCTCAACCAACTAAGCAATATTTGAATGATCTAACTCAGATAATGTCGCTCTAGATAAGTGTCTGCTAAATGACTAAAATGTATAAAGTCAATTTAACCAATTTAATCAGGGGGTATTTTTAAGATGTATATTACTATTGTGAAAAGTTTCAATGTAAATAAATATTTAAATATGAGTAGCCAACGATTGTGATATGCACATCCCAAACTTCAGCGAACCGGTACTGTATACGTAGAAATGACACACATGAATAAACCATTGTGTATTTGTAGATGACATATTGATAAGAGCATCAGGCGTGTTACTCCTCCACAGGTCTGATGAGATCGCGGGTGAGAGGGGCCGACACAGCCACTGCCAGTGTTCTCACCTTCCTGGACAGCCATTGCGAGTGTAATGATCACTGGCTGGAACCACTCCTGGAAAGGGTGGCAGAGGTCAGTGTGTACCATAGACATCAAAACTCTGAAATAACACATGGAATCATGTAGTAACCAGTGTTAAACAAATCAAAATATATTTTATATTTGAGATTTGTCAAAGTAGCCACACATTGCCTTGATGACAGCTTTGCACACTGCTGGCACGCTCAACCAGCTTCACCTGGAATGCTATTCCAACAGTCTTGAAGGAGTTGAGCCCTTGTTGGCTGCTTTCTCTTCACTCTGCGGTCCAACTCATCCCAAACCATCTCAATTGGGTTGAGGTCGGGAGATTGTGGAGGCCAGGTCATCTGATGCAGCACTCCATCTCCTTCTTTGATCAAATAGCCCATGCACAGCCTGGAGGTGTGTTGGGTCATTGTCCTGTTGGAAAACAAATTATAGTCTGACCAAGCTGAAACCAGATGGAATGGCGTATTGCTGCAGAATGCTGTGGTAGCCATGCCTTGAATTCTAAATAAATCAGACAGTGTCACCAGCAACGCACCCCCACACCATAACACCACCTCCTCCATGCTTCACGGTGGGAACCACATATGCGGAGATCATCTGTTCACCTACTCTGCGTCTCACAAAGACACGGCGGTTAGAAAAAATCTCAAATTTGGATTCATCAGACCAAAGTACAGATTTCCACCGATCTAATGTCCATTGCTTGTGTTCCTTGGCCCAAGCAAGTCTCTTCTTCTTATTCGTATCCTTTAGTAGTAGTTTCTTTGCAGAAATTTGACCATGAAGGTCCGATTCACGCAGTTTCCTCTGAACAGTTGATGTTGAGATGTGTCTGTAACTTGAACCATTTCTGAGGCTGGTAACTCTAATGAACTTAGACTCTGCAGCAGATGTAACTCTGGGTCTTCCTTTCCTGTGGCGGTCCTCATGAGAGCCAATTTAATCATAGCGCTTGATGGTTTTTTCGGACTGCACTTGAAGAAAGTTATTGGAAATGTTCCATATTGACTGACCTTCATGTATTAAAGTAATGATGATGGACTGTCGTTTCTTTTTTCTTATTTGAGCTGTTCTTGCCATAATATGACTTGATCTTTTACCAAATAGGGCTATCTTCTGTATACCACCCCTACCTTGTCACAACACAACCGATTGGCTCAAACGCATTAAGAAGGAAAGACATTCCACAAATTCACTTGAAACAAGGCACACCTGTTAATTGAAATGCATTCCAGGTGACTACCTCATGAAGCTGGTTGAGAGAATGTCAAGAGTACGCAAAGCTGTCATCAAGGCAAAGGGTGGCTACTTTGAAGAATCTCACAAATAAAATATATTTAGATTTGTCTAACACGTTTGTGGTTACTGCATGATCCCATATGTGTTATTTCATAGTTTTACACACATACAGTGCCTTCGGAAAGTACTCAGACCCCTTGACTTTATCCACACACACACACACACACACACACACACACACACACACCCTGGACATGCGATCTTATCCCAGAGGCCGACCCAAAACAACGTGGTCGCCGCATGAGAGGCAAACGGAGCGGCCTTACTGGTCAGACTCAGAAGGCCTTACTGGTCAGACTCAGAAGGCCTTACTGGTCAGACTCAGAAGGCCTTACTGGTCAGACTCAGAAGGCCTTACTGGTCAGACTCAGAAGGCCTTACTGGTCAGACTCAGAAGGCGAGCACACCATCAACCTCTTCCTAGCATATTACTCGGCAATGTCCAAACTCAAGATAACAAGGTGGACGAAATTTGGGCTCGAGTTGCTTTCCAGAGAGACATCAGAGATTTTAACATTCTCTATTTCACGGAAACTAGACTCACTCGGGATACTTTGTCAGAGTTGGTACAGCCAACCGGATTCTTCACGCATCTCGTCGACAGAAACAAACATCTCTCTGGTAAGAAGGGCAGGGGTGTATGCCTTATGATTAACGATGCATGGTGTAGAACAACAACAACCTACAGGAACTCAAGTCCTTATGTTCACCTGTCCTCGAATTTCTTACAATCAAATGCCGACTGCATTATCTTCCAAGATAATTATTTTAGATTATAGTCACAGCTGTGTATATTCCTCCCCTCCCCCCCAAGCAGATACTGCGTTGGCCCTAAAAGAACTTTGGTGGACTCTATGTAAACTGGAAACCATACATCCTGAGGCTGCATTTATTGTAGCTAGGGATTTTAACAAAGCTAACCTAAGATCAATACTCCCTAAATTCTATCAGCATATCGAATGCGCGACACGAGCTGGCAGAATTCTGGATCATTGCTACTTGAACTTCCGTGATGCATAAAAAGCCCTCCCGCGCCCTGCCTTCGACACATCTGAACATGAATCAATTTTGTTGCTCCCAGCCTATAGACAGAAACTAAAACAGGAAACGCCTGTGCTCAGGTCAATACAACGCTGGTCTGACCAATCGGATTCCATGCTTCAAGATTGCTTCGATCACGTGGACTGGGAAATGTTCCGGATAGCCACAGACAACATTGATGTGTGCGAGTTTATTAGCAAGTGCATTGGAGATGTCGTACCCACTGTGACTATTACAACCCCTAACCAGAACCGTGGATTAATGGCAGCATTCGCGCAAAACTGAATGCCTGAACCTCCACTTTTAATCATGGCATGGCGACCGGAAACATGACTGAATACAAACAGTGTAGCTATTCCCTCCGCAAGGCAATCAAACAAGCTAAGCATCAGTATAGAGACAAAGTAGAGTCGCAATTCAACGGCTCAAACACGAGACGCATGTGGCAGGGTCTACAGTCAGTCATGGATTACAAAAAGAAAACCAGCCCCAATGCGGACATCGACTTCTTGCTCCCAGACAAATTAAACAACCTCTTTGCTCGCTTTGAGGACAATACAGTGCCACTGACATGGCCCGCTACCAAAGCCTGTGGGCTCTCCTTCTCCGTGGCCAACGTGGGTAAAACATTTAAACGTGTTAACCCTCGCAAGGCTGCCAGCCCAGGTGGCATCCCTAGCCGCGTCCTCAGAGACCAGCTGGCTGTATTCAACCAATCCCTATCCCAGACTGTTGTCCCCACATGCTTCAAGTTGGCCACCATTGTTCCTGTTCCCAAGAAAGCTAAGGTAACAAACTAAATGACTATCGCCCCATTGCACTCACTCCTGTCATCATGAAGTGCTTTGAGAGACTAGTCAAGGATCAGATCACCTCCACCCTAGACCCACTCCAATTTGCTTACCGCCCCAATAGGTCCACTGATGATGCAATCGCCATCACACTGCACACTGCCATATCCCATCTGGACAAGAGGAATACCTATGTAAGAATGCTGTTCATTGACTACAGCTCAGCATTTAACACCATAGTGCCCTCCAAACTCGTCATTAAGCTCGAGAACCTGGGTCTCGATCTCGCCCTGTGCAACTGGGTCCTGGACTTTCTGATGGGTCGCCCCCAGGTTGTGAGGGTCGGAAACATCTCCACCCCACTGATCCTCAACACTGGGACCCCACAAGGGTGCGTTCTAAGCCCTCTCCTGTACTCCCTGTTCACCCATGACTACGTGGCCATGCACGCCTCCAACTCAATCATCAAGTTTGCAGTCGACACTACAGTGGTAGGCTTAATTACTAACAACGACGAGACGGCCTACAGGGAGGTGGAGAGGGCCCTCGGAGTGTGGTGTCAGGAATATAACCTCGCACTCAATGTCAACAAAACAAAGGAGAGATGATCGTGGACTACAGGAAACAGCAGGAAACACTCCACCCCATCCACATCGACGGGACAATAGTGGAGAAGGTGGGAAGTTTTGAGTTCCTCGGCGTACACATCACAGACAAACTGAAATGGTCCACCTACACAGACAACGTGGTGAAGAAGGCGCAACAGCGCCTCTTCAACCTCAGGAGGCTGAAGAAATTTGGCTTGTCATCTAAAACACTCACAAACCTTTACTGATGCACAATCAAGAGCTTCCTGTCAAGCTGTATCACCGCCTGGTACAGCAATTGCACCGCCATCAACCGTAAGGCTCTCCAGAGGGTGGTGCGGTCTGCACAACACATCACTGGGGTCAAACTACCTGCCCTCCAGAACACTTTCAGCTCCCGATGTCACAGGAAGGCCAAAAGATGATCAAGGACAACATCCACCCGAGCCACTGCCTGTTCACCCCTTCTAATCATCCGGAAGGCGAGGTCAGTACAGGTGCATCAAAGCTGGGACCGAGAGACTGAAAAACAGCTTCTAAAGGCCATCAGACTGTTAAACAGCCATCACTAACATAGAGAGGCTGCTGTCAACACAGACTCAAATCTCTGGCCACTTAAATAAATGGATTTAATAAAGGTATCACTAGTCACTTTAAATAACGTCACTTTAATGATGTTTACATATCCTACATTACTCAACTCATATGTATATACTGTATTCTATACCATCTACTGCATCTTGCCTATCGCTCATCCATATATTGATATGAACATATTCTTATTCATCCCTTTACATTGGTGTGCATAAGGTAGTTGTTGTGAATTTGTTAGATTACTTGTTAGATATTACGGCATAGTCGGAACTAGAAGCACAAGCATTTCGCTACACTCGCATTAACATCTGCTAACCATGTGTATGTGACCAATACCATTTGATTTGACACACACTCCAGGCTCCGACATTGCTCATCCTAATATTTCTATATTTCTTAATTCCATTATTTTAATTTTAGATGTGTGTGTATTGTTAGATATCACTAATCTGTTGGCGCTAGGAACAGAAGCATTTCGCTACACCCGCAATAACATCTGATAAATATGATTATGTGACCCCAAAAATGTTACTCTAACTCACCATTGGTTTGACAAAACTTCAATGGAAACACAGTCACTGCTGTAGGTCTGCTGCTCCATCAAGACTTGGAATAGTTCTGGAATAATCCAATCCATCTGATTTATGTCACTCTCAGCAGATCTTGTACTTCCCTCTTGGAAATCTATTTGTGTTCTGGCTGTGTTAAGCTCATATCTTTAAGTGAATATGTGGACAAGCGTTTGACTCTCCACAGATCTGTTTTGGACTGTAATTTGTTATTCATCTTTTATCTAGTGCTTGGTTGTGAAATGATGTGGTGGTTTTGACTGATTATTTCAGTCCCTGAGTCTTATTTCAATATAATCTAGTGGAACACTGCATATTTGTGTCCCATCTTTCTCTCTGTACTTCTCCCACAGGACAAAACGCGTGTTGTTTCCCCCATCATCGACGTCATCAACATGGACAACTTCCAGTACGTAGGCGCCTCGGCCGATCTCAAAGGAGGTAAATCCCACTCATCTATACCTGCAGCTTTCTTTTCCTCTCCAGGGCAGGCTGGAAAATCACATGGCAGTTTTCACTCTGTACCCAATGTCACCTTCTGCCAAAGAAGTATTTTTCTTGGAGTGTGGCTGGCTGACGGACTGACTGGCTGACTGAGTGGCTGGTTGGTTGGCTGGCTGGCTGGTTGGCTGCATGTGTGTGAGAGCAAAGGAGAGAATAAGCGTGTGATAAATCTTGAAAAAGGCACCGCCTTCGGAATGGAAACTATTTGATTGATTTGTCTAGGGATATAGGCAGATTACATTGTGCACTCCCATGGCTCCTGCACTCTATAGGGCTTATGAGAAGTGTAATGTACAGCCATATGGGGCGGCAGGTAGCCTCGTGGTTTGAGCGTTGGGCCAGTAACCGAAAGGTTGCTAGATCGAATCCCCGAGCTGACAAGGTAAAATTCTGTCGTTCTGCCCCACTGTTCCTAGGCTGTCAATGTAAATAAGAATTTGTTCTTAACTGACTTGCCTATTTAAATAAATAAAAAATGTATCTAAAAATGTAGATAGAGGGAACGCCACAGATGTGTAATATAATACCTATCAGTTAGGCATTGTGTGTGAAAAGGATAGGAGTGTTAGGAGAAATACAAACACTGACAACCAGCTTTTCCTGTTATCAAAATGAATCTACTCTTGTTTACTTGAAATCCCTTAACCTAATCAGTACCTGTTTTTCCCACTCTAGGATTTGATTGGAATCTGGTCTTCAAGTGGGACTATATGACCGTGGAGCAGAGGAGGGTGCGCCAAGGAAACCCCACTGCTCCAATCAAGTAAGCCTGTCTCACCTCTGGGTTCTTTCTGCTGTCCTCTCCTCTGCCTCATAGCCAGGGCCCCCTGGAGGAGAGGCTGAGGCAGGCAGCATTAGATATCAGTGTGCATCCTCCTCTGGGGAACCTCTGGGGAATATAGCCAAAAGCTCCTGAAAAGAAACACCACCTTTGAGCCTCTGTTCTATTTTCTCCCTGATGTCCACGGTGCCGTATGATATCGCAGGGTGAAGTAAACACAGACAGAGGTGATTGAAGGCGTTCTCATCTTATCCAGCTTTGTCTTTAAATTGTGTATGGTGATGATGAGGGAGAAGATATTGATGTGAAAGGAAGATCAGAAGAGAGCAAACACTTTGATTTGTTCAATCAGTATGAGATCACAGAAATGGTTCTGTTTTACGTAATAACCAAATGTCAGATGCATTCTCTCAGTAAACATATTGGTAACCAACAGAGGGCAGCATTTAATCAATATCCAAAGGCTAGAATTAGAATATGGTTCTTCATTGCCTATAATGCATCTTGTTCCTCTTCACAAGGTGATGGAAATTAACCCAAAGGGTGACTCAAGTCATTTTTTTTATTGTAATTGGCATTTGGTGTTTGAAAATATGTAATTTGTTTGTGACAGGTTTAGAGAAAACAATAGGATAAGCTGTTCTGGTTAAATTGTCTTCTATATCTGCTTTGGTATCCCTGCATTATCCATGTTAGATCCATGTCCCTGTCGACCAGATCTTCTTAGATCCATGTCCCTGTCGACCAGATCTTCTTAGATCCATGTCCCTGTAGACCAGACCTTGTTAGATCCATGCCCCTGTAGACCAGATCTTGTTAGATCCATGTCCCTGTAGACCAGACCTTGTTAGATCCATGTCCCTGTAGACCAGACCTTGTTCGATCCATGTCCCTGTAGACCAGACCTTGTTCGATCCATGTCCCTGTAGACCAGACCTTGTTAGATCCATGTCCCTGTAGACCAGACCTTGTTAGATCCATGTCCCTGTAGACCAGACCTTGTTAGATCCATGTCCCTGTAGACCAGACCTTGTTTGATCCATGTCCCTGTTGGGCTGGGCGATATGGCCAAAATATTATATCATTGTATTTAAAAATAATTGGACGGTATGACTGTATTTTTAGTTTTTGAATAATAAAAGTTCTACATTTGCTTTATGAGTAGTGAGTGATCCTAGGGTGGCAACACATACAGTTGAAGTCGGATGTTTACATACACCTTAGCCAAATACATTTAAACTCAGTTTTTCACAATTCCTGAAATTTAATCCTAGTAAAAATTCCATCCCTTAGGTCAGTTAGTATCACCACTTTATTTTAAGAATGTGAAATGTCAGAATAAAAGTAGAGTGATTTATTTCAGCTTTTATTTCTTTCATCACATTCCCAGTGGGTCAGAAGTTTACATAAACTCAATTAGTATTAGGTAGCATTGCCTTTAAATTGTTTAACTTGGGTCAAACGTTTCGGGTAGTCTTCCACAAGCTTCCCACAAAAGGTTGGGTGAATTTTGGCCCATTCCTCCTGACAGAGCTGGTGTAACTGAGTCAGGTTTGTAGGCCTCCTTGCTCGCACAAGCTTTTTCAGTTCTGCCCACAAATTTTCTATAGGATTGAGGTCAGGACTTTGTGATGGCCACTCCAATACCTTGACTTTGTTGTCCTTAAGCCATTTTGCTACAACGTTTGAAGTAGGCTTGGGGTCATTGTCCATTTGGAAGACCCATTTGCGACCAAGCATTAACTTTCTGACTGATGTCTTGAGATGTTGCTTCAATATATCCACATATTTTCCTGCCTCATGATGCCAACTATTTTGTGAGGTACACCAGTCCCTCCTGCAACAAAGCACCCCCACAACATGATGCTGCCACCCCTGTGCTTCACGGTTGGGATGGTGTTCTTTGGCTTGCAAGCCTTCCCCTTTTTCCTTCAAACATGACGATGGTCATTATGGCCAAACAGTTCTATTTTTGTTTCATCAGACCAGAGGACTTTTCTCCAAAAAGTACGATCTTTGTCCCAATGTGCAGTTGCAAACAGTAGTCTGGCTTTTTTATGGCAGTTTTGGAGCAGTGGCTTCTTCCTTGCTTAGAGGCCTTTCAGGTTATGTCGATATAGGACTCGTTTTACTGTGGATATAGATACTTTTGTACCCGTTTCCTCCAGCATCTTCACAAGGTCCTTTGCTGCTGTTATAGGATTGGTCCCATGGTGTTTATACTTCTGTACTATTGTTTGTACAGATGAATGTGGTACCTTCAGCCGTTTGGAAATTGCTCCCAAGGATGAACCAGACTTGTGGAGGTCTACAATTTCTTTTTTGGCTGATTTATTTTGATTTTCCCATGATGTCAAGCAAAGAGGCACTGAGTTTGAAGGTAGGCCTTGAAATATATCCACAGGTACACCTCCAATAGGCTAATTGACATAATTTGAGTCAATCTGAAACTTCTAAAGCATGACATAATTTTCTGGACTTTTCCAAGCTGTTTAGAGGCACAGTCAACTTAGTGTATGTAAACTTCTGACCCACTGGAATTGTAATACAGTGAATTATAAGTGAAATAATCTGTCTGTAAACAACTGTTTTAAAAATGACTTGTGCATGCACAAAGTAGATGTCCTAACCGTCTTGCCAAAACTATAGTTTGTTAACAAGAAATTTGTGGAGTGGTTGAAAAACGAGTTATAATGATGCCAACCTAAGGGTATGTAAACTTCTGACCAACTGTACATTCTTAGTGATTTCAATGAGTCTTTCTCCATTATGATTGTTTTATACTGTTCAATTCAACTTCAACCAAAACAAGTTTATGTGCTTTTATCATTTCCTGAACTCAACTGCAGTGGTAAGAAAAGTATCCAACTGTCATACTTGAGTGACAGTAAAGATTAATTAATAGAAAATTACTCCAGTATAAGTGAAAGTCACTCAGTGAAATAATTATTGAGTAAAAGTCTAAAGGTATTTGGTTTTAAATATACTAAAGTATCAAAAGTAAAAGTATAAATCAATTTCACGGATAGCCAGGGGCACACTCCAACACTCAGACATAATTTACAAAAAAATTATTTGTGTTTAGTGAGTTTTCCAGATCAGAGGCCCAGGGAGTAGATGACCAGGGATGTTCTCTTGACAAGTGCGTGATTTGGACCTTTTCTGTCCTGCTAAGCATTCAAAATGTAACGAGTACTTTTAGGTGCCAGGGAAAATGTATGCAGTAAAAACTACAGTATTTTCTTTAGGAATGTAGTGAAGTAAAATTAAAAGTTGTCAAAAATAGTAAAGTACAGATACCAAAAAAAACGACTGAAGTAGTACTTGAAAGTATTTTTATGTAAGTACTTCACACCACTGCTCAATTGAGATCATTTCCACACTGCCACGTAGGGCTGCACGATATGGGAAAAATATCTATTTATAAAAATAAACAATTAAGATATGAATAATCAAAATATTTAAATTAATATAATTAACTAATTCAAAGAAGCAAAAAATAAATAAAAATGATATAGGCCTAAATGGTCAAGCGCACATTCGTTTGGATTGTCTGCTCAGACTAACAGCCTCACCCGTTGTTCCTGTTGAGGGAGGGCCGAGCCTACTCACACAGTCACACACTTAGCAGCCGATGAGAGAGAGGAAGGACAGCTGTGAAAACAGCTGAAAATGAGTCGAAAGCACAGTAGCATTTGGATGCATTTTAATAATGTAGACAATGATAGAGCACAGTGTAGAATTTGCCAAAACAAAATCTCATATAAAGCCGGTTCTACGCACAACCTACACCGGCATATGCAAACTGTGCACCCAACTGTGAAGCTAGCTGTAGCGGAGCTTCGAGAAACTAGCAGGCCTGCTAGTGATACTGGTGGAGCCAGCACCTCCACACGTGGAGATGTATCCACTCAGTCAAGTAGGCCTACTCTGCGACCCACAGCAACACAGTCTTCTATGGACCAGTTTATGCGAATGTCTGTAGCAAAACAAGGCCAAATTGATAGTGCATTGGCTAAAATGATTGCCACCAATTTCCAGACATTTTTCTATCATGGAGGACAAAGGTTTTAGAAATTATAGCAATAGTCTAAATCCAATGTACACAATTCCAAGCAGGAAAACTCTTTCAAAATCACTTATTCCACAACTGTACGAGAGCACACAGGCTTCAGTGTGGAAAATAGTCCAAAAAGCTACTGCAGTTACCTAGACATCAAGGGTAACCACATCTTACATGTCAGTTACATGTCACTTCATTGAAGATTTTTCGATGTCTAGCGGTCTTCTGGACTTCTTTGAGTTCAGCGCCCACACGTCAGAGAATATGGCAGAGGAACTGTTGAGAGTGGCCAGAGAATGGCAAGTAGATGGGAAAGTGGTCTGTTGTGTTAGCGACAAAGCAGCTAACATAACCAAAGCCATGAAAATGTTTAAATGGACCCATCATCCATGTCTTGCCCACACAATCAACCTAATTGTAAGAAATGCTCTGAAGGTGATGAAGCCCACTGTGGACAAAGTGAAAGCAGCTGTGGAATACTTCCACAGGAGCACAGTAGGTGCTGAAAAACTAAAGTCTACACAACGACAGATGGGGATGCCTGAGCTGAGGCCTGAACAAGACTGCACTACAAGTTGGAATTCAACATTTTATATGTTGAAGCGGTTTCTTGAGTCAAAGGAGGCCATCTATACCCTGACAATTGTCAATACAGCTGGTGATGCTCTAACCCAAGAGGAATGGGAGGTGGTGGAGGAGGTGTGCAGAGTCCTGGAACCCTTTGAGCAGATCACTGTGGAGATCAGTGGAGAGAAGTGAGTAAGCAGTTATTACTACATCAATATTTAATCCAGTATTATAAATGTATATGAGCAGTAGATGAGAATGTAGTATCAGTAGACAAAACATGAACCTGAACTAATAAGTTACTGTGATACTCCTGATGTAAAATGATACTACTGTGTAAGGGTCTGCAGCGAATCACAGCCAGCCGCCAGAGAGAAGCAAATGTAACTACAGGACATGTGACAGAGTTGATGGACACCCTATGCTCATCAATGGACAGAAAGTCCCACAGAATGGAATATAATCACCTGCTATCAGAAACCGCTGCACTTGACCCCAGGTTTAAGAAGTTAGCCTTCAGTGATGCCAGAGCGATTGAGGCTCTTCAAAGAATAACCTCAGCAGCAGGGAGGGACAGCCCCAGTAGTCAGCTGGCTCAGGCACCAGGACAACAAGAAGAAGAGGGAGCAGATGGAGCAGAAGCACCAGCAGTAGTGCCACAAACGTGCTGTTTGACAAGAGAGCAACTGGGATACAGCAGGAAGGAATCCCTCAGCAGATGCCATAATGGAGGTCCTCCTCCAAAGATCTACAGATCCTCTGAGCTGGTGGGAGAACAAGGCCTCTGTCCATCCACGGCTCTGAATAGTGGCCTCATCCGGTCTTCTCTAAAACAGGACAAATAATTACTGGGAGAAGAAACCGCATCAGCACCTCAAGTGAGGCAGCTTGTATTTCTGAATGCAAATCTCTCATAAAAGCTAAATATGGTCAGCATTGCTGTGTGCTGCTGGTTATAACATGGCAATAAAGAAGAGAGAGAAAAGAGGGACCAGTTTAATGATTTAAGTGGGATGCTGCAGTTTGGCACATTTATTTATTTTTCTTTGATACTGTATGGTGCAATATTCTATTATTATGTTGTTCAGATTGTATTAGTTTTGAATTGTTAGATTTATATGCACTTTGTTTATATACATTCAAAAAGTTATACTTTAAATGCAAATGTTTAATAGCATTATTTTTCATAACAAACCAATGCATTTTTAAATACATTGTGGTTAAGGTAGTGTGTGATTTAATTTCATTAGAATTTGTTTTAACACCAATCATAGTCAAACTATCTCAAACTGTTTGACTTGAAAAAATACAAAACATATATATTTTTTATAGAGGCGTTTGGGAGCCAAAAGAGCTGGCTATTTTTGGTGAGCTGAGCTGAATGAGCCGACTCACTGAGAAGAGCCAGAATGCCCCTCACTAATGCAGACTGAACGCAAGTGTCTCGTGGTTGAGGAACATCAAATGCGCTCCTTGAGTGACAGGGGGCGTGGCTAGTTCTGTGTGGAAAGTGGTACAGAGATAAAGAGCGGAGAGAGATGACTCAAGAAGCGAAGTAAACAATAAAAATGTACATTGCACATGGCGTTTCACATTTAACAAACCAAACATTCAAATACCGGTATAGAAGGTAAAGTAAAAACCCAAACCGGTCCCTGCATCAACACCGGTATATCATAAAATGCGGTATACTGCCAAGCCCTATGTCCTTGAAGACCAGACTTTGTTTGATCCTTTTCTTTGTTGACCAGACCTTGTTTTTGTTTTGAGACATGCATTTTTGTTCAACAGGCTTTTGTCCAAGATGCTCATTGATGTTTTTCTTCCTTTCGAAAACAAAATGGCCTCTGAGGAAAAGTGAAGTGTTGTATTATTCCATCTAAACAGCCAGAGGTCAGGACACCACAGCTCTCTCCCGCTGCCGGGTTTCAGGGCCAGCCTACCTCCCGCTGCCGGGTTTCAGGGCCAGCCTACCTCCCGCTGCCGGGTTTCAGGGCCAGCCTACCTCCCGCTGCCGGGTTTCAGGGCTCTGGGTATCACATGCAAATGAGAGGACTGTAGGAGAGCTGAACTTGGCAGAACGGTCTCTGGTTTGTCTCATAACCCTAGCTACTTTCTGTCATACCCCTATCTCAGGACTCCCATGATTGCCGGCGGCCTCTTTGTCATGGACAAGGACTACTTTGAGTTGCTGGGGAAGTACGACATGATGATGGATGTGTGGGGTGGAGAGAATCTGGGTAAGTGGACACAGAACACTCGGAATGTTTGAGCTTGTTTGTCATTGTGTGGGGATGGAAGAGGGAGTGGGATGCCTTTTCTGGATTGGTTTATGATGTCTATATGTCATTATATGACACCATTTTCTGATTGAAATCGTATTGACATTGAAGATGCCAACTGTGGGAAGTTCTAGCACATTGAATTGTCACTGTAAAACCTTGCCCTAAACTGTTATATTAATGTGTGTGTTTTTCGTATTTGTCTTTGGACATTGCAGAGATCTCTTTCCGCGTGTGGCAGTGTGGCGGCAGTCTAGAGATCATTCCCTGCAGTAGAGTGGGCCACGTCTTCAGGAAGCAGCACCCATATACCTTCCCTGGGGGCAGTGGCACTGTGT
The DNA here is from genome assembly GCF_013265735.2 of Oncorhynchus mykiss. Lineage (NCBI taxonomy): Eukaryota > Metazoa > Chordata > Actinopteri > Salmoniformes > Salmonidae > Oncorhynchus > Oncorhynchus mykiss. Next base: position 54,020,762 of record NC_048587.1, read on the forward strand.
TTGCTAGGTGACTATTGATTGTACCTGTGACGTGAGGTAGACTTGGCTAATGTCTGACTTCTTGGAGTCCACAGGGGACTAACCTCTTCTACACTGCTCAAAAAAATAAAGGGAACACTAAAATAACACATCCTAGATCTGAATGAATGAAATATTCTTATTAAATACGTTTTTCTTTACATAGTTGAATGTGCTGACAACAAAATCACACAAAAATGATCAATGGAAATCAAATTTATCAACCCATGGAGGTCTGGATTTGGAGTGACACTCAAAATTAAAGTGGAAAACCACACTACAGGCTGATCCAACTTTGATGTAATGTCCTTAAAACAAGTCAAAATGAGGCTCTGTAGTGTGTGTGGCGTCCACGTGCCTGTATGACCTCCCTACAATGCCTGGGCATGCTCCTGATGAGGTGGCGGATGGTCTCCTGAGGGATCTCCTCCCAGATCTGGACTAAAGCATCCGCCAACTCCTGGACAGTCTGTGGTGCAACGTGGCGTTGGTTGATGGAGCGAGACTTGATGTCCCAGATGTGCTCAATTGGATTCAGGTCTGGGGAACGGGCGGGCCAGTCCATAGCATCAATGCCTTCCTATTGCAGGAACTGCTGACACACTCCAGTCACATGAGGTCTAGCATTGTCTTGCATTAGGAGGAACCCAGGGCCAACCACACCAGCATATGGTCTCACAAGGGGTCTGAGGATCTCATCTCGGTACCTAATGGCAGTCAGGCTACCCCTGGCGAGCACATGGAGGGCTGTGCGGCCCCCCAAAGAAATGCCACCCCACACCATGACTGACCCATCGCCAAACCGGTCATGCTGGAGGATGTTGCAGGCAGCAGAACGTTCTCCATGGCGTCTCCAGACTCTGTCACGTCTGTGACGTGCTCAGTGTGAACCTGCTTTCATCTGTGAAGAGCACAGGGCGCCAATGGCGAATTTGCCAATCTTGGTGTTCTCTGGCAAATGCCAAACGTCCTGCACGGTGTTAGGCTGTAAGCACAACCCCCACCTGTGGATGTCGGGCCCTCATACCACCCTCATGGAGTCTGTTTCTGACCGTTTGAGCAGACACATGTACATTTGTGGCCTGCTGGAGGTCATTTTGCAGGGCTCTGGCAGTGCTTCTCCTGCTCCTCCTTGCACAAAGGCAGAGGTAGCGGTCCTGCTGCTGGGTTGTTGCCCTCCTACGGCCTCCTCCACGTCTCCTGATGTACTGGCCTGTCTCCTGGTAGCGCCTCCATGCTCTGGACACTATGGTGACAGACAGCAAACCTTCTTGCCACAGCTCGCATTGATGTGCCATCCTGGATGAGCTGCACTACCTGAGCCACTTGTGTGGGTTGTAGACTCCGTCTCATGCTACCACTAGAGTGAAAGCACCGCCAGCATTCAAAAGTGACCAAAACATCAGCCAGGAAGCATAGGAACAGAGCAGTGGTCTGTGGTCCCCACCTGCAGAACCACTCCTTTATTGGGGGTGTCTTGCTAATTGCCTATAATTTCCACCTGTTGTCTATTCCATTTGCACAACAGCATGTGAAATGTATTGTCGATCAGTGTTGCTTCCTAAGTGGACATACTGGCACTGTGGACTAACCTCTTCTACATACTGGCACTGTGGACTAACCTCTTCTACCTACTGGCACATAACCAACCAGCTGGAGTGTACATAGTTTGAAATGAGAGCCATAAAAAAGGGCAACAGTACAGGCTAACTGGCAATTGAGTTTACTCACTAACCCTACAGTAACTTTACCCACATGTTACCCTTAACTTTACCTTTCTCAAAGACCCAATGAAATCCAAGCTGAGGCATTGAGATGAAAACCTGCTAGTAGCCTGTAGGGAAGGGCTGTTTCATTCCTTTGCAATTCACATTCTAATACTGTTGTTCAAAGTCTAGCTTAGCTGCAGTCATTAAATTTGAGGCTCAATCAGGACAGAAGCCTCAGCTCTGCTCTCGTCTTGGCTTCACCCCTGCAGTGTCAACACTGTTTCGCATCTGGGTGATTCATCAATGAGATGAGAGAAAGTGACCACTCCCTCACTGCCAGTCTATCACATAGCACTGAAAACCCCACAGATTGCCAAGTCTTAGGATGTGTGCTCATATCTCAAAATAGCTTCGAGGACTGTCACTCTCCTCCTGTGTTTTCTGAAGCTTGAACTGCATCCTCACTGTCTCTTGCCCTGTACATATTTTAACAGACATCCATCCTTCTATTGTATAAATAACACGTAATCAATTGAATCTATAACATTGCCTATAGTTTTTAGGCTACTGCACTGAAATTATTACATTATTTCAGATCAGTGATTATTTCAAGGACTGGAAGAAGGAACAGGAAGAATGCATTTTTTAAAGTATTCTAGCATGGTGTGTATCGGTCTGTCCACAGGAACACGAGGCGAGCAGCAGAGGTGTGGATGGATGAGTTTAAGAACTTTTACTACGCCGCTGTGCCCTCGGCCCGAAACGTGCCCTACGGCAAGTAAGTATCCTTTTAGACGCCCTTCTTCCTGTGCCCTACGGCAAGTAAGTATTGTTTCAGACACACTTCTTCCAAGATGCCATCACATATGTCCTTTTATAGTCCTTGTATAGAATAACAAAATACATTTCCCCATTTCTGACACCTCCAGAAGGTCAGATGGTACATCCAGAGATGGCTGGTAGTTAGATGAGTCATGGTTTAATCTCTGTCTGGCAGCATTCAGAGCAGGATGGAGATGAAGAAGAGGCTTGGCTGCCAGCCATTCAAGTGGTACTTGGAGAATGTGTACCCTGAGCTGCGGTAAGTAGAGAAACCACACCGCCACAGTGGAACAGACTTTGCGGGCCTTTGTATTCCACTTGGAAATTCAACTAGGGGAAAGACATTGGTGGTGGAATATACTCACGTCTTGTGATTTGACATCCCCCTGACTTGTGCTGTTTTGTCTGGCCCTTCAGGGTCCCTGACCATCAGGACATTGCCTTCGGAGCTCTGCAGCAGGGAGGGAACTGCTTAGACACTCTGGGACACTTTGCAGACGGAGTGGTGGGGGTCTACGAATGCCACAATGCTGGGGGAAATCAGGTACCATTCAGGGCTCAGGTACTGCTCAGATCCATTACACATAACCAAGCTGTGCACTGGGCTGGGTAACACACTGAGGTGGGTTTACTTTTGGTCAGGTTCTGGACTGGACAGTCCACTATCAGGAGCTGGACTGGACATTCAAATATTGCTTTGATTGGGAGTCTCTGATTCATACTGATGAAATCCATTTTGATGTCCCACTTCCCACAACATATTGATTATATTACTGCGCTGGAGGAGGGGATTATGGGAGAGTTAAGGCCCTGTTGGTCTATATAGGTGTGATTTACAACAGACAACATGCAAACACCGCATATTCACACTTGACAAAGACACACACTTTACAAATAGATCTACATAATCATTGAGGAGTACCTAAACTGACTGTCTCCCTCTCTTTCTCCTCAGGAATGGGCGCTGACCAAGGACAAGTCAGTGAAGCACATGGACCTGTGTCTGACGGTGGTGGATCGCACTGCTGGCTCACAAATCAAAATGCAGGGCTGCAGGGAAAACGACAGCAGACAGGTGAGCGAGCCGAGCACTGAGTCGATCAGAAAGCACTAGTAGTAAATGAGAGACTGACAGCAGTCCGGCTGTTAGAATGGAATTAGAACATTCATTTAGTGGATTATGATGCTTTTCTGGATTGGGATGATCCCTTTGGATTTGCACCATAAACTCACTATCAATAGAAACCATTAGTGATCATAGGATTATTGGGTTTTTGGTTAATAAAACTCACATGACATAAAAACATGTGACTGATTTGTAGACCTTTGTTTCCTCCCTCTCCCAACCCTTCCCTGACCGCACCTCGTGTGTCTCCAGAAATGGGAGCAGATTGAGAGCAACTCCAAGCTGCGGCACGTGGGCAGCAACCTGTGCCTGGACAGCCGCAGCGCACGTAATGGGGGGCTGACAGTGGAGGTGTGCAGCCCCAACCTCAACCAGCAGTGGAAGTTCACACTCAACCTCCAGCCCTAGAGAGAGAGAGAGCGATGGACAGACAAACAGAGAGAGAGTGTATCCCCCACCAGCACCACATCCTCTCCTCCCCGGAGCCAAACAGACTAGAGCCACCTATTACCAACACGCACACAGACGGACGGACAGACTGAGGTCCCCGGAGGGGCCACAACACACAGAGGGAAGCAGGATATTGAAACTACAGACTACCAAGTGGGATGATGATGATTTTAATGTTGATGATGATTTTAATGTTGGTGGTGGTGGTGATGATGCTTTCCCTCCAACTATATACCTCAGCATTTCATCTTTAGTCCCGCTCTTTGGAATGTGAGAAAGTCATTTTTCTTATTACAGTCGAAAGAAACTTTCTGGATGTTTTTTTATTTTGTGCGTGTCCTTTGTTCTCTCTTTCCACTGAAGTTCTGAAATGGATAAGACTATTAATTAGTAGTTTTTCTCTCTCTAGTAATCTGTCTTTGTTGAATGTAAAATACGTATTCTACAGAGGTTCCCTGACTAGACAAACTGGCCAGGAAGAAAGTGGATTGTCTCAGCTGGTTTTGACCCCTTAAAGTCCTGCTGGTAGAAGGGAAATGACTCTATCTATGCACTGTTCCTCTCGTTCACACAAACGCCTCTCTCCTGATTGGTGGACTGCTCTGCCAGAGTTGAAAAGAGATTTAAGAAAATTAACAATTTACAGAGTTTTCATTGCTCCTGTCACGCGTGTTGTAAGAAGGTACGTCATCCGATCAGAAGTGTTCTCTTCGCAGGCCTCTCATGGATACTGGTGGGGCCAGGAGTTGTCGAGGGTGTGGATGTATCGCTGCTGAATCGTCACAGATTGTAGCACTGGCTGCTACGGCTCCTCAGTGTTTGTCCCCTTTGTACATCACAATTGAATGGAACCCACCCCCAACAAAATTATTTTATATATATATATATATATATATATATATATATATATTCATTATGTTTTTCTTTGCAAAAGCAGTAGTGTCCAAGTTTATTGTAGTTTTATTTTATTTCTAGCAGACATTGAAAAATGTGTTTTGTGTTCAATTATACTGTAGAATAATCAGTAACACAGTAAATTGGACAGGTATTTCTTTGTACTATTGTTGCATTCTGACAGTTCTCTTGTGAGTAAAAACAGATCTACTTACTTTCTAAAAAAAAAAAAAAAGTTGTCCTTTTCAGTGTCGGTGTTACCATTGCATCCAAATCAGTATTGGTGAAGAGTTTATTACAGGGTAATGTTGGAACCGTCATTTCCATTCTCAGAAGTCGACAAGTGTTGTCTCACACAGTGTATGTATTTGTGATTTGACATTTTAGAAAATGCCACATGTTCAGCGCGCTAAGTGACAGACAGCATGTACACGGTACATGGCGAGGCCTTGCTGCATGTTCTACCAATACTTCTACGGCTTTTTTCTCCTACAGTTTCTCTTTCTGTCCATTTGTTTCTCGACATTACTCGCATGCTTTGTGAATGATGTCTTTGCCTTTTTTGATATCCATCCCATTTAAAAGAGAATGTGTCTGTGTGCTAGTGAACAGCTTTCAACAGGTTTCATGAAGGAGGGCAGGTCATTCGGCTATAGTTAACTGCACTCACAAGGGAGAAAAGCAATAAGATATTCCTATTTCAATGTCATTGTTGTGCATTTAGCATCTGCTTCGGGACCATTCTGATTGGGTTTCTACATGTAGCTTGTGCTATGTGGTACTTTAAACGTTACTGTTTGTTTCTGAGGGGCAGCAGAACCCACCTTTAATGTGATGGCCAAAGGAGCCTATAACGACTTATGAAAGCAACAATTAATCCATTGACGTGACATTGGTTTTGTCTCGTGGGGGTTCCCCTGATATCAATGGAGATTAATTTATTCTAGAATAGCAAATTACTTATTCTTTTGGAAGCCCTCATTATATATGCATAAAATGTAGGGTTATGGTAATCTGTGTAAGTCCTACACATCAGTCCCTGTGTGTTCTACACCATTCTGGTCAAACTTCCTGATACAAAAGGAATCTCCAACCATCAGTACAGGAATGAGCATCACAGCGACGGAGCATATGCAGCAGTCCCTATCTGACGCTTGTGGAAAAGGTATTGCATTTACAAAATGCCAAAGAGAGGTGTCCCACAGTAAGAGAGGTGTCCCACAGTAAGAGAGGTGTCCCACAGTAAGACAGGTGTCCCACAGTAAGAGAGGAAACAGACCATAATATTTTCTCTGCAGTTGAAGAATGTGAGATCCGTGTGAGAGCAGGACTATGAAATCATGAGATGAGTTGGGGGTTGTAACCTCCGTTATGAGTTGAGTTGGGGGTTGTAACCTTCCGTGTGAGATGAGTTGGGGGTTGTAACCTCCCGTGTGAGATGAGTTGGGGGTTGTAACCTCCCGTGTGAGATGAGTTGGGGGTTGTAACCTCCAGTGTGAGATGAGTTGACAAGTTTCACATGGTAAGAGCTTTGTCTGTTATCATGTACGTCACTGTTGAAATTGAAACAATTCTAATGTGAAATTCAGGTGGCCTCTACAGTACTAAAAGGGATTGCTCGGGTGAACATAGTCTACATGGTGGCAACGGTTGTTCAAGTATTGAATCAAGCCTTTTTTGTAAGATTTGTGTGAAAATGACAAGTTTGCTGTTCACTTTAGGAGAAAAAAAAGAATCCTAGCATTACAGCCACATTTTAATTGGATGAAATGTTTACATAGCACAATGTGCCAAAGTTATTTACTTTACATTGTCAATACAAGGTGAAGGACGTGCCATTGGCATAATGATGACGAATAATAAACCAAATCAAGAAAATAATAGTTTGTGTATCAAATATGATTTGTTCCTTTGATAAAACGGTTTGCTGTAGGATTCAAATCACAGGGGAGGCAGCATGGGGGTAACCAATGTAAAAGTGTATGTTTGTATATACACTACGTTGATCTACTGTACAGTATGAACAAGCAACACCAGTGAGTGGATCGTCTGTATAACGCTGGGAATTGTTCACTGTTTTATAGCTATGGCAAAACTTTTACTTTAAATTAGGAAAAATGTACTTAAATAAATGCATTTATATATGAGAGATGTGGCCTTTCTTTACATTCCTTGAAGACTTGGTTAATTAGCAATTAGAAATAAGGTTTGGAAGACGGAGTTTTGTTGACGGCTGTAACTAAATCATTCAGTCAGTTTTCCTGGCCTGCTTGCTCTCATTGCTATGCAGAGTCCTCCTCGGGGGAAAACAGGACAGTATTGTCATGGAAACAGCCTCTAACAAAGATCCAGCCCTGGCTGTTCTCCAGTGTCTCAAATTTCCACTCAGCAAATTGTGGACATCTCTCTCATATTAGGGGTTCTCAAACCTCTCCTCGGGGACCCCCATCTGATCCATGTAATAGGATCCATTTCAGAGCTTGCACACCAGAGTCAACTAATTCTCAAGCCCTTGTCTGGGAGAATTAGTTCAGGGCTTCAACACACCTGGGAAATGTCTGGGGGTCCCCGAGGAGAGGTTTTAAGAACCAATCCTAGCCCTGGGGACCTCAGGTAGACATTTGTTTCAGCCCTTGTACATCAACTCATCAAGCCTTTAATTAGTTGAATCAATTGTGTGAGTGTTAAACCAGTATTTACCAGGATTGGGAAACACTGGTTTAGATGCAGGTGCAAAGGGAGGGTTGTTTTAGTACGCATAAAGGTCCAGCTCTAATACCTGCTGCATGAGGAAGAGGAAACTAAAGGGAGCGTTACACATATGTACAAACCATCACATCCCAGTGTAATGTAACAGACATTAAAAGCCAAGTGCAGTCAGAAGTCTGTTTTTTCCTGTGTTTTGTATTATATTGTACAACAGCTGATGAAACTAACACTGTAAAAGTGTGGAAACATTTGATCGGTGTTATTTCCTGATAGTTGCTGGTTGAAAATACAATATACACAGGACCTTCTAATCAGCAAGTTTGCATGGGTGGAAGTTTTGGCTTTCCATGATGACATCACCATGCGGTAAATTAGTTAGGATTGTCGATCTCTTTTTATTGGTCTATCAAAATTCTTGCATGAGAATTTTTTTCCCAATTTTTGAATGGAAGTCTATTACAGTAAGGTACTTAATTGTTACCCAGAAATGTTTTGATATTGATACAAAACTGTCTGCATTGGACCTTTTTTTTAAAGATGCAGAGTCACCAAAGATCAGCAGCTCTATTAAACAGACCCGCTGTCGCCCACTACTACTACTACTACTACCAACAGCACATTTAACATCTGGAGACTAGACATGCACCATACTCCTAGCCCACAGGGGGCGCGAGCCTGACATGCACCATACTCCTAGCCCACAGGGGGAGCTAGTCTGACATGCACCATACTCCTAGCCCACAGGGGGCGCTAGCCTGACCTGCACCATACTCCTAGCCCACAGGGGGCGCGAGCCTGACATGCACCATACTCCTAGCCCACAGGGGGCGCGAGCCTGACATGCACCATACTCCTAGCCCACAGGGGGAGCTAGTCTGACCTGCACCATACTCCTAGCCCACAGGGGGCGCGAGCCTGACATGCACCATACTCCTAGCCCACAGGGGGCGCGAGCCTGACATGCACCATACTCCTAGCCCACAGGGGGAGCTAGCCTAGACATGCTCCATACTCCTAGCTCACAGGGGGAGCTAGCCTAGACATGCACCATACTCCTAGCCCACAGGGGCGCTAGCCTGACCTGCACCATACTCCTAGCCCACAGGGGGCGATAGCCTAGACATGCTCCATACTCCTAGCCCACAGGGGGCGCTAGCCTAGACATGCTCTATACTCCTAGCCTGACATGCACCATACTCCTAGCCCCCAGGGGGTGTTAGCATAGGCATGCACCATACTCCTAGCCCCCAGGGGGCGTTAGCATAGGCATGCACCATACTCCTAGCCCGCAGGCTGAGCAAGCGTGATATGCCCATATTCGTCACGCTTTAGATAAAGTATAATTTTATAAAGCGTATAAGGTTAACGAAGCCTTCGTAAACCCTTCACAAGGCCTACATAAACACTTGACACTGGTGGTGTATAAAATCATGAACATTTATTAAATGTGTGCAACATGGTGTAAATGCTCATCAACATACGATTCAAAGTCAGTCATGGCCCAGTTTTTCAAAAGATGGATTTCTATCAGATTGGATTAAATGCATAGACATAGAATGAACAGAACAGAAAATGGGGATGTGTTCTATTCATTCTATTTCTATGCATTTAATGCTATCTGATAGGAGAAATCTAGATAAACAACTTTTGAAAAACTGGGCCCAGGGGGGTGCACAGTTAACATGGAGATTACAGAGGGAATACACAATGAGGAGTGTACAAACATGACACAGCTATCACTTTCCTCCACCGATGAAAGACACACAGGACGAGAAGCAGTTTCTGCAACACAACATTCTCAGAGCAATCATACATTGCAGTTTGTTTTGTACATGTTTTTGACATTACATTCTTATAGAATGAATCCGATACGTTAGGATGTTTGGTCCAGTTTACATGAGCTATTTACACATTAGTACAATGTGAAATATACTATGCTGAAACTAGATTTAATTTCATCAACTTCCCTTATTATTCTTGACCAATGTACTACTGACCAATGATTGAGAACATTATGATAACTATTTCAATATTATCTACTAGAATTCTTTACAGTATTTTGATAGCACCGTATGTTATTAGGTTATTGTATTTATTTTTTATTAACCTTTGAATATCAAATAATGATGCCCTGAGGTCAGCAAAGTTAATTTTCTTTCCTTGAAATGAGTGTCTCCACCATACATCTTTGTTTCAACTTTAGACTTTCAATTACCACATTGCACTATAGGCCTACAGAAAGACATAACAATGAGGTCTCAATGTTCCTGCAGATGTGGCAGCACTATTATTTTGAGAGAGGCTTGAAAATGCAAAGAAGCCAATAGGCAGAGTTAAGGTTACTCATGACACGACATGAGCACAGTTCACTGAGCTACTTCTATTAAACTTCACAGTTCACTGAGCTACTTCTATTAAACTTCACAGTTCACTGAGCTACTTCCATTAAACTTCACAGTTCACTGAGCTACTTCTATTAAACTTCACAGTTCACTGAGCTACTTCTATTAAACTTCACAGTTCACTGAGCTACTTCTATTAAACTTCACAGTTCACTGAGCTACTTCCATTAAACTTCACAGTTCACTGAGCTACTTCCATTAAACTTCACAGTTCACTGAGCTACTCCCATTAAAGTTCACTGAGCTACTTCCATTAAACTTCACAGTTCACTGAGCTACTTCCATTAAACTTCACAGTTCACTGAGCTACTTCCATTAAACTTCACAGTTCACTGAGCTACTTCTATTAAACTTCACGGTTCACTGAGCTACTTCTATTAAACTTCACAGTTCACTGAGCTACTTCTATTAAACTTCACAGTTCACTGAGCTACTTCTATTAAACTTCACAGTTCACTGAGCTACTTCTATTAAACTTCACAGTTCACTGAGCTACTTCCATTAAACTTCACAGTTCACTGAGCTACTTCTATTAAACTTCACAGTTCACTGAGCTACTTCCATTAAACTTCACAGTTCACTGAGCTACTTCCATTAAACTTCACAGTTCACTGAGCTACTTCCATTAAACTTCACAGTTCACTGAGCTACTTCCATTAAACTTCACAGTTCACTGAGCTACTCCCATTAAAGTTCACTGAGCTACTTCCATTAAACTTCACAGTTCACTGAGCTACTCCCATTAAAGTTCATTGAGCTACTTCCATTAAACTTCACAGTTCACTGAGCTACTCCCATTAAAGTTCACTGAGCTACTTCCATTAAACTTCACAGTTCACTGAGCTACTTCCATTAAACTTCACAGTTCACTGAGCTACTTCTATTAAACTTCATGGTTCACTGAGCTACTTCTATTAAACTTCACAGTTCACTGAGCTACTTCTATTAAACTTCACAGTTCACTGAGCTACTTCCATTAAACTTCACAGTTCACTGAGCTACTTCTATTAAACTTCACAGTTCACTGAGCTACTTCCATTAAACTTCACAGTTCACTGAGCTACTTCCATTAAACTTCACAGTTCACTGAGCTACTTCCATTAAACTTCACAGTTCACTGAGCTACTTCCATTAAACTTCACAGTTCACTGAGCTACTCCCATTAAAGTTCACTGAGCTACTTCCATTAAACTTCACAGTTCACTGAGCTACTCCCATTAAAGTTCACTGAGCTACTTCCATTAAACTTCACAGTTCACTGAGCTACTTCCATTAAACTTCACAGTTCACTGAGCTACTTCCATTAAACTTCACAGTTCACTGAGCTACTCCCATTAAAGTTCACTGAGCTACTTCCATTAAACTTCACAGTTCACTGAGCTACTCCCATTAAAGTTCACTGAGCTACTTCCATTAAACTTCACAGTTCACTGAGCTACTTCCATTAAACTTCACAGTTCACTGAGCTACTTCCATTAAACTTCACAGTTCACTGATCTACTTCCATTAAACTTCACAGTTCACTGAGCTACTTCCATTAAACTTCACAGTTCACTGAGCTACTTCCATTAAACTTCACAGTTCACTGAGCTACTTCCATTAAACTTCACAGTTCACTGAGCTACTTCCATTAAACTTCAGTCTCACTCAAAAATATAGACTCCATGTTGGCTATTATACTGTATTTACAGTATTTTATCAGTCTTGATCACTTATGCAGAGTGAAGACTAAATTGAATGAAAAACATTCACAAAATAGTGAGTAAAAAAACAAACTATTAAGAACACAATGGGCATGGGCTGCCTGACTAGCCAAAGAGATGCAGTGTATGGTAATATCCTTATTTGCATGCAGTCTCAGATTGTCCATTAAGAGCTTAGTTTAGAGGTAGAGGTGGGTGCACTGGAGTGGTACCGCCCCGTGGCACTCACGTCCGTAACCATGAAGTGCTTTGACAGGCTGGTCAACAGCATCCTCCCGGACACCCTAGACCCACTCCAATTCGCATACTGCCCCAACAGATCCACAGATGACGCAATCTCAATCGCACTCCACACTGACCTTTCTCAGCTGGACAAAAGGAACACCTATGTGAGAATGCTGTTCATTGACTACAGCTCAGCGTTCAACACCATAGTGCCCACGAAGCTCATCACTAAGCTAAGGACTCTGGGACAAAACACCTCCCTCTGCAACTGGATCCTGGACTTCCTGACGGGCTGCCCACAACACATCTGTCATGCTGATCCTTAACACTGGGGCCCCTCAGGGGCATGTACTTAGTCCCCTCCTGTATTCCCTGTTCACCCAAGTTTGCTGACGACACAACAATGGTAGGCCTGATCACCGACAACGATGAGACGGCCTATAGGGAGGAGGTCAGAGAACTGGCAGTGTGGTGCCAGGACAACAACCTCCCTAAATGTAAGTCAGACAAAGGAGCTGATCGTGGACTAAGGGAAAAGGTGGGCTGAACAGGCCCCCATTAACATCGACTGGGCTGGAGCGGGTCGATAGTTTCAAGTTCCTTGGTGTCCACATCAACAAACTATCATGGTCCAAACATACCAAGACAGTCGTGAAGAGGGCACGACGAAACCTTTTCCCCCTCAGGAGACTGAAAAGGTTTGGCATGGGCCCCCAGATCCACCGGTTACATCATTGCCTGGTATGGCAACTGCTCGGCATCTGACCGTAAGGCACTACAGAGGGTAGTGTGAATGGCCCAGTACATCACAGGGGCCAAGCTTCCTGCCATCCAAGAAGCTTGACGGTGTCAGAGGAAAGCCCATGAAATTGTCAGAGACCAACCCCACTGTTGGTTAAGGGCTTGTAAGTAAGCATTTCACGGTAAAGTCTACACTTGTTGTATTCGGCGCATGTGGCAAATAAAATTTGATTTGATGGTCTTGGAGCTGCACTCACTGTCAGACATACTTTATGGGCCAGAGAGCAGCAGTAGCTAAATACCAGAAGGAAAGAACGATGACGATAGATTGAGAGGCCTGTCAATCAACTGACCTCATGAATTTGACAGAGGAATGGTAAATAAAAATTGCCTCAGATGCTATAGGGAATTACAGTGATATCAGACTGACACAGACATTACAGGAAATGAGAAATGGCCATGGATGCTAAAAAAGAATGATAGGATGTGGCCTCAGGTACTGAATATGACTTGGCTGTCTGTGTTGTAAGGGTTGAACGTAAAACCTAATAGTAGAATCATGGAGTGAGAAAATTAATGAAATTCATGAACACATGCATTATACAAATAGATTAACAAATGACAGTTTGTCATGTCAATCTTGAATAAATTATATATTTTTCTATGCAGAAGACATCTGAAATCGCCAAATGATACTGGTATCAAATGCCTTTGTGGTTTTGTCCATATTGCTCTCTCCTTTATAAAAAATAAATCCTCAACTGATTTTTTTTAACATACCAAAAGAACAAAACATGTTATGTACAAGGCACTGAGAAAATATCTAATACATGGCTGAGTAGAAGTGTTTATTTTGAACAGTTGTTGACTGTATCATGCATACTTCTTGGTGTCTATCAATATAACAATTCAGAAGAAAAGAGCATTGTTATGAACATTATCAACCGATGTATGGCCTGTCAGAGCTTCTTTCAGACAGTGATCAGTGCACAGAACTAGTGGCTCACACAAACATACACAAGAACGACAATGTTTTTTGGGGGAAAGAAAATGTGAAAAATGACAATCATTTGTCTTACCTATAAGTGAAGACTAATAGAACTATAATCATACACTAAAAAAAATATAATCGCAACATGTGAAGTGTTGGTCCCATGTTTTATGAGCTGAAATAAAAGATGGCAGAAATGTTCCATACGCACAAAAAGCTTACTTCGCTCAAATTTTGTGCACACATTTATTTACATCCCTGTTAGTGAGCATTTCTCCTTTGCCAAGATTATCCATCCACATGACAGGTGTGGCATATCAAGAAGCTAATTACACAGCATGATCATTACATTGATGAGAATCGCAGAAGGGTGAACTTAACTAAACGACTGAGAGTTTTGACTGTGTGATATTAGATTGCTTCTTGTGTAAATATTTTCTGTCTGGATTTTAATGATTTGTATGTACATTACAGCACCTTGTGCTGGGGACAAAAGGCCACTAAAATGTGCAGTTTTGCCACACAACACAATGCCACAGATGTCTCAAGATGAGGACGCGTACAATTGGAATTCTGACTGCAGGAATGTCCAACAGAGTTGTTGCCAGAGAATTTAATGTTCATTTCTCTACCATAAATGTTGTTTTATAGAATTTGGCAGTACGTCCTCACAACCGCAGTTGTGTGGGCGAGTGGTTCACTGATGTTAACGTTGTTGGCAGAGTTCCCAAATGGTGGAGGTGGGTTTACTGCATGGTATGGGCAGGCATAAGCTATGGACAACGAACACAGTTGATTTTATCGATGGTCATTTGAATGCACAGAGATACCTTGATGAGATCCTGAGGCCCATTGTCGTGCCATTCTTCAACCTCATGTTTCAGCATGATAATGCACTGCCCCAAGGATCTGTACACAATTCCTGGAAGCTGAAAATGTCCCAGTTCTTCCATGGCCTGCATACTCACAAGACATGTCACCCGTTGAGCATGTTTGGGATGCTCTGGATCGACGTGTACGACAGTGTGTTCCAGTTCCCACCAATATCCATCAACTTTGCACAGCCATTGAAGAGGAGTGGGACAACATTCCACAGGCCACAATCAACAGCCTGATCAACTCTATGTGAAGGAGATGTTGCGCTGCAAGAGGCAAATGGTCACACCAGATACTGACTGGTTTTCTGATCCACGCCCCTACCTTTTATAGTTGTTATCTGTGACCAATAGATGCATATATGTATTACCAGTCATGTGAAATCCATAGATTAGGTCCTAATGAATTTATTTCAATTGACTGATGTCCTTATATGAACTGTAACTCTGTGAAATCTTTCAAATGGTTGCATGTTGCCTTTATATTTTTGTTCAGTATACATACCTGATCTGCACACAAAAACACATTTACCACAATTGCCTATGCACATATATATTTAGGTAAATATTCAGAACATTTTCAATTTCATTGGTTTTTAGTGTTCATCATCTACTTTAGTTGATCAGCAATATCCCCTTTAAATCATTCCTACATAAATATTGTAGCGCTAGGTTGCATAAGTCAGCACTCAATAGACACTCATTTCCCTTTCTAGTAAACTTTGATTTCCTGCTTCTTCAAAGAATATTCGAGCACTCAATAATTAGGGAGGAAACTTAGCAGTTAAACAGCATTAAATCTTCAGTATTCTGTGACAGAGCATGGATTTACACAATAGTTATGGAGTATTAATGTGCATAATTTAACTCCTATTTTCTGAGGAAGCATTTAGTACAACCATTAATTAAAGGGATTCATCATAGCTAGGGATATTTAGTAAACATCAATAGACCTTTATTGAATCACTTTAAAGTGCAAGACGATCGAAAGTGCATGAGTAGTGCCCTAGTTAGGACAAATCTCACAAACACTTCACACATCAATAAGACAGTCACAGTGGCAAGGAGTGGACAAGCATGAATGTATGTTATCGGCCAAGGGATAAAATAGGCCTGTGTGTGTGGACTTTGGAATTGCACACTTTTACACTGACATAAGTCTATTGGCCAAGAAGACATTATTAACCCACAGTGACATTCACTTCACTGACTTAAACAGCTCCACATACAACACATTGGGGTACTATTCTGTCTCCACACAAGATGCAAGACAGCACCCTCTCAAAGTCATTACAGAACAGGAGAATCCATTCTCCAAAGCACATTTGGAAGGAATAACGTTGACAAACTTCTGTGGGTCTGGTGTTGTCTTCTCTCCATCTTTTAGTGACATCATTGGACTGAGAGTCATTGGCTGATGGTATGAAATGTTTAACTCAAACTCAAATCACATACTTTATAGATCAATGTCAGGCTTGCTTCCAGGGAATGCGCTGTGGACGTGACCAGCCGAGCCAGAGACCCCGCCCTATTCAGTAGACCTGAACTGGGAACAGCCCATGTCTGTGTGGTCTGTCAGTGAGTGAGTATGGCTGTCAGCGTGTATATCTAGAGTTGAACTGAACTGACCCCTGCAGCTCTCGATGATCCAAGACTATGCCACATTGAGACTGCGTCCATGCTGTACATTAACAGTACGCCTCATCCAAACCAACGTTCATGTGGCCAGCATTGGCAAGGACTGGTATCGTTTATCATATCATCAAACCTTCCCTTTGCAGTCTGAAAACCTGACCACAAGTCACACCATCCAGTATTTCCAATGATGTTGCAAATATAAGGACTGCCAGTCATATAATCTGATGACAAGTTGAAAGGTTCCTATTGACTGAGATATGGAGTTGAGTACAGTAAGCACAACCCTGATAAGTAGGAGATTTCCCATTCCAGGTATGAACCATCAGCAGAAAGAGCTCTGGAAGGAAATAGTAACGTAGGTCTACTTCTCCTCCATATTTCATTTAAACATCATGGATCCTGGGCATTATGTATATATACAGTATATCTGCTTAGTGGTTCAGGTCTATCTTGGAGAGAAAATCCCAGATTTTGCTCGGTAGGTGGTCCAATAGAATCATAGCTTGACATTACAGAGTGACATTGCGCTACATGGAAATAACGTTTAACCCGGTCAGAAAAAAATGAGAAACATTCTGCACATTTGAAGAGTAAATTATCCAAACACTTTTTTGTCATGCAGCCTGTGACACTAACATTATGAGGCATGTGGATAGTACAATGGCTTTGCTTTGTGCCTCAGTAAAGAAACATCTCTCTTGAGTTCAGACTCAGATATAGAGACCTGCGCTCTACACCTAGAGGTTTTGTCCCCAAACCCATTTAACACAGACACTATTAAAATATGGTTTCATTTAAGGAATTACGTATTCCAGTGTCTGTAAAGAAAATATGTGTTAGTGGGTGTGGTTAGTGTGCGTTAGTGGTTTGCGTGTGATGAACAGTGTGTGTTTGGGTACGTGTGAGACGTGAAAGTGTGTGTGTGTGTGTGTACACACGTGTTTGGGTACATGTGAGACATGACAGTGTGTGTGTGAGATGTGACACTGTGTGTGTGTGTGTGAGATGTGACACTGTGTGTGTGTGTGTGTGTGTGTGTGTGTGTGTGTGTGTGTGTGTGTGTTCACGTGTGAGACGTGACAGTGTGTGTTGGTACGTGTGTGACGTGACTGTGTGTGTGTGTGTGTGTGTGAGTGTGAGAGAGAGAGAGAGTCGTGACAGTGTGTGTGTACGTGTGAGACGTGACAATGTGTGTACGTGTGAGACGTGACAGTGTGTGTACATGTGAGACGTGACAGTGTGTGTGTGTGTGTGTGTGTTCACGTGTGAGATGTGACAGTGTGTGTTGGTACGTGTGAGACGTGACAGTGTGTGTGGGTACGTGTGTGACGTGACAGTGTGTGTGTGTGTGTGTGTGTTCACGTGTGAGATGTGACAGTGTGTGTTGGTACGTTTGAGATGTGACAGTGTGTGTGGGTACGTGTGTGACGTGACAGTGTGTGTGTGAGAGAGAGAGAGTCGTGACAGTGTGTGTGTGAGAGACGTGACAGTGTGTGTGTACGTGTGAGACGTGACAGTGTGTGTGTGTGTGTGTGTGTGTTCACGTGTGAGACGTGACAGTGTGTGTGTGTGCACGTGTGAGACGTGACAGTGTGTGTGTGTGTGTGTGTTCACGTGTGAGATGTGACAGTGTGTGTTGGTACGTTTGAGACGTGACAGTGTGTGTGTGTGTGTGTGTGTTCACGTGTGAGATGTGACAGTGTGTGTTGGTACGTTTGAGATGTGACAGTGTGTGTGGGTACGTGTGTGACGTGACAGTGTGTGTGTGTGTGTGTGTGTTCAAGTGTGAGACGTGACAGTGTGTGTTGGTACGTGTGTGACGTGACTGTGTGTGTGTGTGTGTGTGTGTGTGTGTTCACGTGTGAGACGTGACAGTGTGTGTGGGTACGTGTGTAACGTGACTGTGTGTGTGTGTGTGTGTGTGTGTGTGTGTTCACGTGACAGTGTGTGTTGGTACGTGTGTGTGGGTACGTGTGTGACATGACAGTGTGTGTGGGTACGTGTGTGACATGACAGTGTGTGTGGGTACGTGTGTGACGTGACAGTGTGTGTGGGTACAGTATGTGGGTGTATATGATAAAGATTACGTGGTCTCCTCACTGGGTGGGGGAGCAGTCATCTAAATCCAGCAGCTCCCTCACCAGTCTCTCACCAAACTGAGCTCGGCTGTAGCGCTTGATGTGGTAGGCATCGGACATCTTGTACAGAATATAGGCGTTGTTTATGGCCATGCTGATGGTCAGCCAGAACACCTGCTGCCACGTCTTGTTGGGCTTGTGGAAGATAAAATACCTGAAAGAAAATACCAAACCTGATTGGCTAACTGGGATCTT
Organism: Oncorhynchus mykiss; assembly: GCF_013265735.2. NCBI lineage: Eukaryota > Metazoa > Chordata > Actinopteri > Salmoniformes > Salmonidae > Oncorhynchus > Oncorhynchus mykiss. The sequence continues at coordinate 54,039,398 of NC_048587.1, forward strand.
GACAAATTGGTCATTTTATAATATGTGTCAGATGTATATCACATCCAGCTGATAATCTGAAATTAGACAGAGTTACGACGGACGGAAGGGCACATAGACCGACAGTTGGGAGGATATCTTGTCTCCATGACTATGTGTGAGGCATTGGTTAGCAGTGAGGAGGAGCGATATTCAGCTAAAGTTCCGGTTTCTGGCTCTCCAGATGTAATCTGCAGTTCTGCACACCCACAAGTGTTGTCCTTTGAGGTACAGAACAACATCTAATTACTGTCCAATCTCCATACTAATTGGAGGCAGAGAGAGGTTAGAGAGGGAGAGAAGTAAAGTGACATTCTCCCTGGTGTGTGTGTGTGTTGAGCAATATGCCATCTATCCCTCCTCTTGTCCCCTTAATTGAAGGCTTCCATCTTTGACCGGCGTTAACATCACTTGGCGCTGTTCTCCATTTGGGGCATAGGAATGCGCCATGCTGTGCATATCAGTAGATTGCTAAATCATATTAATGCGATTCTTGAAACATTTCCTTCTCCAGGTGTTGGAAGATCGAATCTGGAGCACGGGGGGAGTCAGGCTGACTCTCTGAACAGCAGCACTGGGGGAGTCAGGCTGACTCTCTGTACAGCAGCACGGGGAGAGTCAGGCTGGCGCTCTGTATAGCAGCACCGGGGGGAGTCAGGCTAACGCTCTGTACAGCAGCACGGGGGGAGTCAGGCTGGCGCTCTGTACAGCAGCACCGGGGGGAGTCAGGCTGGCGCTCTGTACAGCAGCACCGGGGGGAGTCAGGCTGGCGCTCTGTACAGCAGCACCGGGGGGAGCCAGGCTGACTCTCTGTACAGCAGCACCAGGGGAAGCCAGGCTGACTCTCTGTACAGCAGCACCAGGGGGAGCCAGGCTGACTCTCTGTACAGCAGCACCAGGGAGAGTCAGGCTGACTCTCTGTACAGCAGCACCGGGGAGAGTCAGGCTGGCGCTCTGTACAGCAGCACCGGGGGAAGCCAGGCTGACTCTCTGTACAGCAGCACCAGGGGAAGCCAGGCTGACTCTCTGTACAGCAGCACCGGGGGGAGTCAGGCTGACTCTCTGTATAGCAGCACCGGGGGGAGTCAGGCTGACTCTCTGTATAGCAGCACCGGGGAGAGTCAGGCTGACTCGCTGTACAGCAGCACGGGGAGAGTCCGGCTGACTCTCTGTACAGCAGCACGGGAGGGGAGTCAGGCTGACTCTCTGTACAGCAGCACGGGGAGAGTCAGGCTGGCGCTCTGTACAGCAGCACGGGGGGAGTCAGGCTGACTCTCTGTATTGCAGCACGGGGGGAGTCAGGCTGGCGCTCTGTACAGCAGCACGGGGGGAGTCAGGCTGGCGCTCTGTACAGCAGCACGGGGGGAGTCAGGCTGACTCTCTGTATTGCAGCACCGGGGGAAGGTTTATAGCTGACACAGCTATCATGTCCCAATGAAGCCGTAGGGACCTCGCAATATTCATGAATTTGGAACAGCATAATACTTTGCCATATCAAAATAATTTCACTAGACCAACAGTAATCCAGGACGGCAGACTCATGGAGAGCTACTGGGTAGGCATGTTTTTGCTCCAATCTCGTAACACAGCTGATTCAGCTAATCAATGTCCTTGTTAGCAGCTAGTAGAATCCGGTGTGCTATAGCTAGGGTTGGAGCAAAAGCCCTGTAGCTTCTCAGGAGACGGGTTGGCCAGCCCTGTGCTATGATGATGAACATTGATATAGGCAAACACCTTTCTCCCAGGATGACAAATTAGTACACATTACTACAATAAATCCAGTATGTCAACTAGTGGGCTAATTAGTGACTCACTTGCTGTACTTGTCGTCATACTTGCAGATGTAGCTGAGGTGTGCAGCGAAGGCCTCCACAGCCAGCGGACAGGGAATCTCACCACTTTTCCTCTTGATGATCACCCCTGGAACCCAACACATGACTCAGAGAAGGCTAATGGGAGCTGGAACCCAACACATGACTCAGAGAAGTCTAATGGGAGTGGGAATCAAATTTCACGGAGTTAAAAACAGAAGTATTATGTAAACAGATGTTCAGACTCGGTGACAAAGTACAATACAGGTGAAATTTGGGGCATAATATCTTAACAGTAAAGTATAGCCTATCTGTAACTGGATAAAGAGTGATGCTGTACATAACTAAACTGCAGGCCTCAAAATCACATTTGGATGGTTTCTCACTATAGCGCCAAAATAACCAATATATTCTGCAGAAAATACCTTGATCTGAAACAAGAAAAACAGGACTGAGTGCTTACTAGCATAGCTAGGAGAAACGCATTTTAAAAAGTATCAACCCAATACCTAAAATAAACTGATTACAGGTGAAGCACCACATGAAAAATAGATGAACATGAGGAGTTAGTGTAATTATGGAGGTAGCTGCGAGGGAACGAGTCTAGTAGTCCCCTGGATCCCAATTGAACCATTAGCAGGCCTTTGATACGATTACCTTGACTGAACCTCCGTCTGTAGCTTCCATAAAAATTATCCTCAGGAATTTTATGCTAATTACACTACAAGTTGGAAAGTTACTGGAGGGTAATTTGAAAAATAAATGCGAGATCAGAGTAACCTCATATCAGTCAGGAAACACAATGGATTTTTTCTTAACAGAATTTAAGAATATAATTTAGCAGCAGCCCTGGCAAGGTCTCAATTTGGAAATATTTCTCTGACTCTCCCTCACCATTGCCTCAGCTTCAGTCGTTCACATGATTACTTCATTTCACAGCCATTTCACAAATGATACAGTGTTATATTTATTCAAAGGTCAGATGGCTTTCTCTGTAGCTATAATGAAATGCTATGACCACCACTTAACCATCCAAAGAAAATAATGACTAGTATGTATAAGAAACGATTGAAAAGAAAACAGAAGGGTGGGAGGGGGTTGTGTTTTGCTGTATTTTGGGTTTTTATATTATCAGTAGTGAGATCATTTGTACTGGATTGAGGGACAATGAAAAATACCTACATCCTCTCTTGGATTCATTCAGATTGGGTAGATTTTCATGTTTTTATTTGATTTAGCCTTGATTTAACTAGGTAAGTCAGTTAAGAACAAATTCTTATTTACAATGACGGCCTACAGCGGGCCGACCCGGACGACGCTGGGCCAATTGTCAATATGGAACTCCCAATCACGTCCGGTTGTGATTCAGCCTGGAATCAAACTAGGGTCTGTAGTGACGCCTCTACCACTGAGATGCAGTGCCTTAGACCGCTGCACCACTCGGGAGTGGGAATATTAACTCTCCATCGATTCCACTCATCTACTCTGGATCCATGCTGTTTATCTATCCAGATATAATGCATTTTCTCACCTCTTATTTTACAAATGGGATTAAATGTGTCTGAGGTGAGAAACCTTTTCACGTGCCAAACAACAGGGATTTTCTCATTATCTCTGATCATCGCTCCATCCTCATACAGGGAGAGAGAATGATGAGGTGTTTCATGACGGTTCCCCAGCAGTCTACAGGGTAGATTATGAGTGCATTAACACCTAGGAGTTACTTTGATCTGGGAAATCCATATCATGTCAATGGTGGGTGGTGACTCATTTTGTATCAGTCAGCCCTAAAGAGCTTCATAATGATGCTCCATTTCAGAACATTCTAGTGATGCAGTAGGTTGACATGATCAAAATAAGGAGAAATGTTTTGCTTTAAAATTGAAGGCAGTTCACCACAAATCTATGCCCATGATTGAACACAGTTTAAACATCCACCTGAACGCATCTTCTGAATGAAAAGGTATGAAAAAGAAAACGTTGTTAATATAACACTGGTTGCAGAGCGGGAGTCCTCACCTTCCTTGGTGGGTGAGTAGGCGTTGGTAAGGAAGCGGAAGTGTCCCTTGTTGTACCAGCTGATGAGGGAGGTGTTGCCTCTCATCATGCTGCGGGACTGGCCTCTCTGCTGTGGGCTCTCAGGGTTCACCAGCATGCACTGGGGCAGGCCGGTGCAGTCACTCTTCCTGGTGCTTAGCAGCCCACAGCAGTAGATCTCTGGCAGAGGACAAACACACAACTTTAGACATCTTCGTCACGTTCAGGATGGTGCAACATTCAAAAAAGGATTTTCAGCTAAATGTTCCACCACACTGCTAAATCTACTTCCGTGTGCACAATGTAATGTACTTGTGGGTGCTTTGATCCTGATGTGTGCTGAATATTAACCCTCTTCTTTCCTATAACCCACCCTCCTGCTGTAATGAGAGATGGCCCAGATTAGGCTGGACAAAGTTGAATGACTGTTTAACAGATGCCCCGCCTCACTTTTCTCCACACACCGAAAAAAAAATCTGATGTTTGGCCAACGCGGCTCTTTGTTTATCATGCACTGTCCGCTCTCCTTTGAGGCTTTCCCAAGTTGATGCCCAAGAGACCAAGCAGCCTCAGATCATGTGCAAGCCTCGGAATGGACAGTGAAACACACACGCTCACACCTGCAGGCGACGTGCAGATGTTTAATTTCTCTCTCATGCAGGCGTGGCTGAAGCCAGCGCAAATTCCAACTATTTGTGTCCAGGTTAAACGTGGGACGTCCCTCATTATAAACAAACAGTTGGTTAAATGCATTGTTATCTTGTTAGGGCTAGGGGTTCCGCTAGCCCTATCTTGTATTCACAAGTGCAATACACCAAATTAAAGCTTTAACTTCTTATTAATCTACCCATTGTGTCCGATTTCAAAAAGGCTTTACAGCGAAAGCACAACATATGATTATGTTAGGTCAGAGCCTAGTCACAAAAACACATACAGACATTTTCCAGCCAAAGAGAGGAGTCACAAAAAGCATAAATAGAGATCAAATTAATCACTAACCTTTGAGGATCTTCTTCAGATGGCACTCATAGGACTTCATGTTACACAATACATGTATGTTTTGTTCGATAAAGTTCATATTTATATCCAAAAATCTCAGTTTACATTGGCGCTTTATGGTCAGTAATGTGCCTCAAACATCCGCAAATTTGCAGAGAGCCACATAAATTTACAGAAACACTCATAATAAACTTTGATAAAAGATACAAGTATTATCCACAGAATTATAGATATACTTCTCCTTAATGCAACCGCTGTGTCAGATTTCAAAAAAGCTTTACGGAAAAAGCAAACCATGCAATAATCTGAGTACGGCGCTCAGACACAAAAACAAGCCATGCAGATACCCGCCATGTTGTGGAGTCAGTAAAAGTCAGAAATAGCATTATAAATAATATACCTTTGATGATCTTCATCAGAATGCACTCCCAGGATTCCCAGTTCCACAATAAATGTTTGTTTTGTTCGATAAAGTCCATCATTTATGTCCAAATACCTCCCTTTGTTAGCGCGTTTAGTAAACAAATCCAAACTCATGAGGCGCGGGCAAGTCCAGCCGAAAGTTCAGACGAAAAGTTCAAACGATGTATAGAATCCACCTTTAGGTTGTTTTTAACATAAATCTTCAATAATGTTCCAACCGGAGAATTCCTTTGTCTTTAGAAATGCAATGGAACACAGGTCGCTCTAACGGATGCGCGCATGATCAGCTCATGCCACTCTGGCACACCTCTTACTCAATCAGCTCTCATTCGCCCACACTTCACAGTAGAAGCCTCAAACAAAGTTCTAAAGACTGTTGACATCTAGTGGAAGCCGTAGGAAGTGCAATATGACCCCATGGACACTGTATATTCGATAGGCAATGAGTTGAAAAACTACAAACCTCAGATTTCCCACTTCCTGGTTGTATTTTTCTCAGGTTTTCGCCTGTCATATGAGTTCTGTTATACTCACAGACATCATTCAAACAGTTTTAGAAACTTCCGTGTTTTCTATCCAATACTACTAATAATATGCATATATTAGCTTCTGGGCCTGAGTAGCAGGAAGTTTACTCTGGGCATGCTTTTCATCCGAACATGAAAATGCTGCCCCCTATCCCAAACAGGTTATTGTATCATTTGCAGATCTATTAGAAGCAAATAATAGACAAAACAACAATGTAATTTCACCAATTGACTGGCCAGAGATCAGGGCATTCATCAGCAAAGACACAGTTCAAACGGATAGTATTTTGGACAACCAAATTGAACTCAAGGTGATTCATGAATTGAAGTGTGTAAGCTGTATGGTGATTTGCGATTCATAACTTACATTTTACCGGTACGACCAGTAGTAGTAAACCAACTAATAACACCACGACGGAATGCGTTTGAAGTGATGATGCGCCGCGGAGAACAGCTACCAAGGCCAGCAAAGTACATCACCAGTGGCACGTACACACTTCGTGCAGATCAGCAGGTGGGGGCTTTTCGTGGCAGCAAGACGAGACAATCTAAGGAGGATGCGGTCAGCAAAGTTACTGGGCTCGAAGTTACTGGGCTCTAATTTTCGGAACCCAAACCGGCTGCGCGCGTGCGCCATCGTGCATAAATGTATTTTGTCCCCCCACACCAAACGCGATCACGACACGCAGGTTAAAATAGCAAAACAAACTCTGAACCAATTACATTCATTTGGGGACAGGTCGAAAAGCATTAAACATGTATGGCAATTGAGCTAGTTAGCTTGCACTTGCTAGCTAATTTGTCCTATTAAGCTAGCTTGCTTTTGCTATCTAATTTGTCCTGGGATATAAACATTGAGTTGTTATTTTACCTGAAATGCACAAAGTCCTCTACTCCGCCAATTAATCCACACATAACACGGCCAACCAAATTGTTTCTAGCCATCTCTCCTCCTTCCAGGCTTTTTCATCTTTGAATTTAAATGGTGATTGGCAGTGTGGGTGCAATAACTGAATAACTTGGATTTCTAAATGTATTTTGCGACGCTCGCGCACCAGACGTGTCCGGTCTGGTCAGCATGTAATGTATTTTTTCCAATGCTACATTACATTTGGCAGACCTAACTTGATTGACCATCTTTCTACAAGGCCTACTAGTCAATGAGAGGCCTAATCATATTTGTAGGAATATTTTGTTAACGCCTAGGCTATAGTGATGCATTCACATAATTAACTCATTATTATGCAACATTTTAAATTTGATTACAATTATTTATTGTCAATTATTCTTGAATTTGTTAGGCTATACAATTAAGTAGATTAATGAACTGATAATACATTCATACATCATTTTATTTTATCATTTTTTAATATGATAGAATATTGCATTCTATTATACATCCTATGTGAATAATGTTCATTACTGTTCATTTGTGTATTCATAATAATAATAATAATAATAATCGCTAAATCTGTCTGAAATTGAAGATTTCGCCTATTGTTCATGTCCATATAGCCTAGGACAATGTTGTAAAGTACTGTTTTTCCTTATCCACCTAATGAACAAATTTGTTTTTTTTGTGATTTTTTCGCTCTCTTGCCTCACTTTTCTGGGGGGAAAATCTGTTAAACAGTGAATCAATTTTGTCTGGCCTTACAGGTGCTCAGTCAGTGTTGAGATTGAGAGCAGAGGATAAAGCCTAGTGGAGGGCACTGAGGACAGACTCTCCCTCTACCATCTCTTACTCAACAAGGGGTGAAC